>NC_047048.1:1207500-1535000 GCF_011762595.2 Tursiops truncatus
CCTCCTCAGAACTTCCTCCCTCAGCTGTAAACCTGTCCCGGACCCGTGCCGACCCTGGGGATTTTAAACATCTGTCTTTATCTGAGAATTTCGGACCCTGAAACCAAACCCCCTCCCCCAG
This sequence comes from Tursiops truncatus, assembly GCF_011762595.2. Classification (NCBI taxonomy): domain Eukaryota; kingdom Metazoa; phylum Chordata; class Mammalia; order Artiodactyla; family Delphinidae; genus Tursiops; species Tursiops truncatus. Next base: position 1,207,622 of record NC_047048.1, read on the forward strand.
CGTAAGGGGAAGCCCAGCCCCCAACACGGCCCTGGCCCTGGGGAAGCTGAGTGTGCGCCAGCCCCACTGCCCGGGGGACCAGTACCCGGTCCAGGCGCCTCACCCCCCGAACCCCGGGGCTCCGGTTCACAGGTGAGTTACCAGCCGCGCCTGGTCACCTCCCTTCTCCCCTGGGGCCCCGCCGGGTCCGCAGGACGGGGGCGCACGCCGAGGCTCAGCCCCACGGTCACTCTGCCGGGGGGTGTCCGCCCGTCCTCGGTGGGTGCTCTGTGCGCCTCGCACCAAGGATCACAAGAGGGACCTTGTGGAAGAGAGAAGCCACCAGAGCCCAGACCAGGAGACCTGTCGCTGCTCCTCCCATGAGCGACGCCAGGACCACTTTCCATCCGCCAACCTGGGGCCCAAGGCCAAGGCTCCACGTGGCTGGGGGGACAGAGCCATCCCCGTGTCTCAGTGAAGCCGGAGGGGAGAGCCGTGACTGGGCGGGCCTGAGGGGCAGGGCTGGCCAGGGGAGCCCACTCCACCTCGGCGCCCACCCTGGACCTGGCACGCGTGCCTCCTGATCCCGGCTTGCGCGTGGGGCAGTGAGCGAGCGCGACAGCAAACAGGACACTCTCCCGCTGCAGAGCTGGCGGGTCCAGACCTCCATCAGGGGTCAGAGTCAGGGCACACTGCCCTAGGGGTGCAGCCCGCACCCAGCCCCCCCGGAGGCCCTCTGAGACCCTAGCTCCCCGAGGGGGCTCCCCACGGGCCCCGCATGGCGTCCTGCCCCCTGTACCACAGCTGTGCCCCCAAGACGGACAGCAGAGGCTGGCCCAGCCCCCCGCTCCACGGCGCCCGTGCCGTGTGCCCTGTCTCAGGACGCCTCCCCCACCCCAGCCCCACGCTCCCTTCGGTCTCCTTGGAAAGAAATGCTTTGATGTTATTTACAACAGCGGCGCATCGGAGGAGGGGCCAGCCAGGAAGAGGAGTCTCTTTACGACACAGGAGGAGCTGAGAGGCTGGAGAAGGCTGTCCCATGTCACCATCGTCACCTTGCCGAGAAGGCCGGTCCTCCTGGCAACCAGAGGCGGTTCGTACAGGCGCCCGGAGAGACACCTGCCACAAACTTTGACGTGAACTAATGAAGTTTGCACGCTCATCGGACCGGCTGCCCTGGAGACTCGGCACCCACACCGACCGCCACGCCAGGCCAGCGAAGGCTCCGTCTCACGGCCGCGCTCCTGCCTGCGCCTGGCCCGGCCCTCGGCCTCGGCTCGGAGGCAGAGGCCCAACCCCAGGGAAGCGCAGGGGGTCCTGCGCTGGGGGCTTGGTGGCTCCATGAGCTGGAATGGCGGCGCCCAGTGCCCTCTAGGGCCTCGGGACCGGGGTCCAGTCTCGCAGCGGACGGCGCCAGCCCCAGAGTCCTTACGGGCTGGCAGAGGTGCCTGTGAGCTGGTGCTGGTGGGCCCTCTCCAGGCTGATGGCCCCGAATCAGGTGTCCCTGTGACCAGGGAAGGATGACTGCCCTGGGCCTGGGGAAGGAGTTGGTCTGAGGGTCTCTTGAGCCAAGTTCTGGGTGAGGCGGGGGTGTGGGTGGGGACGAGGTGAGGCCTGGCGTCTGGAGGGAATGGGCGGGGCGATGGGCTGACGGGGGATGCAAGGGGGGGTGCAGGAACTGGCTGAGGGTCTGGTGCGTGTGAAGGATTCGGGCAAAGCCCCCTGGGGGTCATCTTCGAGGACGAGGAGGCAACCGGCTCTCTGGGGCGGGGCTAGGGGGCGCTCCTGGGTGGGGCCCCCTGCTGCTGAAAGGTTTCTAGTTTGAGGGGATCACTAAAGCCCAATGAGAGGCCCAGGCTCAGCAAACACCGGGCTGACCTTTGCTACCCCTCCGCCCACGGGGCGGTGGGTCTCCCCTTCAGGCTCCGATCTCTCCAGGCCTAGAGAATCAAGGTCACCAGCTTTACAGACGTGTACTGACTTGCATGACCATCAAATACACACTGACGAAACAAGGGAGATGCTGCATACAGTTACGGGCTGGACCGCATTCCTCCAAATTCATGTGTTGAGGGCCCCCCCAGCCAAGCGACTGTATCTGGAGACAGGGCCCTTAATGAGGTAACGAAGGTAAAACGAGGCCATCAGGGTGGGACCCTGATCCAAGAGGACTGGCGTCCTTACGAGAAGAGGAAACACAGAGGGCTCTCTGCCCCCCACCCCCGCCGCCTCCCAGTGCGTGCACAATGAATCCACGTGAGGACACACAGAGAAGGTGGCCATCTGCGAGCCTGGAATGACCCGACGGCACCGGGCTCGGACGTCCAGGCTCCAGACCGCCGGTCTGTGGCGTGGTCTACGGCGGCCCAAACTGACCCACACAGCAGTGCCCATCACGTGGTCTTGCCTTGGAAAAGCCCACATCTTCCTCCCCCGCGGCCACGGCACTTCCGAGAAGGTGAGGGGTTGTGACCTCTGCCCGGGACCCGCGCGTGAGACCGACGGCGTTCCCTGCACTCCTGAGCCTGACAGATCTTCTACAGCTGCTTCCGTAACTAGGAAGCTGCACATGCCTGTGAGCTTGTGTCTGGCTGACAGGTGAGTGGGGGCAGTGAGGAGGGCGATGTGGGCCCCAGGCCTGCTCAGGGCCCTTGGGGTCTGATAGCTCCTCAGGCTTGCTGGACGCCCTCCCCGTGCATACAACCCTCCCCGCCCCCACTAGGACCGTCTGGAAGAGGGTTTGCTGCTGCAACCGCAGGGCCAGGGCAAGGCTCACGGACTGCGTGCTCCACTCACTACCTCCCCACATTCACTTCTGAATGTCAAATCAAGCCCTTGACTCCCTTTCCTTAAAAACTCCCGAATGAGTTTGCACCGCTCTTGGGACAAAGGGCCAACGCTGCCGAAACTCCCAGGCCGTGGCCCTCACCCGCCTTCCCTTAGACCAGGCTCCTCTGCAACCCTGGGGTTCAGCCCCATGGCCTGGCTTCAGTCCTGAGGCTGCCCAGGCCTCCTGGACCACAGGGCCTTTGCACAAGATGATGGAATTGAAACCAGCTCTTCCACTGCACTGTGCTGCCTCACACTGCCAGGGGCCCAGGGACACAGGAAGGAAACGGTTCATTTTCCTGGGGAGACGCTGTCATGTAGTCCAACCCAGGTCAGCCTCCTCTCGACCGCCTCCAGTGAGCCCGAACGCAGCACTCCCTCTACGCCAAGTTGGCCGATTCTTTTTTTTTTTTTGATAAATTTATTTATCTATCTTTGGCTGCGTTGGGTCTTCATTGCTGCGCGTGGGCTTTCTCTAGTTGCGGCGAGCGGGGGCTACTCTTTGTTGTGGTGCACGGGCTTCTCATTGAGGTCGCTTCTCTTGTTGCGGAGCACGGACTCTAGGCGCACAGGCTTCAGTAGTTGTGGCATGCAGGCTCAGTAGTTGTGGCTCGCGGGCTCTAGAGCGCAGGCTCAGTAGTTGTGGCGCACGGGTTTAGTTGTTCCGTGGCATGTGGGATCTTCCTGGACCAGGGCTGGAACCCGTGTCTCCTGCATTGGCAGGTGGATTCTTAACCACTGCGCCACCAGGGAAGCCCGTCGGCCAGTTCTTTATCCGTCTTTGTCAACTTTCATCCCGACGTTGCCAGCCTCTCCTTGCCCTGTGCTGAGGGCCGTGCCCTGGGACCCCCACAGCTCCCAAACCTAACTCCAGGCCCCCCCACAAGCCCACCCCCATCCACAGAAGGGCCCGGCAAACACGGGCAGCGGCAGCTCTGCTGGGGGGCCCTCCGGATAAGGCCGAGCCCTGGCTCTCACCCTCCTCCCAGGAGGCAGGTGTGTCCGGGCAGATGGGCCGTGGCCAGAGCACACTGTGTGCCCCTCCTGAGACACTGCAACGCCTGCCCAGCCAGATCCGTGAGGCTCGCAAGTCAGCACGCGTTCTGAGCAACGCACTTGAAATTCAGTGGAGCCAAGACAGGCAAGTTCAAATTACAGCGTCTACTTGGAGCTCATTGTCACAGCAGGAGCCTGGAGGCCCCACAAGTCGGCTCCTTCAGACAGGAGCCCGTGAACGGTCCCGACCGCCTGGCAGGGGAGAAAGCCAAGGAGAAAGGACAGCATCTGCCCGGCCGGCCCCCCGGCGCAAGCTCTCAGCCCCCCACTTCCTGGCGGGGCCGGCTCGCCATCCTCTCTGAGCCAGGCCCTGGCTGACCGCACAGCGGCACTGGCCGGCGGCGCGGAGACCAGAGCTGGGCCGCTGCAAGGCCCTGCGCCCTCCTACCAGGCCTGTCGAAGGGGACACGGTTCCTAAGCAGCCCGTGACGGGCCCCAGGTCGGAGCAGAGGTTTGGTCCATGAACCACGCCGCGTGGGCAGCGGGAAAACCACATCAAGACCAGCGGGCTATCGGCCCTCCTCCCAGGGAGCCCCAGGGCTTTCTGAGCCTGGGGGCCGCCATCCAGCTCCTCAGCGGCCGGGGGCCTGGAGGCTGACTGCGCCTGCTCACTGCAGCCCAGGAGGGGACGGCACCCAGGCCGGCCCCCGGGCTGAGCTGGGTGGGAAGGGCCCCTGCACGACCGGGGTCACAGTCAGGTCGGGTCTACACGCGGATGACAAGGCAGCGGCCGAGGGCCCCGACGGCCAGCGCTTCCGCTTCGAAGACAAAAGAAGACGAAGCAAACCCCGCTTTCCCTGTCCCTCAGCCAACTCGGAACAGACACTCCAACTCGAGCTCCTGGACGCTCGGCGTGGAGTGACCGGGGCCACGGCCCTCCCAGGAGGTCTGCCTCCTCGTCCACAAGGTGACGGGGAGACCAGGTAGTCTGGGCACCTGGAGGCCTGATTGTTCTCTGAACACGGAGGTGAACCACGGAGGGTGGGGAGGCTGGGCGAGACCGCACCCCAGGCCTGATGCGGGCAGGGCTACAGCCAAACACCCGCCACCTCCCGGCCCAGGAGCTGGCCCGGGGCCGCTGGCCACCGGCACTGCAAGCCTGGCCCCTCACGGGCACCTCCGGGGAGACCAGGGCCCTCGGCCGAGGCGCTGCTGGGATTTAAGCCCAGTGTTGGCTTGACTCTGCTGGCCGTCTCCACCCTGGGGTGGGGCTGGTGGGCCGGGGGGAGAGCTGAGGGACACGGCTCTGCTTAGCGAGCAGACCTGCCAGCAGCCGCTGGGCACGGGAGGGCCACCTGTCCCGCTCGCCTGCCTGCTGGCTGGAGCCCACCCGCCCCCAGACCCAAGCCTCTGCCTCGGCGCCCACCAGGGGCAGCGTGGGGCTGGGAGCCCAGCCAACACCCAGCCCCGGGCGGCCCGGAAGTCACCCACACCTGCATCTCACCTGCCTGCGCCTTGGCCCCATCACAGGTGAACCGTATTCAGTTACAAGATGCCACCAGATCCTAGAGCACCCCAGGGAGTGGCCCGGGGGTCGGAGTGGCCAGGGCCAGGCCCCCCGCCGGCTTGGGGTCCAACAGGTCTGAGCCGCTGGGGCCGAAGTCCTTGTGGGGACACCGGTGCCTGCGGAGCCAGCCTCCTCCCACCTCCTTCCCGGGGTCATCTCGGCGCTCGTGCACAGATGGTGAGTGGGGGGGTCACTGCATCAGTCACTGCTCCCGGTGCCTGACCTCCGTCAAACCACGCACTCCACGCCCGGGTCTTGGGACAGACGGCAGAACGGAGAGGGGGAAGGACCTCCCTGCCCAGCCTCAGCGAGGTGGGGTCCCGGCTTCGGACCAGCCCCTCTCCCGATACGAAGGCCCCAGCCTGTGGATGAAGTCTCCAGGAAGCCACCTGCCAGGGAACCGGCCCCAGGGGCCTGTCCCTGCGCCAGCTCCACGAGGGGCTGCCTGCCACCTGCTCGCCGCCCGGACCCGGCTGGTCGGCCCGCTCAGCCACTGAGAGGCCGGGGCCACGGTGCCCCATCACAGGCCCTCTGCTCTCAGCTCGCCCCGGTGAGCCGCTGTCCCAACTCTCTGCCGTGCAGCATAACGCCAGCCTCCAAGTCCCAGCCTGCGGCTGTGAGCACTGGGCGGAGGCCAGGTGTCCCTGGACAAGGAGGAGCCCCAGTGACGCGCGGCCGCGACGGTGTCCAGAGGCCTGGCGTGGGGGGCGGGGTCCAGGTCAGCACCTGCCGAGGGGAGCCCGGGGGCCGTGAGGCGTCCCTGCTCCTCTGAGCCCCTGCGACCTCCCACCTCTAGGCAAGAGCTGTCGCCACGGCAGCTCTGAGGCGCCCCTCCCACTGACCTGCTCCGGCCCCAGCCCTGCGCCGGGCACCTGGGCCAGGCCGCGTGGTCGCCAGTCCCACGGCTCCAGCTTCTGCCTGGTCCGTTCTCCCGCCCTGCCCCCGGGGACCGGGCGACCCTCTCCAGGGAGGCACGGGTCAGGGCCGAAGACACCTGGGAGGCCCGTCGCCTCCGCCGCCCCCCAGTTTCCCTTCCTCCTGATATCACCTCCATGGGGCTGCCCCTCTCGGCCCTCCCGCCCTGTCCCGGGAGCTCAGGAGGCTGGTGGCCCGTGTCCAGCAGGCAGGACGCTGAGGGCCCGGCTTTGTCCCAGTGCCTGGTGCCAGGGCAGGGCCCACGGGGTGCGGGGCCCTGTAAGCCAGGATGGCGGAAGGGGTCTGCTCCCTGCGTGGTGAGGGCAGGCCCGCAAACACGCACTCTGCTCCTTCCCAACTGCTTCAAAAGGAAGGGGCAGGCGGCTGGAGGCTCACGCCCACGTCCAGAGGCAGCAGAGGTGGCCTGTGTCCACTCGCCCCCGGCAAGACCCGCCTGAATAAGGGGAGGCGGGGACGCTCAAGGGAGCCTGCACACCTGGCCCCTTCCAGGGCGGGCAGCAGGGCCACGGGGGGCCTCAGCCTGAGCCTCTGTCCCCTGACAACTGGATGACTTTGGGACGGAGCCGGCTCTGCCCATCCTCAGGGCCCAGCAAGCAGGGATGTGCTGGAGGATGTTCAGGGGCAGGGCCTCGGGTCTGTGTGGGCCCCAGTCCCCTCCGCCTCAGGCCAGCACCTCGCGGGGCCCCGGGGGGCAGGCAAAGATCCCAGACGGCGGGATCAGGATCCCTGCCGGTCTGGCCGTGAGGGGAAAGCTCTGGGTGCGAGATGGGTGGGGCTGACACATGGCCTGGCGGCTGCCCGGCTCCTGGGGGGTTGGGACCCTCCCAGCCACCTCCCTACCACCTGTACTTCGCAGCCTTGGAAAGCCGCTTGGGGACTCCACCCCTCGGCGCTCCCCCAAACCTGCATTTTGATTTCTCAGAAGCAGGTGCCCGTGGGGCCCCCCAGGAGGTGCACAGACCCGGGCACAACCGGACAGAGGCAGATGGGGAAGGTGCACGTGTCTGAGCGCCGGGTCCCCTACACACACGTCCACACGCCCTGGCGGCACACGGACGAAGCCACGTGAAGGTGCCACAGCTCCGTGGCTCTGGCCCAGAGTCCAGCGCCGTCCCACGACCTGACGGGACGTCCTCACAGCCATGCCCCAAAAGTCATCTCCATGCGGCAGACACTGACCACTGCCAGTCCTGGGCCACACCAGATGCGGAGGGGGCTGAGGGCCAGGCCCTGAGGCGGCCGCACGGAGGAGCAGACGCACCGCCCAGGATGGCCCACGGCAGAATGTGGCGAGGGGCCACCGGGGCAGCTCTCCGGCCTCACGCTCACCCTGCGCCCTGCTGGGCCCTCGTGAACCACCGCCCAATCCCCTCGTGAATCTGCCGCCCAATCCGGACCCGGGGCCAGGCCCCGAACTAGACCAGCTCCCTGGCAGGTGTTGGGAGTGGCCTGGCCCCGAGGATGGGCTCTCATCGGGGCCAGGCTGGGAGGACGAAGGGACCCAGGGCGGCTTCTGCTTCTCCGGGAGGCCGCGCCCAAGCTGGGCTGTAAGGGTCGGAGGGAAGGGGCACTGAGTGGAGAAGCAGCGTGTCCGGGGCGGGAACGCCCAGGCGGCGGGCCGCATCCAGCTCCCGGCCTGCTTCTGCACCGCCTGCGAGCTAAGAACGAGCTTGCGTGTTTAAGTGGCCGGAAAAGTTTCTAAAGCTGTTTGTAGCAGCTATACCCGTAACTGCTAATAACACCTGGAAACGACCAAGGTGTCCTTCAGCAGGCGAGGTACAGATGAACTGCGGTCCACGCAGAAACACCTGGAAACGACCAAGGTGTCCTTCAGCAGGCGAGGTACAGATGAACTGTGGTCCACGCAGACAGTGGAAGATTACTCAGCGAAAACGAAGTCAGTCATCGAGTCAAGAGAAGACCCTGGAGGCGCCTCAAGTGCGAATCACTAAGTAAGGAAGCCGGGCTGAGCAGGCCACAGACTGTGTGCCTCCACGTTCTGGAAAAGGCAAAACCACGGAGACAGCGAGCGACCACGGAGCTGGGGTGTTCAGGGCGTGCAAGTGTTCCGTGGGACGCTGACAGTCGCATTTGTCAAAAGCCACAGAACCGTACGACACGTGAGGTGAACCACGGACTCTACGGCCATAACACACGAGCACTGGTTCATTACTTCTAACAAAGGCACGCCCCCTCGTGGAGGGCCCAGGGACCCAGCTCCTCTCCCCGCCTCCCCTCCACACGGGCAGGTGCACGCACACGGGGCAGGGGTCACCTCCCGCCCAGGTCCCTGGGTCCCGGTCCCGTCGGTGTCCCAGAGAGCAGGGCCCCGCCTGGGCCTCTCTGGACTCACGGCCCTGACTCTGGGTGACGGTGCCCACGGGAAGGAGCTCCAGCCTTGGGGACCTCCTGACTCAGTGCCACGTCTGCACCGGTTACGGCTCTGGGCAGTGAGCGGAGAAAGTGCCCGTCCCTGAACACCAGCGGTCGGCAGGGCCCGGACAGTGGCTCAGAGCCGCAGGTCAGCGTAAGGCACAGCAGGGCCCCAGGGGCACCGGCGCCCTCACACGAGCCAGACCTCGCCGGGGCCACGACCCACAGGACCAGCCCCGTGGGGAAGGCATGTGCCCATTCCCCGACGGGGACACCGAAGCCCGGCCTCCGTGCCCGCAGCCCTCACTGCGGCGGGAGCCGAGCCAGGCTCGGGCCTCGGGAGACTGGGGCGAGTAAATCTAGGACTGGCGAGGAGCCGGGTGGGGGCCCGGCCACACCGTGCATTCACAGCGTTACGGGTCTCTGTGTGCCCCCGCAGGAGGATGTCACTGCATCCCTGGTTTATAGATTTGGAAGCTCCGGCTCAGCAGTTAAGACAGGCACAGTGGCCACGCCGGCCACGAGCTCGGTGTGACACGTTCTAGAATCTGTGTCCGGCATCTTGCCTGTCGCCCGAGTCCAATCCTGCAAGGCCCTGGGTTAGGCCGGGCCCCGACGAAGGCCAGGCAGGGAGGAGAGGGGCGGCCGGCAAACCCGACTGCCCGCCGGGCACCGCAGGCTCAGAGCTGTGCCCTGTGGCCGTTCTTACGGTCAGTCTCCTCCTTCTGGCCATGGGGCGCTCTCCGTCCCCGGGGCTTTAGAGGGGAGGGGAGGAAAATTCCTGTGAACCACAGCAGACAGGACGGCAGGGAGGAGAAGCAAGGCCGTGAACACGGCCTGCCCACACGTGGAGCTTCTGGGAGCTCCCAACCACCTGCTCAGCTCAACAGGCGTCCTGGCTGCCAGCGCACGTGGGACAATCCTTCCAGGAACGCTCTGAAGGCTCCAGCCCCACTCCTCGGGGGAGCAGGTAGGAAGGGGGCCGGGCCCTGCGGGAAGAAGCTGGAGCTGAGCTCCTGCCTTCCCTTGAATGGAACGGCACCGGCAGGCAGCTCCCACCCACGCGGCAGCAGGGGCCGGGCCGCAGCTCTCCGAGCAGAGCCCGGGGGCTGAGCCCAAGCCCTCCATCACCCCGGCACACACCTGAGGGCCCTCACCTGCAACAACGCAGCTATTTCTAACTCTGCCTTCAACCCTCCTCCTGCCTGAAAAATCACCTTTGGGAAAATAAAGTCAACCGCCGTGACCTGAGATCCTTCCCCAGCCCGGTCCACGGCCGCGGGAACCTGTGCGCCAGCCTCAGGTGGCAGAGCTGGGAGGCAGCGCGGGGCCGGCCTCTGCTCCCGCCAGCTCACCCAAGACCCTTCCACGGAGGCTCGGCTCTCCAGGGAAGCCCTTCCGAGCCCCGGGGCCAGGGTGGGAAGGGCCCTGAGTCCCCCAGAGTCCAGTGAGCTGGCCAAGGGGGTCACAGCTGCCGCAGGCCGAGGCGGCTCAGCGCACCTCCCCTCCCCCGCGGGCCGCGGGCACCCTGCACGGCGCCGCCGGTCTGCGCTGTGGACCTTCTCTCCGGCTGCTCCCCGTCCTCAGCTCACACTCTGCACCTGCCCTGAGCCGGCGGGCAGGCAGCAGCCGTGGGCAGGGCGCTTCCCGTCTGGGACTCAGTGCCCTCGGGGACCAGCAAGTAGAGATGCCAGTGATCTGCTGAGAGTTCCCGCCAGCAGGGACCCCCCAGCCTGACGGCCCTTGGCCGCGGGAGCGGCACAGGTCTGGCAGCTCTTCTCCCTCGGCCTGTCCGCCGCCGTCCGGCTGCACGCCTGGCAGCACCAGGGGCACCTCCCTGGCCCGATCCTGACTTTCACCCCGTTACTCAGCCCTCCCGCGGGCACTGCTGACGCTGGAGCCCCCGCCCTGCTGCCCCCAAGGGACGGGGCCAACGCCGAGGAGGAGGGCCGTGAGGGGCCTGGGGGCGGACGCTTCCTGCGGGGGTCCGGGCTGTGGTGCCAAGCTCGGGGAGGCTGGCCGCCCGTCGGGGGGACGTCGGCGTCCTGTGCGCACGGCTGTGTGCAGCGCCTCCTACCTTGAAGATGAGGCAGTCGGTCTTGTGCTCGGCATACATGGAGGTCAGCCGGTACTGGTTCTCTGTGGTGATGTCCACCTGGTAGCCCGTCAGTGTGTAGCACACCTTCCGGAACTCCTGGATCTTGGTCTGGAAGACCTCCTTCAGCCTCTGGTTCTTCAGCTCCGCGCTCTCCACCTGCTTCTTCAGCTCTGAGGGGGACGAGAGAGGCAGTCAGCTCCCCAGCCAGTGTCGGAAGGACAGACGCAGAAGGGCAGAGGGCGCCGGCTGAGGGGCGAGGAAGCCGCAGGCGGCTCCTGACGGGGAGGACGAGCCGGGAAGCAGCCCGGGCTCACCCCTCTCCTCCAGGCAGGGGCACAGATGGGGACCCTCATCCGAGACTGCAGCCCTGGGTCTGCCCGCACCAACCAGACGAGCCAACAAACGCTTCCCCGTATGCAGCCGAAGCCCTGCCAGGGCTGGGTGTCCAAGCCAGCTGAGAGGCGGCGGGGCGGGGGGCTGAGAGAGCAGAGGTCATCTGAGATGTGGTCCCCACTGCCCGCCCAGAGCCCAGACCGCTGGGAGAAGACAGGCTCCCTGGGTGGTGGGGTCTGCGAGGGCACCCCTGGGCCCGCCATCCTTTACGCCCCAGCCCTGTTCTAACTGGGTGGCTCAGGACAGAGACCCTCAGGCCCGTTTGCTGCCCCTGCCAGGTGTACAGCCGCGCGGGGAGAAACCAGCTGTGTGAAGCCATCGGGAAGGCACGTAGCAATTCCCACAAATCCTCCACCCAAGGTGCCTTCCCAGTAATTAAACCCTGATTCATTCCCCCGTGAATTAGCGAGGCGGCTCCACTCAGCGCACACGAGTTGCCTCCGAGGCCAGGTGCTTCCTGGTGGTCCCATCTGGAGCCGCCCAGGGGGTGTGGAAAAGCCCAGGCCTCGAGCCGTCAGCCTGGTTTGAGTCCTGCCCTTCCCGCCCTGTGGTGGGGACAACCGTCCTCCCTCCTCACGCTGACCCGCAGGACCCAGCGTGTCTCGTGCTGGTTTAAGATGAGCAGATGCAGTCAGGGTCACCTGCAGGGAGCCTGCGTTCCAGGAAAGAGAGACCCCCCCGCCCCGTTCTAGACAATCAAGCTGGACGCCACAGGGCCGGAGGCTGAGGATTGGGGCGGGGGGCTGTTCGGCTACCCGACAGGCCCCAACACGCTCTGCTGCCGCCACGTGGCTGCGAGGCGGGTGCAGGGTCTCTCCCGCCTCACAAGCATGGACACAAGCGACTGGCGGCTTGGCCGCCGATCCACGGCGGAGGTAGGGCTGTCTGCCCCCAGGACCAACTCCCGACAACATTAGCACCCTGACCTCTCACACACTCTGGAACGTGCCAGGGTTTTGCACACACATCCCAGGTCCTGTCTCCACAGCCTGCAGCTCTGTGGGCAGCCTGGTATCGGCCGCCCCCCAGCTCTGATGCTAGCACTGCGCCCTGCAGCCTCTTCACGGCACCTGTGTTTCTGGCTGGCCGGCTGCCTGCCGCCTGCCCTGCCCGGACTGCCCCCATCCATCACCTGGCCCAGCGGCCCTGCGGACACTCTCGTTCCGGAGCTGAGGGCCTCTCCGTTGGGGACGTGGGAGTGGAGCCTTTGATCGATCGAGTAATCAGACTATGAGATCAAAAGGGTAACGGGCAGCTCTGACCCCACGTTCTTCCCTTGTCTCTCAGCCAGACCACCTAGGATGGACGCGTCAGCAGGAGGAAAAACCCACTGACCGAGCGCGTGCGGTGACGTGTCCCCGTGTCAGACGGCGCTGCCTTGAGTACCTCTCAGGGGCCCAATGGGAAAAATTAAAGTTTGGTCATAAATGCAGCCCGATCTTGGAGAAGGGAGCGTCCCCTCTGCCCTCAGGCATAAAAGGCCGTCTGTTCCGCAGCTCACAGACTCCTACGGGGCCTCCCCGCTCGGGGGAGACGCGCCCCCTGCCGCGCTCGGGGACCATGCCCTGCGCATCTGCCGCGTGCCGGCACAGCGTGGCCCTCACAGCCCACGAGGCGGGGCCAGAATGTGGGGCTTGCGGGGGGCTTCCTCCAGGTCACAGGGGCTGCCAGAGGCCGAGGGCATCTGGCCCCGGTGGCCTGGTCCACGTGGGGCAGGAGGGGTGCTGCTTCCAGCAAAGCCCGCCCAGAGGCAAGTCCAGGGAAGGGACCACGAGCGCCACTCTGACTTGGGGCACAGTCAGCGTCTTGCCCTCCTGCGATCCTCGTAGCTCAGTCGCTTACATACATGTGAATGAGTGACTCACAAAATGGTTTGGATTAAATAAGAAAAGACAGGACTTCATCCTTGGAAGCGGCATTGCTCTGATTCAGCCTCTCCCAGAGCGAGCTGAGGCTTCCCCTGGTGGGACGGGGGCCTGCGCGGGGCACCCCCAAGACGCTCCTCTGCGGTCCCAGAGGCCAGAGGCTTCCGGAGCCTGCAGTGACCCCAATCTGCGCCCACCGGCAGGCACAGTCACAACTGTCACATCGAGGGCTGGCGGCCAGCCTTGGACCTGACCTGGCAGGGCCACACGCGGGCAGACAGAGCCGGCGCCGCAGACAAGTGGCTGCCAGGGCTCCGCTGAGCTCCAGGGCCACCCACCCCAGACCTCACCGCCGTGTGCACGTCCCAGCCCGCTCGGCTGTGCCGGGGACGGGGTCACCAGACACTCGGGCCCAACGGCCTCACGCCTGGGCCCAGCCAGGGGCCCCTCCCCTCCTCTCCCCTGCCCTCCCCGCCAGCCCAGGGAGCCGGTCTGCACTGAGATGTTCCTGAGGCCCCCGTGACCGGCCCAGTCTCGGCCGGGCCCTGTCTTGCCTCTCCTGCCCTTTGAATCTTGTCCTCCAGCCCGCTGGCTGTCTCTCCTCTGAGCCGAACCTCCTCCCCCCCCACCCCTGCCCACAGGCCCCTCTCCCTCCCAGGCCCCTCTCGGGGCTCTCTGCAAGTCCCTGGGGAGGGAGGAGGGAGGTGGTGGAGGCGGGGACAGATCGGAAGTCAAGGGGCAGTGCCGTCCGCTCTCTGGCCCAGGCCCCTGGCCTCCTCCAGCCGCGTCCGAGAGGCCCTGGCATGGCTCTGACCCCCACGCCGCCTCGTCATCAACCCCAACCCTCCTGGAATTGCAGGAGGCAGCTGTGAAAGCGCAAAACTAAACTGCACTCCGTTACGTAAGAGAGAGCGCCTCACCCGAAAGCAGAGCTGCCAGGAGGAAGACGCGTTCACGGGCTCGCGGCTCCGGAGATCCAGGTCCCGGCCCCGAATCTGGAGACGGGTTTACCCGAGGGCTTGGGCACAGCCAGCGAGGGGCAGGCAGCCGGCCGGGCAGCCGGCCACGCCAGGCCTCTGCAGAGCCCGGCTGTGCCTCTGTTTTACTGAAAGTGCACCTACCTCTCAGCCGTTCAACTTCCTTCTTACGAGTTTGCAGGCTGAGGGCAGGGCGCGGAGGCGGCAGCGGCGAGAAGGTCTCTGCTCTCGCTCTCAGGCCCCGAGGGCGGCCCAGCCCCGGCAGCAGCTCCCCCTGCGCTCGGTCAGACTCCGGCTCGCCGGCCCACACTCCATCTGAAGGGATGGAGACCCTTCAGAGGGGATCGAAGCCAACAGCCAGCACTGCCCACTACACCCGCTTTGTCCCGGGAGGGGCTGAGATGCACACGCAGACAAGACGGCCGCAGAGATGCTCTGAAAGGTGGGCGAGGCTCTCAGGGGCAGGCCCAGCGGTCCTCTCATCCGAGTCCTCCCTTGCCAGGGGGCCTGAGCCGTGCCCACGGGGCGGCCTGTGCCAGTCTGGCCAGCCCATCCTGCTCCTGTGCCCCGTGGACAGACAGACCTCCAGCAGCACCGCCTGCTCCAAGCGCCTCCGTTCTGGGACCCCTCAAGGCCGTGGCTCCCTGCTGGCGGGCTGGCCTGACCCACGTCCGAGTCCAGAGGTTTCTGACAGTACAGCAAGTACCGCCCCCCGCCCTCCCGCCGCTGCAGCAGGCCCAGCCCCCCGTGGGGAAGGCAGCTGGCGTGGGAGAGCGCAGAGCTGGGATGGGAACCCGGGGTCGCCAGACTCCAGGCCCGAGGCCTCCTGCCGCGGCCACCGAGCTCTGAGGGGCCTCGGCCCAGGCCAGCCACTCTGTTCTCGGGGCTCACACTCCGCCCTCTGCCCAGGATCCAGGGCCAGCCTGTCCTGCGTGAGGCCCAAGTCATCTGGACAGGACTCTGAGCTCCTAAGGGAAGCTGTGGCCTAACAGCCCCACCGTGGCCCCTGGCCTCTGCCCCTCCACGTCCACCCGCACTGGCTGCTGCACCCCAAAGGCGCCGCCCTGCTCTCGCCTCAGGGCCTCGGCGGGCGCCTGGGTGGCCTCTCCCACCTGGGCCCTAACCCCCATCCATCGCCCCTGGAGGGGTGTGGCCTCCCACCTTGTTCCCAGTGGGCCCCACCCTGGCGGTCATCGTAGCACAGCAGAGCATTTTAAGACACGCTTGGCTCGACGTCCGCCTCCTCCCGCAGCTACGAGCTCGGCAGGGAGGACCAGGTCCTCTGGCCATGACCGTGTCCCCAGGCATCTCAAGGAGCCTGCGGTGTGGAAGGCGCCGCTTCTCCACAAACTCTCCACCCCACCCCAGAAGACGACCCTGAGGGAGTTTAAGCACGAGCAAGCCCCTGCCCCCGACACACACGTGTTTATCCACGAGCACGTGTCCCTCCTCCTCTCCCTCCTGCAAAGACCATGAGAGGGAGGGGGGCCAGCGGTGCACAAGGGGGGACACGCGTTCCGAGGATGAGAAGCGGACGGGGACGCAGGCAGACGGGTCAGTGGCCCTGGGGGGCGCCGTAGCACAGCAGTGGGAGCGGCCGAGGAACCGGGGGTCTGAGGGTCTGTGCGAGGGGTCACCCCCGGCTCCTCCTGCCCCAGGGCAGGTCCCCCCAACCCCCGGCAGGGAGGAGACCCGAGTCCAACCCCACGCACACAGGTCCTTTTCAGACGCTCGCTTCCTGAGAAGCCAACCTGCAAGACACTGCCCGGAGCCACCTGCGGCCGCCCTCCTACACCCCACTGACCCACACCCCCGCCCTGCCCTCAGTCGTCACGGCTGGGCTGGCCCAGAGGGAGTGACCTCGCCGGGTATCTCTCTGCACCTGGCGGGGGTGGAGGAATAGGGAGGTCTCGCGGCTGAGCTCCCTGCCGAGCACCCCCCCCCCCGCCCCGCAGCTGGGCGGCGGCCCTTCTGGGAAGGGGGTTGGAGCCGCACCTCTGTGTCCCGCGGATGAGCCCGAGAGTGGTCTGCGTCCTCCACAGAAACAGACCAGGGGTCACCAGACGCAGCGGGAAGCTCCTAATGTAAACAATCAAAGAGCCTGGACAAACAGAACATCAGGAACCTGGTCGGAAGAGAGAAGAGCCGCCCCACGCTGGGGTCGGGATCACGCGGGCGTCCGCGGAGGGGCTCAGAGACAGAGCAGAAGACGCCTCCCAGAGACAAACACAGAAACAGAGGTGGAAGACAGCGAAGAAGAGAAGAAACGAGATTCTGGGAGCTCCAACATCCAACTAATAGGGGTCTTACATGAAGAGATTACAGAAGGCGGGACAGAGAAAACATCAAGGGAACCACACAAGAGCCTCCAGAGGCCAAGGCCGCGTCTCCCCGGGCTCAAGAGACAGAGCGTGACGATGGCTCAGAGCACGCCAACGAGCCCTAACCCAGGACGAGAACGCAAGCTTACAGCTGATGGGCGGCCCGCTGTGTTCTGAGCACCAGGAAGCGAGTGGCTCGGCCGGGGGTTCCAGAGGCATCAGACACGTCAAGGGGAGAACCAGGACCGAGAGAATGAGGTGGACAGCAAGTCGTGGACAGAACGACAAAACGACACCTGCCCCGGATGGGAGATGTGGCCCATGGAACGAGACGCCACCCGTTCCAGCTGTAAGAAACACATACAAGGTCAGAGGATCCCAAGTGCTGAACAGTGATTTAACCAAAGGCGAGACAGCCACACAGGGTGCAGTGAGGCAGGGACACGCGTGTGTGCGCGTCCACGTGTATGGCCGTGCACGCTCACGTGCACAGGAGAGCTAGCGCCTCGCCCACCTGAGGACCCGAGAGTCACGTGCACACAGCGTTCAGACACAGGGTACGAGGCCTGGGGGAGCAGGCGGGGCCGCGTCTGCCCCACTCCAAGTCCACAGTCAGCACCTGGCTTTTTACTACCATGAAAAGGACCTTCCCAGCCCCTCGGTGGCCAGGGAGGGAAGGCCACCGCAGTGTCAGCTTCCTCGCGACCCAGGTCAGCAGCAAGGCGGAAGGCAGGTGTCCTCCCTCCGCCCCTCCCGCCCACGCCTGTTCTCGCCGCGGCTGACCACGGTCACGACAAAGCCACGTGGTGACCACAGGGGCTCCAAAAGGGCTTTCGTCCCTGCGATGAGTGACGAAAGCCCAAGGCAGCCTGGGGGCCCCACCGTCACCGAGTGGCTGCTGCTGAGACTGGACCCCCCCCCCCCGGCCTCCCCGGATGCGTCCATAAATGGACCCCCAGTGGTGGGCAGATGCCACAGCGGGGGAGCTGGACCAGCCCAGGCCACGGGCACAGGGAACTGAGCCTTGTGCGGGCTGAGGACCAGGCCCTGCGCGCTGCCCGTCTAGGCTGGGCTCTTGCAGTGATGCTGTGTAGGAGGCTGGAAATCAGGGGCTATAGGAGCTTCTGAAGTTGTCTTCTGGGGACTCGGGACAGAGTCGTTTATCTTTCTGAAAAGTGAATAAAAAACACTTAGGCAATGCTGAGATTTTCAGGTTCTTTTAAAGAAAATGATAAAAGGACGAACGCATCCCCGTTAGGAAGAGCAGCCCTGAGCCCAGGCTGAGCCGGCGGCTGCTTCTCAACGTGGCGCATGCGGGTCCGCTCCCAGGACACCAGCCTGAGGACAAGAGGAAGGACTCTGGGACCGGCCGGCGGGAAGGCTGTGGGGCGGGCCAGGGCGCCTGGCGGGGGGTGTGCTGTCCGCTCGTCCAAGAGCCAGGACCACCAGCTCCCGGCTCTGCTCCAGGCCATGAAGGCGGTCGGGGTGCCTCTGACCCCCCGCCCTCCGCTCTCCGGGCACCCTGGCTCCTGTGTTCACGCACACCCCGTCTCCGCAGCCTGAAGGGGTCTTCGGTGCACGGCAGGGGCAGCCGCGGTGGGAGTGATGGCAGCCCATCTCCCGGACGCTCACCAAGCCCGTTCTCCGCGGCCCCCGTTTCCTCAGCACGTCCACGAGGAAGCTGGATGAGTGACTGCTGCCGTGATGGGACACCGAGGCTGGCCCGCCCCTGGGACCAGTGCTTCCTGCTGCCTCTGCTGGACCTTGGCGCTGAGGCCACGGCCCTGCTGCTCTCCTGGGACCCTGGCAGCCAACAGCACATCAACAACCTCGCCAAAGGTGAGCCAGCTGGTGACTCTGGGCCCATGGGCCTCGGGTCTTCCTGAGGTCAACGCTGGGTCCCCAACTGGAGACTGGCTGTGGGAATACTGAGAAGGCAGGGGTGCGGCCAGGTTCCTGGGTGAGCTCTGGGCCCTGGAGGATGGTGGGTGTGGGACCAGGTCCCGAGCTGGGCCTCAAGCTGCTGGCGCTGGCGCTGAGGGGGAAAGAGCGGCGACCACGGGCACGCAGGCGGAGCCGAGCCAGGGGCTGGACAGCGAGGCCGCGCGGGACCCCACAGCTGCTGGACGTGGGGTGCTGGGGTGGGAGAAGGCTGCGAGGGGGGGCGGGCAAAACGTGACCCCACGTAGCAGCGGGGTGCTTGGGAGTCAGTCCCTGCAGGCAAACAGAGGCCAGGGAGGGGCCCTGCCCCAGGAGGGGAGCACCCCCACTAGTGTCGGGGCGACGCAGACCCCTCTCACGGAGCCCAGGCTGACCTGGATAAAGAGGCGCTGTGCTGAGCCACGCGGCCCGTCCACTGGTGCTGCCTCGGGCGCCCTTGGCCACTCGCTTCCCCGGGGAGGAGCCGGCCCCCCCCCGGCAGGCCCCTCGGGAGGCAGCCCCGGCCTCCCAGCAGGCAGTAACCAGTGCTGGTTCTGCTGAGGCCCAGAGCGGGGCCACGCTGCCGGGGCCGAATTATCCACGCCTGGTAACCTCTAAACTATTTCAATTCTACATTTTTAAGTACTTAACAATTAGGCATCAAATACTGATGCAATTTTATTAGCCACCGTGGGAGCCAGCACTGTGGGACTGTGACTGGGTGAGGGCCCTGGCCCGGCTGGCCACCTAGAGGGAGGAGATGGTGGGCCACCTTCACAGCAGAGCTGGGCTGCCGCCCGACGTGGCACGAGCCTCCTGCCCATCCTCCTGGACGCCGCCTCCCGCCCCAGATCCATATTCCGGGAGAGGAGGGGGGAGGAGAGGAGCCTGTGCGGTTGGCAGGCGCCGAGGGGCCCAGGGCCAGCCGGCCGGGCAGCTCCGTGGTCCCCGGCTCCCCTCCCCGCACAGCGCTCAGCAAGGAGGCCTTTCCAAGAAAGGGCACAGCGGGGCACCATTGTCCCCCGCAGCCAGCTTCAGTGACAGGGGCCCAGGACCCTGACATCCGCTGGCCAGAGCCTCCTGCCGCCAGAGGGGACGGCGGTGTTTGAACTGCCTGCAGCCAGACGGCCCAGAAGAGGCTCTCCATCGTGAGCCCGTGTTCCCCGCTGGGCCGGAAATTGCACGTTTCACACGAGAGAGGAGACGCTAGCCCTGGAATTACATGCAGATGAGCAGCGCGTGCCCACCGCCAGGCCTCCTGGCAGACGGCCGCCCTGGAAAGCACGGTGCCGGCGTTCAGACGGAGATCTCTGTGATTAACTGCTCACTCGCGCAAGCAGCTTGTCACCTTGCACAGAAGCGATCTGAAAAGACACCAGCAATTATGGCCCACCAGATTATGGGGTGGGAGAGTCCCGCGGTGACAGGCGGGCGCCGATGTGACACCACGTTCTCAGAAGACTCCCTCCCCCACCGCTGAGACACAGCAGCTGAGGCCCCAGAGGACGGCCCCTCCCCCCGCCTCGCTGGCTCTTTCGGGAGTGGAGGACCAGCTGGGCCTGGAGGCAAGGTCACCGCCTGGTGCCCACCTGGACTCAGAACAGCCCCGAGTGGGGCACAGACGTGGGGAAAGGCCCAGAGGAGGCCAGTGCCCGGCCCCCGGGCAGCGCCAGCACTGCTGTGAGGAACCGCCCTGAACACTGGGCACCACCTCGGTCACAAAGGTTGGCCTCCTGCCCAGGCCACCAGCAGGGCCCCGGGGAGCCCCGTCTACCCTCTGACGTTACTTAGGCACCTGCTTGGGTGCTGGCCACCCATTTCTCCCGACTGAAGCACCCCGACAAGGGTGGTGACCTGGGCTGCACGGCTTACGGATGCCTGGGCGGCAGGAACGGGAGACGCTCGTCCAGTGCGGACGTGACTCACTCCGCACGCACTTGCTGGTCTTAGGCTTTGGGATGACCCTATGAAACTATCACCACGTGCGTCCCCACTTCACGGATGGGGAAACTGAGGCTCAGGCCGTCAAAGGCAAACCACCTGAAGCTGCGCTCATACGCTCACACGTGTGTACTCACACATGCACGCGTGCGCACGCACACACATCCACACACGTTCACACACGTGCCGGAGCCAGAAACCACCCAGAGGAGAGGCACACGACAGCTACGGTGCATCACAGACCCCGAGACGGAACCGGAGAACCCTGCTGTTGAACACGTGGCCGACAACTTCCACGTGCCCCTGCAGGGGGGCTGCCAGGGGCTACCTGGGCAGAGGCGGAGGTTTCTGGTGAGCAGGAACCTACGTGGGGCCCCGGCCTGCTGGCTCGGGGCGGGGACAGAGCACAGGGACGCATGTCTGCAGGAGGCTCTGGCGCTCTCGCATGTATTATTAATTCCTGACAGTGGGCTCACACAAAACTAATTCCCTGGAAGGCGAGCTCCCTCTCAGAGAGGGAACCTTTTCAGAGCTCATCTTTTATTGACTGAGTCATTTTCGAGTCAATCTGTCTGCTTTCGGCAAGACAAGAGTTTTACATCTTCTCTTTCTCTCCTTTGGAAATGTGGCAGTCTATTAAAACCTGCTAACGTGTGCAGCTAGGCCTCAGATCCGAACTGGGATGACTTCCTCGGAGGGCAGGAGATAAAGGAAGAGGACCTCGGGAGCTGCTCGGCTGTGGGCTCTGGAAGGAGGGGAGGCCGGGGCGCGCGGGGACGGGGCAGGCAGCCCCGAGGGATCCGGAGGGGCAGGGATGCAGGCTTCCCGGCAGAGCCAGGCCTGGAACGTCTCCCAGGAAGACAGGGTCGGGATGGGGAGTGAATCAACGAAAAGTGCCTGGGCTCTGCCCATAAGAAGTAACGTGCCAGACGCACACGCCCGGCCTGGAGGGCGCAGGAGGTTCCCCGGGGTGGTTCACACTTCACCATCAAGGACAGGGGGGCCCTCCTGCCCCTCTCCGGCCTGACAGCGGCCCTGGTGTCCCAGCACACAGGGCCCCATTTCATAATTCACAACTGCCCAGCGCAGCAGGCGGTGCAGGCTCAGGGTCAGCCTCTGCCCGAGGAGGAAGCCGAGGCTCAGAGACATCAAGCGGCTTGCCTGAGGACACACAGCTTTTGGAGGCGGAGCCAGGACCAGAAGCCAGGTTGTGTGAATTCCGCTCCTGGGGCAGGGCGTGGGGCTTTGCCAGACAACTAACCCTGTGACAGCCCGTGGCTCCCCCACCGGAATTCAGAAGACGCCACCAGTGCAGCCACCCCGCCCACCCCCCGTCTTCTCCTTCCACCTTTGCCCAGTTCCCACCTCTACAGAGGCCACCCCCGACCACGAAGAGCCCCGGCCTCACCAGCACCCACAAACATCCAGCACAGCAAGGTGAGGGGGGCCCCCCAAGGCCGGCAGGGCTTTCGGAGCCCCCCTGTAGATCCCCCCGGGCCAGAATCAGCAGGAAACGGGCTCTCCCCAGAGCCTCTGGGAGGGACACAGCCCTGTCGGTTTTAGCCCACTGAGACTTCAGGCCCCAGAACCGTCAGATGACACGACTGTGTTGCTTCAAGCCACGCAGTGTGTGACTTGTCATGGCGGCCGTAGGGCGCTGACCTGGAGGCTCGGGACGGCCAGACCTCTGAGACTCTGGGGCCGCGCTTTCCCAGCCAGCAGCAGCAGCAAATGATGGCAGCAGCCCCGGCACCAGAACTTTAGGAACAGCTGCCGGTCACCCCATGGTGCACCGTGTACCCGGCAGTGCTCGGCCAGTCGCCCCAGGGTGTCCCGTGTACTGGGCAGCACTCTAGCCTCAGAGGACAGTCTGGACAAATAGGTAAAAACTTAGCCCTGATGGAAATTACATTCCAACCAGGGACACAGATAAAAACAATGTAAAGAAGTAAGACAGGCGGTATTCCAAAGGCGGTAAGCACCATGGAGGACAAGAAAGCCGGCAGAGGGGCAGCCATGCGAACAAGCCAGGGGCACCTCACCCACAAGGGGAGCCAGGGAGGAACAGCGAGTGCAAAGGTCCTGAGGCGGGACTGTGCTTGGACCGTCCAAGAAAAGCAAGGGAGGCCCCCGACCCAGAACCGTACCTGGAGATGCAAACAGTCTCCAAAAAGAACAGTGAGGTTGGGGGCCTCACGGCGTCAAGGCGGCAGGTATTGGCACAGACGCAGCAGATGGGCCGCGTGGCAGGGACTCTAGACCGAAGCTGAGCTCAGCGACTGATTCTCAAAGCGACCGCTGGACACCCGGGTGGGAAGACGAGCCCTGCCCCCTCACAACACGTGCGCGAACTCACTGATGGGACCGTAGGTCTTCACGTAAGAGCCTCTAGGAGAAGGCAGGCGATCACAGCCTCGGGGGAAGCAAAGATCTCTCAGGGCAAAAAAAGCACTAAGCACAGAAGAAGAAACGGACAGATCAGGCTTCATCAAAATAAAAAACCTGTGCGTATCGAAAGGCAACATGAAGAAAATGATGAGAAGAAAACAATCTAGTTGGAAAATGGGCCAAAGGTTCACACAGACATTTCACCAGGGAAGACGCACAGATGGCTGCTGAGCGCGTGAAAACGCGCGGGGCGCCACCAGTCTCTAGGGAAACGCGGCCACCCCGAGACGCCACTTCACACCCGTGACGACGCTCTAATCAGAGTCGGGGAGGAACGGACGTTAGGGAGGACAGAGCGCTCAGGACACGCACGTGGGGCACGCAAAACGGCACAGCCACCTCGGAAGACCACGCGACAGTTTGAGTTAAACCCAAATCTACCACAGAATCCAGCAACTCCGCGCCACCCAAGAGGAAAGTCAACCTACGACCACACACAGACTCGGATTCCAATGTTCACAGCAGCCCAGGAGTGGGAACCACCAACGTGGGCACCAGCTGACTAGGGACACACAGCACGGCGCACGTATGCAGAGGAGCGCTGCCCATGACACGCAGGAATGAAGCGACAGGGAGGACCAGGCGGTGGGGCCAGACACAGACGCCGTGTGCTGCGGGACCCCCTTTCTGTGACGTGTCCAGAAATGACCCACCCACAGACAGAAGGCGGGTCAGCGGCTGACACGGCTGCAGGGGGAGCAGACACCGACTGCGAATGGGAAAAGGGGTCCTTCTGGGCTGACGGAAATGTTCCAAAGTTAGATTGCAGGGACGGCTGCACAACGCGGTACATTTACTAAAAATAACCGTACACGTAAAACAGGTGAAGATTGAGAGTTTAGGTTTTCTTTCTTTCTTTTTCTTTTTTCTTTTAGAGACTATTAGAGGAGCGTTAGGTTCACAACAAAACTGAGCAGAAGCTACAAAGATTCCCCCAAAACCAACACACAGGCCTCCCAGCAGAAGGGGTGCACTTGTTACAGCGGATGAACCTACCCTGACTCAGCCCCAATCACCCCAGTCCACAGCTGACATTCCTGCTCACCCTGGGTGTGGTACCGCCTATGGGTTTGGACAGACGTGTAACACATGTACTCACCACCACCACGTCACACAGAACAGCTGCACTGCCCTAGGATTCCCCTGCGCTCCACCTGCCCACCCCTCCCCCAGCCCCGGGCCACCACTCACCTCCCTCCTGCCCCCACAGCTCTGCCCCCTCCAGACCGTCCCATAGCTGCAATCATCCCAGACTGGCTTCTTTCGCTTAGTGTCGTGCGTGTAAGTTTCCTCCATCTTCTTCATGACTCGACAGCTCCTTTCTTTTTAGTGAGAATAACATTCTATTGCCTGGATGGACCGCAGTTTATTTAGCTGGTCACCTGCTGAAGGCCACCTCAGTTGCTTCCAGGTTCTCGCGTGGACACCTAAGTTTTCCACTCCTTTGGGTAAATGCTAAGGAGAGCGAGTGCTGGATCATATGGTAGTTTGGTAAGAAACCACCAAGCGGGCGCCCGAAGCGGCGGTGCCATTGTGCGTCCCCACCAGCCACGGATGAGGGCCCCTGGCACTCCACACCCTCGCCAGCCTTTGCTGTTGCCACGGTCTGGATCTGGGCCGTTCTGACTGGTGTGTGTGCGGGATCTCACTGTAGTTTGGGGAGTTCAGTTCCCAACGCGCTAATTCTGCGATGCCACGGGACACCAAGCGGGGGGTGTCACGCTGAGAGCTGGGAGCCCGACAGGGACGCACGGGGACCCCACTGACGCTGCAGACACAGCTCTTCTCTAGATGGAGGCCCAGTGGGGCCGCTTCTGCCGGGGACGCTCCCACCCGCCGGTCTCCTGAGCGGGCGGCCTTGCGCCGGCCGCTGTCTCTGTCCCCGAAGCGGTGGAGAGGAGGGCTGGGTGGGGCCCGCCCCGCCCCGCCCCGCCCCGCCCCCGCCCCCGCCCTTCCTCTGCTGACTGCCTGCAAACCCGGAGATTAAATTACACGGCTTCTTTACAACTCCAATTAAACGCCTAATTGATGGTGCTGCCCTTTATTACCTGACACCAGAGAATAAACAAACAGTGTGAAGAGGGAATGGCCAGGGACACAGTGATTAAAATGCCAACCGGTTTGCAACAAAGCGCACTGTCTGGGAGCAGCCGAGGAGGGGGCCCGCCCTGGCGCCCCGGCCTCGCACCCACACCAGCGGGCTGACCCGGGCTCACCTTCCCCTCTCATTTCCTCTCCGGGGCTACAGGGGCTCTGAGGACATCGGCGTGGCCTCGAGGCTGGCCCGGGACCGGCGGAGAACACGGCCCCCCACCTGCCCTGGGGCGTCTCGGGCTCTGCGGGAGACACGGCACGGACGGTGCCAACCGCACAGCAGCTCCAGGCATTCGAAGCCGCGGTGGCACTCCCTCAGGCCGACACGCCCCTGCTCTGACCCAGCCCGTGAGGACAGCGCCCCGCCCCTGGCCACTCTCGGGGGAGTCTGTGCAGACCCTCTGCCCTCTGGCTCGCGGGCCCGCGGCACTGAGGAGGAACGTGCCCTGCCCAGGCGGTCCAAGACCTCTGCCGCCCGGGCCACCTGGCGACGTCCATCCTCGGCTTCCACGGTCTTCTGTGGGGCTCAGGTCCCGTCTCCGAAGTGGACGCTTTAGCCTGAGCCGCCTTCTATGACTGGGTCGGGGCAGCTGCTGGGCCAAGGACTCTCGGGCCATTCCTGTCTCTCCAGACAGAGGAGATTCTGCCTGACAGACAGGCTCCTGCGCGGCCGGGCCGATGGGGCTGGAGGATGGCAACTGTCACCATCCTCACTGCTCCCTGTGGGCTCTGTGCTCCGGGGATGCAGTCACGACGGCCTGGAAGGGTGACCAGCCTCAGCTCAGAGCCGAGGGGGCCGAGCGGGGGCAGACACTGGCCCCGGTCACACAGCGGGGCCTGCAGCGGGCGTTCCGGGAGCGAGTGTGGCCGGTTCTGCCTCTCACCAGCCGAGACCCGGGACCTGCAAAGCCAGGACCGCTGCCAGGACAGCAGCTCCTCCCTCAACCGGCTCAAGAGGCCCTTTCCTCTGGGACTAAAAATTCACTTAAATGAACAAAAAGAAATTCATGAAGCTAAGGGTTCCAATACCCCAGGGGCTGGGAGCCTCCCTCACATTGTGTCCATCTATCTGTCTGTCTGTCTGCCTGTCAACACCTTAGGGCCGGCGCTGGGTGAGGCGGGCATGCAGCTGGACCACAGCCCCGCAGAGCAGCGCCCAGAGTCAGAGGGGCGCACACCCTAGGCCCCCGCACTGCTCTTTCCTCACCCTGGCACCAAGGCCCCCCCTGCTGCTGACAGGTGGCCAACCTCCCCACAGGGACACGGGGTCGTGAGCCGTCTGGCAGGTGGGAAGCAGGGCTGGGGCAGAACGATCTTGGATGCAGGAGTCGGGGGAGATCGGGACCCAGGGCTCTGAGCCCGGGCTGAAGGGCAGGGTCACGGGGACCTTGTTCAAGGTAGACGTGAGGGGTTCTGTCTACCCCAGGCAGATGGCGAAGGCTCTTTCCCCACTCCCCTCGCCGCACACGGCTGTGTACGGGAAGCAACGCAGAGGCGACCACGGGAGAACCCTGAGAGCGGGAGGAGGGTGGAGGGGCTTGGGACCCAGAGCGCCAGGGAGCCTCACAGGCCCACCTGGTGGAGGAGGGAGGCCTGGATCCCGTGTTTCTAGACCCAGCCCAGCGGCGGCGGGTGGCCGGAGTGGGACTGGTGCCAGCAGAGGGGCTTGGAGCACCCCGACCCCTGGCCGAGAAGGGGGCCCTGCCTCAGGCCCCTCTTTGTTCCACAGGCCTGACGCTCCCCTCACCTACCCAGAGACAGAGAATGCGACGAAGCTGAAAATTCGCCTACCAAAGTAATTTATACCTTTAATGCAATGTCAAGAACAACCAAATCCTCACGGCTTTTTCTTGAACTTGACAAAGCACTTCTGAAATTCATTCAGAATAACAAACAGGTAAGAAAATCTAAATGAGAGGAAAATAGGGGAATGCCATGTTCTACACCAGATACTCAAACCTAATTTCAGTTATAATTACTAAAAATGTGGAACAGAAAAATGGAATAAAAAAACAGAAACCATGGAAACAGATAGGGACGCATTACAAACCTACAGGGCAAGGAACGATTATCTGATAAAGGGCACTACGGCAACTGTTTACTGACCTGGGGAAAAAATCAATTCAAATCCTGACCATACACCACGTACCAAAACAAGTTCCAAGTAGATTAGATCTTTAAATGTAAAACACAGCCAAAAATAAAAATCACAGAAGAAAATAGAACTATTTATCAAATCACTAAAGAACTTTCTAAGCTTAAACGGAATAAATAGATGAGATTCCAAAATAAGTTAAAAGTTTCTATACAAAATCATCACCAAGAAGAAAGAGAAGTTAAGCTTCTCTGCAAACTGCATAAAAAAGGAGGTAAAGGAGCTCTGATCGTGACGAGACCTTTCAGGAAAGAGGAAATAAAATCTTTTTCCTTATTAGTAATTAAGTGAGGTGCCCTTTATACTAAAAGATGTTACACACGCAAAACCCTGACACTTGGGGTGGACGTTCTGCAAGGCTTAACCCAGGCGCCGACGTGTGTGACAGCCCAGCCCCCCGAGCATTTCTCTGCCGCTGGCACCCCCCAGCCCAGCACCCCGGCCCAGCGGTCTGTCTCTGACTTTCTCCCTTCCCCGTCCAGCAGTCTGCCCGCAGAGCCCCGCACCATGGGACCTCGGGGCTTCTCGCAGACCGTTTACGGAGACCAGCACGTTGGTCGCTGGCTACTTCAGTGCTGAGCAGCGGGGCGGGCGGCTGCACCAGGCGGGTGACCTGTTCACCGGTTAAAGCACATCGGCGCGCTTTACAGCTTCTGGTGACTACGAGTGATCCTGCCACAGAGCCACAGGCTCCAGGTCTGGGAAGGATGAAAAAAGGAAATCTACCCGGCCTTTCACAAAGGCACTGATCCACCTGGAGGGAAGCAGGGGACAGCCGATCGCTGACCCAGAGACACAGAAGTACCGGCAGACTGAAGAAGCAGCAGAATCCCAAGCACGGCCGACCCAGAGCCGACTTTCCTGTATTAACCGCAGTGCTGACCAGGTTGGGCAGAAGGACAGCTTCCTGATGGTGCATCCCTCACCCGTGAACGTGGTGTGTCTCTCCATTTATTTAGAAATCCTTTGACTTCTTAATCAATGCTCTGTCGTTTTCAGTCTATAGCTCTTTTACGTGTTTTGTTAGAATTATACCTAGGAATTTCGTTTTGGGGAGAGTGAACAGGAATGGTATGATGTCTTAGATCTCAGCTTCCACGTGTTCACTGCTAGTATATATCATATACATATTATACACACACGTATCATATATAAAGTGAATTCAGCAAGGTTGCAGGATACAAGATCAATACACAAAAATCAATGCTGAACTCACTTCGCTAGTTTTGTTTTGTTTTGTTAACTTCTTGGGATTTTCTATGTAGACGAACATGTCATCTGCAGAGAGGAAAAGTTTTGCAGGCCCTTCCTTTCCTCACTGCTCTGCCTGGGACTTGCAGTACATCTGACCAGGGTGGTGAGAGTGGACATCTCTGCCTTATTTCCGACCTTAGGAGAAAAGCTCTGACTCTGACCGTAAGTGTGATGTCAGATGGAGGGTTTGTGGACGAGCTGCATCTGGTTGAGGAACTTCCCCTCTTTTCCTAGTTTGCTGGGTTTTTATCAGTACTGAATTTTGTCAAATGCTTTCACTCCACCAAGTGATCTGATCCTGCTGATCTGGTGGATTATATCAACTGACATTTGAAGGCTGAATCAGCCCTGCATTCCTGGAACAAATAAATCCCTGTAGGTTTTGTTCTTTGTCTTGTCATTGATTTTGAAATTAGAGTAATATTGGCTTCATAAAAGGAGCTGAAAAGTGCTCTCTATTCAATTTTCGGGAAGAGACTGTATAAACTGGTGTTAATTCTTCTTTAACTTTAGGTAGAGTTCACCAGTGAAGGCTGGTTTTTTGAAAGCTTTGTGATTATGGATTCGATTTGCTCAATAGTTACAGGACTATTCAGACTATCTACTGCATACTGGGTGAGTTTTATAGTTTTGAGTGTCCTGAGGTGGTGGCGGTCGTTGTTTGGACCCTGGTCCACTCGGTCTGGATGCAGAGAGAGTGGGGAGAAGCCCTGCTTTCTGGCCCGAGAAGGAAGTGGGAGGAGGCTGCTCTCCCGGCTGTGCTCATCCCGTCCTGTCCCGGCACCAGGCCATCTTGCGGAGGCGCAGCTGTGGCCGGACAGGTGCCAAGACCCCCGAGGGAGGACCCTCTCTCTATGTGCAGGGCTATGGCCGCAGGAGAGGGGGGAGTCCCCACTGCCCTCCTCTCTGTCCCCCGCTGGCAGTGGCCGTGGACACTGCTGCAGCCGTGGGAAGGGCCTGGCGGGGCAGGGACGTGAAGGCCTGAACGTCTGGCCAGGGGCCTGTGAAGGGGGCCCTAGGGAACCAGGGAACGTTGGAGCTGAGGGAGAGGGAATTCCACGTTCCACTGTGCCACGCGGACCCCAAAAGGCACCTCTGAGCTGGGCGTGTGGGGGTCTGACCCTGAAGGGCCGTGAGGCCTGGACCGTGGGCCAGACCACTGCCCAGGACCCAACGGCTGAGAGGAGCACAGCAACGGCTCTGAAACTGAACTGACAGTGGAAGCACAGCCCTTGGAAGGTGGCGGGAGCTGCTGACTGGCCCACCTGGCAGATGCCTGCTGAAACCCAGACCCACAGGATGTATGTTCTCCAGAACTTCACAAAGACCTGAAAATGTTCAAAATGTCCAGGACACAATTCAAAACCAAGCAGCATATGAAAAACCAGGAGAAAGCAGACCTGCTGGGAAGAACCCAGCCAACGGGGACCAACCCCAGGTGACAGAGACGCTGGGACCCTCAGGCGCCTGGGGCAGGGTGGGGAGAGCGGCTACGAGACGTCCTCGGTCTCCCCGGAAGCGGCACTGCCCGACACTGGGCTGCAGAATCCTGTCCACCCCCAACCCGTGACGTCTGTCGCGTCCGTCACACCACACGCTGACCCCCAGCTGGGGGCCCGCGTGTCACCATCACCCGCACCTACCGTCCGACCTGATGCATGCTTCCGTCAAGCTCTCTTTTTCACACAGAAAGGAAGTGATCTGAACGATTACAGATTCTCATCAAAAACCACGGAGGCCAGAGGCAGAGAAAAGGGAAAACCGCTGACCCAGAGCTCCACACACAGCGGATACCCTCCAGGAGGAAGGGCAAGATGAAGACGCTGTCCGACAAAGGGGAACCACGAGAGCATGTTTCCAGAACGCTTGCCCTAAAATAAATGCCAGGGAAGCTCTTCCAGCAAGAGGAAATGATACCAGAGGAAAACCTGTTATTTCAGGAATGAAGAAAGAGCGACAGCAATTCTGAATGTCTAGATAAAAATCATGAACTGTTTCTTTCCGCATGTGTTCTTTAAAATATGAATGACAATTAAAATCAATAATTATAACATTTTACAGTGGGTACATACAAATGAGCATTACTACAAGGGGGAGGGGGCGTGGGAGACCTGTGTTGTGATAAGACCCCGACATTCCAGGATCTTATCATCCGCAAGTGGTAAAATATTAATTACAAGTGCACGGCGGAAAGTCAGGCACGCGCATTGTAACCCCTAGAGAGGTCACTTCCAAAGGTCTCTAGGGCTCCCCTGGTGGCACAGTGGTGGGGGTCCGCCTGCCGATGCAGGGCTCGTGCCCCCGTCTGGGAGGATCCCACATGCCGCGGAGCGGCTGGGCCCGTGAGCCATGGCTGCTGAGCCTGCATGACCGGAGCCTGTGCTCCACAGTGGGAGAGGCCACAACAGTGAGAGGCCCGCGTACTACAAAAAAAAAAAAACAAAAAAAAAGCATCTAGAAACATAATTAAAAAACTAAGATAAATCAAAATGTAATACTAAAAAATATTCAAATAATCTTAAAATAGGTAGAAATGAGGAAATGGGAATAAAATACAGAGAAGGCAAACAGAACTAATCGTAAAATGGCAGGCCTAAATCCAAACGTATGCAGAAATTATGTTAAATGTAAACTGTCTAAACGTACTTATCAAAAGACAGAATACACATCCTTACCAGGTCCACATGGGACATCTGGTGGTTCACAAGTCTTGGCCACCAAACAAATCTTAAATTAAAAAAAAATTCGAGGGACTTCCCTGGTGGCGCAGTGGTTACGAATCTGCCTGCCAAGGCAGGGGACACAGGTTTGATCCCCGGTCTGGGAAGATGCCACATGCCGCGCAGTAACTAAGCCCGTACGCCACAACTACTGAGCCTGCGCTCTAGAGCCCGTGAGCCACAACTACTGAGCCATTGGGCCACAACTACTGAAGCCCTTGTGCCTAGAGCCCGTGCTCCGCAACAAGAGAAGCCCTCGCTTGCCACAACTAGAGAAGGCCCGCGATAGCAACGAAGACCCAGCGCAGCCAAAAATAAATAAATAATTTAAAAAACGTTTGCTCTGAGAAAGACACTGTTAGGAAATGAAACTCCCCAAACTCGAGCCAAAGACAACAATCCAACAAAAAATGGGCAAAAACTTGAAGAGAGACTCCACCCACCCAGGGGGATGCAGGAGTGGCTAACACGCGACAGAAGATGCTCCACATCTCACCCGTCAGGGAAATGCCAGTTACAACGGGGTGGACTCCACTGCACACACCTCAGGATGACGAAGGGCCCCGGGCTGCTGCCGCCGCAGAGCCCCACCCCGGTGGGGGCGGGGGCGCACGGCCGGCGCGAAGCCAGCGGCCCACTGACCACGTGACCCGGCAATCCTGCCCCAGTGCCCGCCCTGAAGAAACGCACCAGCGCTCACAGGAACACGCACAGTTACTTCCTGTCTTTGGTTTTCAGGTTTGCTAATGGTGTATGGCTGCATCCGACCCACGCTCTTGTGGGCTCAGGTTCCGACATCAGCTCGGTGTGAAGCCTCTGCGGTGCTTTTAAGATCCACCCGGCGCATGCAGCTCGGGCTGGCCAGACAACGGTGCCTCAAGGACCCCAGCGGTCCTCCCCGCCACCTGCTGCAAGGCCGGGAGGTGACGGGTGCGGACGGCAACGCTGTTCTGCTGGGGCGGGCAGGGAAGGCAGGAAGCCTGAGACCCAGGCACGCCTGCTGCTCCCGGTAACCCACCCGGGAACGGGCCGGGGCGCAATTCCCGATTCTCGCCTCTGCCTCCTACTTTCCCGGTCTTCCCGCCTGTTCAGCGGCGGTCCCTCCAGCAGAGGATGACGAGCTGGGGAAAGCACGGGGCAGGACTCCTCTCGCTGCGGGCTGGGGGCTCTCAGCTACTCCCCAAAGGCGCCAAGTGGCCAGAGGCCAGCACCTGAGCCGAGCACAGCTCTTGGCTCTACGTTACAGCCACCTCTAAGCCTCGGGCAGCCAGACCGGGGGCCACAGCAAACCCCGAGTCCATCACCTCGTGTCGGGCGCCGAGCCACATGGAGCCTCAGCGCCCTCACCAGTGACCCGCAGCTGTCTGGGCCTCCTTGCTCCCTGTGACGCCTCCCCCAGCGAGTGTCAATCCAGTACGGCCTGCTCCCGCCAGGTGCCCCCCTGCCCCCCGTGCCTCCCTGCAAACACAATCCCCACACCCAGGGCCTGCTCTGAGGCCGCCTCGTTCCCGTGGCTCTTCCCTTGCTGACGTCCAGCTGGCCCCTGCGTGGCTGCCGGCTCAGGAAGCAGGTGCTACGGCTTCCGGAGCCTCAGCGAGTCCGCGCTGTCTCCCCAGCTGCCATCACACCTGCACTCACGGAGGCCCGGGGGACAGCAGCGACTCAGAGAAGCCCGCCCACCACGCCCCACATCTGGAGAGCCCAGCTGGCCCGCGCGCCGGCTGAAGCGGGAAGGGGGTGAGCCCCCGTCTGGAGAGAGCAGCAGAACCAAGATGAAGCCCAGGCAGCGCAGCTGCTGCAGGGGCGCCCTCCCCCCTGGGCAGAACGGACGGGCTCCAGGGAGGGCCCTCGGCGTCCCTCCTCCAGGGACCTCTCGGGATCAGCTGCACCGCACAGTCAGACAGAGACAATTTTGAACGCCTTCCGTGTGTCGCTCTGACAAGATTTTTTTTTTTTTTTTTTTTTTTTTGCGGTACGCGGGCCTCTCACTGTTGTGGCCTCTCCCGCTGCGGAGCACAGGCTCCAGACGCGCAGGCCCAGCGGTCATAGCCCATGGGCCCAGCCGCTCCACGGCATGTGGGATCCTCCCGGACCGGGGCACGAACCCGTGTCCCCTGCATCGGCAGGCGGACTCTCAACCACTGCGCCACCAGGGAAGCCCAAGATTAGATTATTTTAACGTTAATTCTTTACCTAATTAAACCGCAATGAACAATCTCTCTGGCCCAGGCTGGGTAAGGTGTGGGGTCATGCAAGGAGCACAGCCAGTGCTGGGGGCTGAGGTTTCAGGCTCCTGCCAGCCGAGGGCGCGGCCTTGGTAGGGGTTCTTCAGCGACTCCTTTGTCAAAGGTCCAGGAACGCCCGGAGACAAGCATCCCCTGCGTGTCGGAACGCAGTACCTGAGGCTGGGCACCTCCACCCCCAGCGCCCGGAGCGGCTCCTGGTGTGTTGACGGCGAGCCCGGAAGTCCTCAGGAGACGGGGGCACCCTGTGCTGTTGGTCCGGCTCCGTCCCGGCCACCCACACGACCCCCGGGGGCCTTCTGCAGGCCCAGCTCGAAGGCCACGCTGTGTGCACGGCAGACAGGACCCGTCCAGGGGTGGGGCAGGCTGGCCCGTGAGGCCCACAGGGAAAAGCGGGCGGTGTATGTGGGGCGGGGCCTTTGCTGGTGCCCGACTCTCCAGGACGCGTCTTTGGAGGTCAGGGGCCTCCACGTGCTGAGACTTCTTTCTACGGTTGGAGGCAGGTTACAGCTCAGAGCCCGGCAGCCTGGCCCCGCTGCTGCAGCCCTGGGTACCGAGGCAGATGCGGGGGGCCCGGGGAGGGAGTTTGCCAAACTGTGCCTCCGCCTGGCAAGGCAGAAACAGACACACGTGGCCTCGCCTCCACGGAGGCCGGTACCTGACCACTGTGCGCCGTCCACAGGCCAGCCACCTCGCCTCCACGGAGGCCGGTACCTGACCACTGTGCGCCGTCCACAGGCCAGCCACCTCGCCTCCACGGAGGCCGGTACCTGATCACTGTGCGCCGTCCACAGGCCAGCCACCTCGCCTCCACAGAGGCCAGCACCTGACCACTGTGCGCCGTCCACAGGCCAGCCACCAGCTGTGGCAGCGCCACCGGCATCTGTCTCCCGGGCGCGTAAGAGCCACCAGAGAGGCACCTGGCCGCTCGCATGGCTCCCCGGGGCAGGGCTGACCCTGGGCTGTGAGGAGCGGCCAGCGCCCTGAGCCTCAGCTGCTCCACTGGCCGACAGAAGGAGCGTGCGGCTGGCCTGAGAGCGCGGACGGAGGACCACAGGGTGTCTGCAAGAGCTGGACACCCCCGGAGCGAGGCCGTGGGTGACTGCAGGCTACGAACATGGTGGCGGGGCTCCCTTGCCCACATGGCTTCAGCGGGGACGCTCCCCCGAGGATCCCGAGAGCTGACCTGGCCACCCTCCTCTTGGTCCCACGAGGAGGGAAGTGGGGTGACCGAATGACTCCTCCTTTCCCGCCCACACTCTGGTGGGCCGCCAGCCCGCTGGGTCCAGCCCAGGACGTGTCAGCACAGGGCACCCCCCACTCTGCCGCCCCGGCCCCACTGGGTCCACGCAGCTCCTAAACGAGGCTCAGGCTGCCGTTCTCAGCCTCTGCTGCCCCGTCTCCGTCACAGGACCGGCCCAAGCCCCTGTGGACCTGGCACTCGCCAGGCCACCGCACGACTGCCCTGGGCTTTGTCTTAAGCTTTACGCTTTATTTTTATTGCCACGTGCGTGGTTTAGAGCCCAGTCACGCCCAGCAGGTCCTCTCCTCCTCCGGCCAACGACTCCGATTACCTTGGTGTTAAGTGGCTGACCCCTGCCGGCTCGCACGTGCCCCTCCTCCTGTCATCCTCCTCCCAGGCCCCAGGACTGTTAGGACAGTAGGTGCTGCGGGAGCTGGGCTGGAGCAGACGAGGATTCCGCGCCATTTCCTGCACAGCATCCTGTCTTCCCTGGAGCTGACGCTGTCCCGTCTTCCGTTCGCTGACTTTTCTGTGCACCCATCGCTAACGCAGCTGCACCTCTTTGCTGACCCACGTGGGAGCTTCCTAACCCTGCGGTGGCAGCAGATGTAAACAGGAGACGTGAGATGGGTGCCCCGGGCAGGGCGGCGGCTCCGTGCAGCCAGGGCAGCGGGCCCAGGGACACGGGGCACGCATGGCAAGGCCTGGGCCACAACGCCCCCTGAGACACGGGCCAGCTACGTCCTGACGACCCCCTGGCCTGAAAGAGGCCCAGAGCCTCTGACCCGCTCCAGCCAGGGCTTGCTCCTCCCCCACACGTGTCCCAGGCTGGCGTCTCGGGCTCTCTGCGCTTCGTCTCCTCTGCTGGTCTGCTCGCTCTGCTGGGCACATCCTCTGACAGCCTCCTGAGATGGGGCGCACGGTGAGCTTTTCCGGGCTTGCTGGAGCGCGGGTGCAGGCCGGGGCTGCCGCCGGGCTCCTCTGGGAACCTGGAGCAGTGCCCACGGCTTTCCAGCACCAGGGCTGCTGCTGAGAAGGAAGCGCTTCTGATCCCTGGCCTTTGACAAGTGACCCGCTTCTCCCCTGGGGGGGGGCCCTTTCATCCACCCACACGGAGCGGCCTCATCGCCACACGGTGCCGGTGTGACCTGCGACCCCGCCTCTCCTGCAGCCCCGCGACTCGGCGGACCTCGCGGGCCGGGCGGCTCCTCGCGTTTCCTCAGCTTTTATCTCCTGCTTCCCAGCTCGTCGCCTTGTTCTTCTACTTTTCAGATAAACCTTCTAAATTTTATCCATAAATCTGCTGTTCAGATTTTCATTTAACTCTTGGATATTTCTAACTTCCAGAAATTTGTTGTTTTTCATTTTGAAAAATCTGCAGTCTCTTGCTTGTGCTTTGCTGTTGGAAGTCCGTCCTTGTCTCTCTGAGGACGCAGTGTTTTGGAGGTTCCCTGCACTCTGGCGGCCTGCGCCCTCCAGGTGCGTTTTTCTACTTGTTGCGCTGGCTCCCTGGTCACAGCCAGCAGTGGGTCCTCCTGGCCTGTCAGCTCAGCCCAGGGTCCGGCCAGCTGCCTCCGGGGTCAGTGCTTTCGGGTCTCCTCCGGAGCTGGTTAGGCTCCACAGGGCGAAAGGGGAGGGCGGGGGCGTCCGGGCATCCACCAGCCTCATCCCTCGGCTCCACTGCCGGCTCTCGTCCTGGTTGGGCCCTGTCCACACCGTCTCCGGAGCCGCAGCTCACAGACATGCGGGAGGACGTGGGCTGCCCCGGAACCCCGCAGGCCTGAGACGGCGCCCGAGGACCTGCATGGCCCACATGTTCCTGGGGCGCCTGCTGCCCGCCTGGGAACCACCCCTTGGGAACGGCTGCTCCAGGAGAAGAAACCGCTGTGCCGACTTGCATTTCTCACTTCTGCTGGGAGAGAGGCCACGGCCCACCACGCAGAGCTGGGTGAAGGTCTGGGAACCCTTCCTGCCCCTTGATCACACCCCCAAGCAAGCTTAGCGGGTCACGCCCCTCCCCCAGCGCCCCCTGCTGCCCTGGGCCTCTGGGGAGGTTTGTGGCGTCAGTCAGCGTGGTTCCTGCCTCGACCGCGGCTTCCTGAGCTTGCTCACCATTGGACCACCCGCCCACCGACTGTCCGGATCCCAAAGGTTTGCCGTTGTCCCTCTTGCTGTGGGGCCTCGAGGAGGACGGTCCGACGGGCCGTCTCTGCCTGGAAGCCCACAGCGTCTGTGGGCACGTGTCACGGCGCCCTTGGGAGGCTCCAAGCAGCTGTGTCCCCAGAGCTGAGCACAGAGCCACTGGTCGGAAGGAGTGACAGACCTCACTGGGTAAATGATCTGTCGCATTAGATGGCACGAGTCCTTTCAGAGAGTAAAGAGCCACCTCGAGGTGCCCGCGCCTGCATCTTCAGCTTGTGAATTTGTCAAGGACACACAGGCCGCTCGAGAAGAGGCGCTGGAGCCGCGGCTGGAAGGAACACGGGGAGAAACAGTAATGCGGCCGCCCACTTGCTGAGGACCCTGCAAGAGGCCTCTCCTGGCCTTCACCGGGGAGGGCGGGACGCTGGCCACCTGCCCCCACCCCCACCCCCACGGCAGTCTTTGCGGCTGAGCCGGGGTTTGGCCGCAGAACGGCCACGGGGGCACCTGGGCAGCCGACACCGCCAGTCCGAGCGGCATGGGGGGCTCTGTTTCTGCCCCAGGAACAGAAGGCCTGTGCTTTCCAGGCCGGGATGCCAGGACCCTCTCCGTCTGGCTGCTGCCGATGAAAAGTGCAAAGTGAGGAGTTTGTGTAGGAGCGCCAGCTGAAAGGCCAGGAGAGCAAAGCAGCACCCCGAGGGGGGCACGCGGGGGTCCTGAGCTCTGGGGGCCTCGCGCTGCGGCAGTAACCGTCTCTGCTCCGACCTGCGGTGGGGAGAGAGCTCTGTCCTGGGCACGCCTCTGCACGTTTCTCGTCGTGGTCATGACTGGATGCTCTGATCCAAGAGCCAGCCCTGCACAGAGGCCACCGCCCCCTCTGAAGACAAGATGGGAGAGGCCGGCACAAGGTGTGAACGGGCATGCGCGTGCGTGTCCGCAGGAGGGCGTGCACTTCACACGACACGTGTGTGCTCACCGTCCATAAGCCCAGCACGCGACCTCGGGAGAGCAACTGAAGGGCAGCTGCAATCCTGTAAAACCAGGAGGCGCAGAGTTCAGGTGGAAGATGGCAGACCGCACTGATTCCGCACCGTGGGGTCACAGCTGAAGCCACGACGGTGCACGAACCCCCCATCTCACAGAGGACACTGGGCCGAGGGTCCTGGGACCACGACGCGCTCAGGATGCCATGGGAAGGGGGACAAGACGGCGAAGGACGGAACAGCACCAGGGAGCAGGGATGGAGCGTGGCTCCCGCAGGACGGCCGGGCTCAGCCTGGCTCTCGAGACCCTGCAGCTTCGGCGCGGGTGGTGTAGGGAACGCACAGCTGGGGCTCAAACTCAGGCCTGGCTGACCGAGCGCTTGGCCTCGTAGAGCCCCTGTGCCCCAGGTGCTGAGGGCAGCCTCCCACCTCCACGGTCTCACGGGGCGGTGACCGCTGACCTCAGGCACTTCGAGAAAGGCTGGTT
Organism: Tursiops truncatus; assembly: GCF_011762595.2. NCBI lineage: Eukaryota > Metazoa > Chordata > Mammalia > Artiodactyla > Delphinidae > Tursiops > Tursiops truncatus. The sequence goes on from NC_047048.1 coordinate 1,245,586, forward strand.
CCACGCAAGGTAGACGGTGGAAGCAGATGGGCCGGAGGGGGGCTACACCTACGAGCCTGGCAACGGGCGACGCACAGACCCCTGCTCCAGACAAGAGGACGGCTGCACCCACTTCCCAACTCCAGCCGCAGTGGGCACGCGGGAAGAGATGACAGACATGGGAAGGGGAAGTGGGGAAGGGCTTCCCAGCGGAAAAGCCACTCAGAAATGCACGTGGCGAATGGCAAGAAAACAGCAGCCTGGCCCTCTCGACGCAGACGCCTGCGGACACCACTGAGGGGGCAGCAAGCAGAGCCCTCCTCCCAGCCACCTGTGGGCAGCAGCGCTGGGCACCCTCCGACAGCACAGCCTTCCCGTGGGGCCGGACTGGGTGACCCCTGGGAAAATGGAGCCTCCAGAGGGTCCCCTCCCTCCTTGGCACTGATGAACCCACGTCTCTCTGCACTAGGGCGGGACCTGGTGACCGCGGCGTGCCGGGGACAGGCTCAGCGGTCACTGCACTGCCCTGGAGAGACGAACTGCGAGGTCAGAGGCTGTGGCCCTGGGTTAGAACTGCAGAGCAGGCGAGACCCGCGTGACAGAAAAGGCAGCTTCCTGGGTTCCTCACAGACCCCTGCGGAGGGCTTGCTGGGTCCCTGAAATGTACTCAGATGGTCAAAGATGGCCCCCGCTTCCACGGAGTACTGGGTTTACTCACATGCGTAGAAACTGCTAAACGACACTAACTTGTTTCAGGGGTCGGCAGGGCTCCAGCCATCGGGTCCTCATCGCGCCTGTGTCACCTCCTGCCGCTCTGCAGGCCGGCACCACCAAGCCTCCCGCACAGCCCCGGGGATGCCCACAGCCTAGCTGCCTGCACGGGCTGGACAGACGGACAGACGGACGGACGGACGGGGGCCTACCTGCCACCGCCCCGGACGAGGGCAGCCCCGCGGCGGCCTCCAGGTCGGGGGGGACGGCGCCGCCGGCCTCCAGGGCGTGGACCAGCTCCCGCAGCCGCGCGCACTCCTCACGCAGCCGCTGCCGGTCCTCGTGGAGCCGCTGCCTCGCCGCGCCGGCTGGGTTCAGGCTCAGGTGCAGCACCTTGGCTCTGCTCTGGTCGTAGTCCCCCTGCGGGACCACAGGCAAGAGGTCAGAGCCCCTCGTGGAGCGAGAGCAAAGGGGAACCCGAGCCCGGCCTGTGGGGTCCCAGCCCCCCTCCCTGGGCTGTGGCCTCCATTAAACGGGGGAGCAAACAGAAAGCCCACCCAACCCATCTTCAGAGCATCGTCAGAACTCGGCACACGAGCCCCCTTCTCTGAGTCTCGCCAAGTACCAGCTACCGGGAGGGAGGTCTCTTCACAGTGCGGCGCTTTCAGACACCATCAGCAAACACCCCAACGCCTCTGGGTTCTCGCCAGCCTCTCGGCGACCCTCCTGTCTCATGGTCTTTAAGAGTGGGACCCGTTTTTTAAGATTTAAAAACAAACAAACAAAAAAACCCAACTTACTAAAGCTGACGCTGAAGCAGAGTCCCCACGTGCCCCACACGGTCCCGATACTGACACGTGACATCAGCCGTGCACCTGTTACAGTTCGCAAGCGAACACTGACGCCATCCTAACTGAACTCCCTACTTCCTTCTCAACTCCTTAGTTTCCTCCAAATGCCCTTTTCTGTTGCCAGATCCGTCCTGCGGGACCCCACGGGACTTTTAGCTGTCCGATTTCCGCGGCTCCTCTGGGCTGGCGGTTTTCTGGGCTTTGTTTTGGGTGACCTTCAGAGTGTGGAGGATGCCGCTCGGGCGTCCTGAAGATGCCCTGCTGTCGGGATGTGGCCGACACTTTCCTCACCGTTACCTGGGGTCAAGATTAGGGGAGGAAGACCCCAGAGGTTAAGTACCTTCTCATCACACCGTGTGGACGCTCCCCGCTACCAAGGTGACCCTGACCCCTGGCTGAAGTGCGGTTGTCCCCTTTGGACACACCCACACCTAAGGAGTCAGGGTTACGCTCCCTTCCAAGTTGACGAGACCCTCAACTGTCTGCGGACACAACCCACCTCTTCCCCTCCCGGCTGGTAGGAGCCCGCCAGCCACAGGGGAACAAGGTCAGCCCGGCAGAGTGTGAAGGGGGCCGGACATCAGGGGAGGCGTTTGATTAAGTGGGTGCTGAATGGCCTGAAATCCACACGCAAAACCCAGGGCCCAGGGCGGCTGTGGCGACCTTGTGGGAGAGGCATCACCGCACGTTACAAATCTGCAGTGACCGAGGCAGGTGCTGAGGGCCAACGGGGAAAGGACGGTCTCCCCAGTACGTGCTGCAGGGTCAACTGGATGCCCACATGACCTTGACCTTGACCTCACACCACACAAACATCACTCCTGAGTGACAGCAAAGCTACACGCAAAGGTTTAGGAGAGAATATAGGGACGTCTTTGTGACCCGGGAGTAGACGAAGGTTCTTAAACAAGGTTCAAAACGGGCTAAACAAGTGAAAGAAAAAATAAACTGGACTTATAAAAATTAAGAACTTCTATTTATCAAAAGAGTAAAAAGGGAACCAACAGAGTGGGAGATACATGAAACACATAAATCTGACAAAGAACTCACATCCAGAACATACAAAGAGCCCACACGAATAAACAAGAAAAAGCCAGACAAATCACACAGGGTGGGGGGGGGGGTGTCCCCCACGGAGGACCGCGTGTCAGTGAGAGCGAAGGTCTGCACGCAGGACGACGTGGGCAACCCTCTCACACAGAGCGGAACAGACCAGCCGGACCTGGCGGACAGACATGGGGTGGCCGCTGACACCACAGGACGAGGTCGGGGCCAAAGGCAGAGCTGGGAGGGGACTCGGGTCTGTGCTGGTCTGGACGCTGGTGACCGAGCGCGGTCGGTGAGAGACACTCACTCCTGACGTGTGTGCTTTCCCGTACGTACACGTGTTACTCGATACGAAGCTTCCAGAGTGTGCACCAAGTGAGTTCATGGGTGCTTCCAGGCACAGGTCAGCTCTGCCTCAGCTTTCCAGGCGCGAGCATCAGTGAATCCCCCGCCCCGCAAAGCCCACTGGCATCGGGTTTTGCCACCAAGAGTCACCCCAACAGATGAGAAGGGCCCAGGCGGTCAGCAAACAGACCACCGACGAGTAAACTCAGGAGGCAGCGCCTCTGCTCCGCCCAGCTGCTGTCCCCACGGCTCAGCCCCGGGCGTCTGCCAGGAGGGGTAGCGCAGGTCGGAGGCTTCAGAGGTCAAGGTAGAGGCCAAGCCTCTTTGGCCGTCACTCCCTGGGCCTCCCAGGGCGAGGGCTGAGGGGGGCCTGGGCATCCCTCCCACCCGGGGCTGAGACAGAGACACGGGAGTGTCCTGGGCTGAGGGGCAGTGGCCCAGGCCCGGGCCCGCCCACCTCTCACAAGGGATGCTGGGCCAGCTGAGTGGGCATCTCCCTCCTGCCCGGACACCGAGATTCCTTCCCGGACAACCCACCCTCCCAGCTGTGACTTCTGCCCACAGCTCCCTCTTCCGGGGGGCGGCAGAAATGGCACCCTTCACTCAGATTGTCGAATCCCCCGGGAGGGAGGCCAGGGGTGGACCCTCACTCAGCGGAACAGTCCCAGCGCGGGAGCCAAGTTGTGTGGCCACCACTGGCCAGCCCTCGGCCAGCCGCCAGCTCAGAGCCCCCGAAAGTGACCCCAAAAGGGAGGGAGGGGAGCATGGAGACACCCCCTCCCTGCCGCAGGCAGAGAGAGGGCGGGAGAGGGGGAGAGAGCCTGGCGGAAGGCAGAGGGCTGGCAGCCGGCGCCTCCCAGGCTTCTGAGAACCTTGTAAAAACCTCGAAGGATAAAGAGACATCCTGGAACTCCGAGTGAATCACAGACTGTCAGGGTTGGAAGGGATCGTTATTTCATCCGATTCTAACACTCTGGGAGACACAGCCAGGCGTATGGAATCCATCTGCCCTGCGCATCCTGGCAGAGGGCCCCGCGGCAGACGGGAGGTGGGCCGGGTGCAGCGGGAACTCATGTTCCCCGTGGGTCTGGGGTCAGGGGGGTACAGGGAGAGGACGAGGGCAGATGTGCTCTGCAAAGGGCCGGAGAGCACATGCGTCAGGCGGTGCTAGTCACACCATCTCTGTCCTAGCAGGTCAGCTGATGGGGAAGGAAGGAGGGACGGGGGGAAGGAAGGAGGGACGGGGGGAAGGAAGGAGGGAGGGGGGAAGGAAGAAGGAGGGAGGGGGAGAAGGAAGGAGGGAGGGGGAAGGAAGGAGGGAGGGGGGAAGGAAGGAGGGAGGGGGGGAAGGAGGGAGGGAGGGAGGGGACGGAAGGGGGGAGGGAGGGGAAGGAAGGCGGGGGGGGGCAAGGAAGGAGGGAGGGGGGAAGGAAGGAGGGAGCGGGGAAGGAGAGAGGGGGGGAAGGAAGGAGGGAGCGGGGAAGGAGGGAGGGGGGAAGGAAGGAGGGAGGGGGAAGGAAGGAGGGAGGGGGGAAGGAAGGAGGGAGGGGGGAAGGAAGGAGGGAGGGGGAGAAGGAAGGAGGGAGGGGGAAGGAAGGAGGGAGGGAGGGGAAGGAAGGAGGGAGGGGAAGGAAGGAGGGAGGGGGGAAGGAAGGAGGGAGGGGGGAAGGAAGGAGGGAGCGGGGAAGGAAGGAGGGAGGGGGAGAAGGAAGGAGGGAGGGGGAAGGAAGGAGGGAGGGAGGGGAAGGAAGGAGGGAGGGGGGAAGGAAGGAGGGAGGGGGGAAGGAAGGAGGGAGCGGGGAAGGAGGGAGGGGGGAAGGAAGGAGGGGGGAAGGAAGGAAGGAGCTCTGGGCGCCGTGGACACACAGCCCCGCCCTGCACAGCCCCCTCCAGTGTCCCTAGAGCTGCTCTTCCTCATTTGTCTTCAACCCTTTACTCGTGCAAAGCAAAAGCGGGCTGGCAGGCTGAATCCACCGGGCTGCACCCCTCTCCTTTACCTCAGATATTCAAGGGTCCCCCTTCCCCCCAGGCCACAGGCTCTCCCAGTCTGGCCATGCTGACCACTGGCTTCACGCCCACCTCTCTGCCTGCTCAGGACTCACATGCTGACGCCCCGGGAGGGCCCGGGCAGGGAGCTGGGCACAGAGACTGACCCCAAGGTCACCAGTGACCCTTGGCCGAGGCGTTGGACCTGTCGAGCCTCAGGGTCATCCTGCCCAGCAGATGTGGGGAGAATCGGGGAAGACGGCACCTGGACATCAGGGTCGGGGGCAGGACGCTGCTGTGGAAACGCCTGACACCCCACGGGCAGGAAGGGGAGCTACCGCTCCCATCCCAGAGCACGGTGTCTGACCACCGGCTTCCCCTTGACGGGAATGAAGGAAAGAAAACACTGCAGTGGGTGACAGGATTGAAGGATCACAGGGAGAACCAGCAGGGCTTAACCAAACCAGACCAGACCAGACCAGAGGGGCAAATGCTCGCAGCTCTGATGAACTGGGGGAAGTGACAAGCCTGCGAAACCTGCAGGTGCCGAAGTGAGCGTCTGGCGCCGGAAGCCGGGGCCTCTGCTCCTGCCTCAGGGTTACTACACCCACAGCCCCACCCCCGGGACGGGACGAAGACGCTCCCTCTGCCTGCGCTGGGACACTGTGAGCGTGAAGGGCAGAGGGCCGCGTCATGCCCACCGCCCCCAGAATTCCCCGGCGAAGGCCCTGCTCGCCCTGGCTCCAGGCCAAGTGGGGCGTGAGGCCCGAGCCTGCAGGCGAAGATGCCGTGGAGCCTCCCTGGGATGCAGGCCGCAGGGAGGGAGGCATGGGGCCTCCAGCCCGGGAGGCGGGGGGGCAGCCCAGCAGGTCCACCTGCTGGAAGCTGTGCGAGAGCCCGGGAGAGACTGGCAGAGCCCCCAGACAGACCCTCGCGAGAAACAGGATGCCAGCTGCTTTAAGCCACTAAGCTGTGGGGTGTTTGTGACAAGGCAGCAGGTAACTGAAGGAGTCTCCTGAGGAGCGAGACGGAGCCCCAGCCCCCGACCCGGGGCCCCAGGGTCCCAGCAAGGGGGTGGCAGCCCCCGGGCCCAGGCCTTTGTGACTCAGCCTCAAGTCCGGGTCACAACAGACAGGACGGCTGCACGGGGTCTGCTAACGCCATTCTGCCCAGGGAGTGAGAGCGTCCACGGCCCCTGGGACTCACACTCTGACCCTCAAACTTACGACCAGGCGATGGCGGCCAAGACAGCAGAGCCGGCACAGGGTCAGGTCGAGTGTCCAGGAAGTGCCCCTGCCTCTACGGTTGGCCAATGCTCGACGCGGGTGCCAAGGCCCCCCACCAGGAGAAGGGGCTGGACAACTAACTGGACACCCGCATGCAAGAGCACCAACCTGGATCCTAACCTCACACCAGACACGAAAACGACCTCAAAATGGATAAGACACCCTAAACGTAAGAGCCAGCACTACACAACACGTGGAAGAAAATACAGGTGTAATGCTTCACGACACTGGATTTGGTCTCGGATTCTGCAACGTGACACTAGAAACAAGGAACAAAAGAAAAAGTAGACAAATTGGACGTCCTCAGAATGAAAGACTTCCTCAAAGCACACATCACCAAGGAAGTGAAAAAACAACCCACAGAGTGTTAGAAAACATCTGCAAGTCACTCATCTGGGAAGAGACTTGTATCCAGAACATATGAAACTCTTACAACTCAGCAACAACAACAGAAGAAAACAACAAAACCAAAACAAGCTTACGTAAAGACGGGCAAAGCACCTGAATAAAGCTTTCTCCAAGGAAGACTTACAGACGGCCAATAAGCACACAGAAGGACACTCAGCGTCACGCCATTAGTAAGCAGCGGAACGGAAAAAAAAGTCACGGTGAGACGTCACTGCACCCATCGAGGTGGCTAGAATGACAAAGTCAGTCTCAGCGAGGCAGGGAGAAACTGTCCTCCTATCGCTGCTGGGAATGGAAGACGGGGAGGCCCTTGCGGGAAACAGCTCCGCAGACAATTAAAGACAGAGCTACCACGTGACCGGCGATTCTACGCCCAGGTACACCCCCCAGAAGAATAAAAACACACGTCCACACAGCGACTTGCACACACATGTTCAAAGCAGCATCAGTCACGATAACCGCTCAAGTGTCCAGGAGCTGACGAGTGCACTGACACAGTGTGGTCCATCCGCACAACGGAGTACTAGTCAGCCGTAAAAAGGAAGCCCTGACACCTACTACAGCACAAATGATCCCTGAACACACTGCGCTCAGGGAAAGAAGCCAGTCTCAAAAGGCCACACATAGGACTCCATTCATGGGAAACGTCCAAAACGAGGAAATCGATAGAAACCGAAAGCAGACTGGTGGCTGCTTGAGGCTGGAGTGGGGGCGGGGGAGAGTGGGGTGACAGCGGAAGGGAACAGTGTTTCCTTTCGAGATGATAAAAATGTTCTGAAATTGTGCGGGGATGGTTGCTCATAATCTGTGAAAATATGAAAAACCACTGAACTGTACGCTTCAAAAAGGTGAGTTCTGTGATATGTAAATTGTATCTCAATAAAGCTGTTTTGAAAAAAGAGAAATGAAAGAAAACAGGGAAAACAAACAGTAGGACGTGTGTGGACGCTCCATCTGCTACCGAGAGCCTGGTGCGGCTCCAGGCTTCCCTCCACACGCCGCCCCAGCCTCCAGCGGCGGAGAGGCGCTTGGCTCCGCAGGAAGCACGTGCTGGGCCGGGCCGGCCTCGGGCCTGCAGGGGGTGCCGGCCCCACTGCTGCGGCACGGGCGCTGCCCGCCGCGCGTCTCCACGCCCCCGCGGCTCCTGCGGCAGCAGGTCTGGGCGGAACGACCTGGTCGATCCCGGCTTCCTGGCTTCGGCTCTCACACCTCCTCCAGCGCAAGGGCTCCTGCGCGGCCCCGCTGTGGCCTGGAACTCCACACCAAGACCCTACTCACTGTCAAGACCACCGTCCTCAGGGCAGGTCTTGGCACCTGGCTCTGACCAGCTGCCCTCCCTAAAATGGCCTGGCTGGAGCCCGGCCAGCCCAGCCGACTCAGGCCTGTGTCGCCTGTGGCCAGCCTGGACTTCCAGCACGGCCTTCCAGAGGCGCCTCCTGGGTGGGTTGCGACAGCCCTGAGGGGCTGGGGTTTGCCACAGACCCTGCCACCTGGAACCTTCCACTCGGTGCTCAGGAAGCCAAGGCTGAAGAGCCCTTTTGTCAGACGAGGGGGCCTGAGGCCGGCTGGTTCCCCTGGGAGTCTGATGGGCCTGGAATGGAGAAGCAGTACGGACCACGCGGCCAGATGCTGTTCCCCGGTGCCAGGGTGGACCAGTCCCCATGGCCCGGCTGGACTGGACACGGGCACCTCGGGGTACAAGGAGGCTACCCAGACCCCATCCTCCCTCACACAGGCCCGATGAGGCTGCCAGGGGTCAGGAGCCAACAGGACCACGTGGCCAGGCTGCGTGAGAGGGGGTCGAGGTTCAGCCCACTGGGGGCTCTGCTCTCTGCGCCACCCCTCCCGGAGCAAGGAGGCCCTCCCCGGCCACTCCTTCCTCCCCTCCTCCCTCCCTCCTTCCTTCCTTGGAGAGGAGGGAGGCAGGGGCTCCGTGAGGACAGGGCTTTGTCCCGCCCCCCAGACTAGTGAGGGGAGCCCCGTGAGGACCCACTGAGAGGAGGTGGCGGGGACGTGGCAGCAGTAACGCAGAGCCCCCAGCACGCCCCCTCCCTGCTCCGTTTGTCCACAGCGCCTACCAGCTCGTGACGCTTTCAACTCTGTCCCGTCACCTGTCTCCCCCAAAGGTTAGGGCGGCAGCCGCTGCGCGTCAAGTAAACGTTTGCAGGAGGAGTGGGTGACGGTTATGACTGCACAGTGTCCTGCGGTTGAGAAACCAGAGGCCCAGCTGGTGACCAGAACGGGGGAGTCGCAGGGCCGGCTGGCCAGGGCTTCCCGCTCCCTGGGTCCGGGGAAGGGGTGCCGGCCGTCATCCCGGGCACGCAGGGCCATGGGCACAGGGGGCTCGTGGCACCGTGAAGGGTGTGTCGGGGGGCTGGCGCCGCTGAGGCAGACGGAAGAGCACGAACAAATTTGCTGAAATCTGCTGCTGCGTGACAGTTTTGAGGAAGAAAGGGGAAAAATGGCTCTAATCTTCTGCTAAAAATTTGTTGCCTTGTTTGATTTGCAGCTGAGGAAACTGTTGAGACACTGACGAGAATCTCAAAAGGAAAAGTTTTGAACCTTCCTTTGACGTGTGGGTGCAATTACTGGCTAAACAAAAACATCCCACTGGCCGAGGGGGTGGAGAGACGTCCCGGTCCGTGACTGCGGAGGAACGACCCCCGCGGTCCAGCTCCCCCTGCGCCCGCTCCAGCCGAGCCGGGTCCTCGGGGAGCCCGCACGAGGGGCTGGGCCTCGCGACCCGCACGCCCAGGGCACGGCAGGGCGTGCGGCAATGCTTCTCCCTGGGGCTGCAGCCAGCCCGCCGCCCTCCGCTCACGGACCAGTGGGGCTCCTTCTCGGGCTCAGATTCTGTGCTCAGACGAACAGCCATGTCCCCCTGAGTCCAGGCCACGGCTGAGTCCCCTGGCATCTGCCTCGCTCCTGTCTGTGTTCAAGTCCTGCCCCTAACCTGCTGGCGGCCCGGGCCTCCTATCTTCCTGGGCCTCAGTTTCCATCTGCTGAAGCGTGAGGGCAGTGAACTTGATCTGTAAGGACCTTCCAAGCCTAGCACCTGGGAGACCCGGATGGAGGACAGACCCCCCCCCCCCCCCTCCCCCCCCCCCCCCCCCCCCCCGGGAGCCTGTGTGCCCTGTGGATGGACTGTGGCTGCCCCGGGCCAGGGAAGGGCTGCCAGGAGGGCGGACCTGCCACGAATAGTAAGAGACGCTGCTAGCAGGAGACAGAGGCCCACAGAGAGTTAAAAAGCCCGGTTAGACCGCCACCGAGCCTCACGCCTGTTTATAAATCCCCCGGCCTCAAAACGAAATCAACAGCTCTCCTGGCTGGAGGAAGACAGCTCAGGGAGAAAAGCGGGGGAGCTGCGGGTGTCCCGCTGGGCCGGAGTGGCAGGGCCGACCGGACCTCACGGATCGGGGGGGCGGGCACAGACCTCGCCAGCCCCGCCTCACCCCAGCCCGCACACCCGCCTCCGCGAGGCCCAGGGCTCCGCGACCTCGGGCAGGTCCCTCGGGCGCCCCACGGGCCGGGGTCGCTCGGTGCTCGGTGGCTCAAGGGACGCTCCCCGGCTCTGAAGCTGGGGGCACAGGCCCGGCCCAGCCCGATGGTGTGCTCACCGCGGGCGGAGAGCCTGGGGATCGGCGGGGGCACCACGTGACAGTGCAGGCCGGATCCCCCCCAAGACCCCCGGCACCAAGACCGAGAAACCGAGGCCCCTGCGGCCACCCTGGACCAGTCACGGGAGGGGTGAGGAGGGGAGGGGCCCCGGGCTGGAGGCAGGAGGGCCACAAGGGAGGGGTGATGGGGGCTTGCCCTGGGGACTGCCCCCTCACCACAGGCTCTCCGCGAGCCTCCTGCCGTGGGCCGGTGGCCACGTGGGCCGACGCCCTGCACCCCCTGCACCCTTCGTGTCCCCTCGTCCCCCACCGCAGAGGCCTCATTCAGGAGCTGGGCACCTGGCACTCCTGTGGCCGAGGGCCCTCACAAACGAACACGCGTGGGCTGTCAGGGTCTAGGAAGGGCTGCGAAGGTCCCTGACTATGCTCATGCTGCCCAGCCCCGGGGGACCGGCCACTGCGGCCGCCGACGGGCCGGGCTTGGGGAGGGGGCCCTGCCGGGCCTTGCCAGTTCCCAAACAGGCAGTGTGCGCTGGGGCTCTCCAGGCAGCTCCAGGAAGGGCGGCGCTGTGGGGAGCCATGCCTGCCAGCCAGCACACGTGGAAGACCCTTCTCACACTACCCTCCGGTCGACCGTCTCCCCAGCATGGCAGGGCGAGTTTATCTACCATCAGCTGTGAGGCGCCACGTGGGGCCTGGACACACAAGTGAGCTTGGCAGGCTGTGTCCTGTGGCCGCCGCATGTCCCCTGCCCAGGAACAGTGGGGCCCGGGGAGGCTCTCACGCAGCCAGGCCCACTGCTTGTCCCCCTGCGGCCAGCAGCCCCCTCGGCAGAACGCCTGGAGGGAATCCACCCCAGTGAGGAATCTCGGGGCCCGTCCTGGACTCTTAGGTCCTGGCCGGGAGCTCTGCTGGAGTGTGATGTTTCCAAAGATGGGGGCGGGGGGGATAGGCAGGGAGAGCACCGGGGCCTTCGGCAGCTGGGGCAGGCTGCCCACGGTGCTCCCCACCACCAGGAGGGGTGGGACGGGTCTAGCTGAGCTGAGGCTGGGGTCACCCTGGGGTAAACCTCAACGCTCCCAGACTGCACCGGAGGGCAGCTGACATCCGGCAGCCAGTGCCGCCGCAGTGACAGAGAAATACCCTGAGAGGTGAGTGGAGCCGCGCAACGTCACGTCCCCAAGTGGGGCTGCACATCCACCTCTGCTCCCGCATGAGCCAGGTGGCCTGGGCCAGACCTCACGGAACCTGGAAAAAGGAAAAATGCCACCATCCCGGGATGGTGGGGTGGGGCGGGGCGGGCCACGGAGGCCCAGCCCTTCCTCAGCCCTGACCCCAGAGCCTAGCCTGGCTCCCCCTCCGTCTCCCCTTGAGGTGCCAGGAAGATGCCCCCAGGAGGTGGCCCAGCGTGTGGTCCTTGGGGCTGGCATTCCGTTGCCCAGAACACGGATAACCCTGTACTAGTTCTGAGACTTGACCAAGCCGTTCCCTCTCTCTGAGACTCAATTTGCTCACCTATAACAAGGGGACACTACTGCTCACCTTCCCAAGTCTGGAAAGATCAAACGGTCAGTGGATGTGAAGACAGCTGTAAACTGCATGCAACTTTGCTGGGTGTGTGACTGTCACCCACGATGACCATGGAGTAAAATCTGGGCTATATCTTGATGGGTACCTCTCACACCCTCCAGAGGCAGCCCAGAATGCCACGTGTCCGAGGACCCAGGCCTTCTGGAGACATCAGAAGATGGCCACAGGAAACCACCAGTGCAAACCTGATCCCCTCAGGAAGGAGGAGCGGGGACAACACCCCGCCCGAGGCCGCAGCGCACGGGCCGGGAGCACAGGGGCGGTGGCGCAGGACAGCCTGCCCTGCACGTCCCAAGGAGCCCCCTTGTTTGCCTCCACCAGGGTGGCAGAGGGACAGGTGGACGGAAGATGGCGCTGTCCAGTGGCTGGTCGGTGCCCCCTACCTGGGAGGGAACGGCAGAGACCGCCAGGCCACTTCTGCATGGATGCAACAAGGTCCCACCTGCCGGGCAGACACAGGGACCCGGAGACCCTCTGTCCTGCCAACCTGAGCCAGACCCCGGCCCATCAACTCCAGGGCGCGGGGCTTGGCGAGTTCCCGGGACGTCTGTCAAGAGCTGAGGGCTCCACCAGTCTCACTGCGCAGGTGGGGGGCACGGCAGGAAAAGCGAGGAGAGAGAGCAGGGCCCCCCGGAGGGTCCAGCGGCCCACCTGCCACCCTGTCCCAGGCCAGGTGAGGCCACACGTGCCTCCTCCTCCCGTGCCAGCGGGCTGCCCACACTCGTCCGCAAACGCTCCCGACCTCGGGCTCTAATCAGCAGACAGGGAACCGTTAGCAGAGCCCAACTACAGGACAGTCATCGCCTGCCGAGTCCCACCCCGCGTCCTTCAGCAGGGGACTGACTGTGAGAGACGCTTGTAAACAGCCCGCAGAGAAGGAATGAAGACAATTCTCATCGCCAGGAAGGCGCGACGGCGGCCATTCAGACCAGAGACCAGCTTTGGGGGCCCCATCCCTCCCAGGGCCTCCCGCCCCACTGCCCGCCCCCTGCTGCCGCCATGGGGCCACCCTGCAGGCCCAGCAAGGTGGGGTGCTCCGGTGGTGGCTTTGGCAAGACTCTGGGCTGGGGGGGCAGCAGATATGGCTGAGTGGGGAGGTGCAGCCACTGACCGTGTGGCCGGGGAGGGGGCCTGGTTCAGCTGGCCAAGCTGCTCCCCGGCCAGCAGGGCCCCCCCACCGCTTCTGGCCACAGGCTGAGCCTCTCCCTACGCTGCCGTCACATCAGGGCTGTGAGCAAGGCCCCGACAGCACCCACCGCCGCCCGGGCACCCGGGACCTCTTGGGAGGAAGAGGAGGGGAAGGAGGAGGAACACGCCTTCATCGTTCGTCTGGCCAGTCTGGAGGCCGCTGCTCTGGCCCTGCCCCACCCCCGCCATTCCAGAGCAATGTCCTCTGAGCCTACCGACCGAGTGACCCGTGTCCCTGCTCAGATGCGCGGGTGAGCAGAAGCTCCGTCACGATCTCCCCACTACAGACGGCAAACGATAGCGGGCACCCTAAATCCACCCTGAGCCGTAGGAGCTGGCAGTGGGGGGCCTCGTGGGTCGGGCCGGCAGCTGCAGGACCAGCTGGTGAAGGGCGTGCACCTGGCCGGTGAGGGCAGACAGAGGGCCAAGCAGCCCCGGCGCCTGCGCCCTTGCCATGGACGCGGGCTCTGTGTTTCTCCCGCCAGGCCTCTGAGTTATAGCAGAAGATGTTAAACAAAGCCTTAAAAAAAAGGGTTGTTTGAATTGTGGTAAAATAAAACTTGCCATCTTAATCATTTTTAAACGTATTGCTCAGCAGTAAGTACTTCCCCACTGCTGTGGAGCCGTCACCACCGTCCGTCCACAGAACTTTCCATCTTCCCAAACTGGGGCTCTGTCCCCATTACACACTAACTGGCCCTCCCCCTCCCCCAGCCCTGGCCCCCACCCCCTACTTCCCATCCCTGTGACCCTGGCTCCTCCAGGGCGGACCTCACAGAAGTGGAATCGCACAGTATCTGTCCTTCTGTGTCCAGGTCCACCCATGTGGTAGCAGGTGTCAGTTTCCTTCCTTTTTAGGGCTGAGTGATATTCCATTGTGTGGATGGACCACGTTTTGTTTCTCCACTCACCCATCGATGGACACTTTTTGGCTGCCGGGACACAGGTGTGCAAACATCCTCGGGGCACATGCCCAGAAGCAGAATTGCTGGATCACGTGGTGAACAAAGCCGCTTGCACGACTCAGTTACGGTACCTGTGGAGGCACACTGTGCGGTCCCGTCTGACACAGTGCCTTCAGGGTCTAGCGTCTGTCCACAAACCCCCTCCACAAAACCTCCTGCTACAAGAGGCTAATTGGCCAGACTTCCCTTCCCGTTAGGGCTGCCAGGAAGCTCAGGCCCGACGGCCAGAACGTCTGGGATCTGTTTCTTGCAGACATCATGGTATCACCTGCCAGGAATTCTTTGTGGAACAGTGGGATCTTGTCCAAATAGATGTGATCACGGAAGACGGTCAGGGAGCTGACACAGTGAGTGCAGATGAACCCCAGGAGAGGGGCCAGGTGATGGCCCACCCCCAGGCTGATACCTAGCGCGTCTACACAGGGACCGGTGACACAGCCCCTCTGAGGTGTTGGGGCAAAGCCAGCAGGAACAGGAGAGTGAGCTCCCTCATGGCAGGAGGACGTGGGCTAGAGGGGACCCAATGGCGGACTTTAGATCCCCATCCGGTGTCGAGGGGACAGGAGCAGTTTGGGACGCAAATCCGGGGTGCTGGCTCTCCAGAAGTGGGTGACGGGCTGTTAAAGGGGCACGTGAAGCCGAACGCTCCACGGGCCAACACCTGGCGTGTGGGGCAGGGCCCGTGTCCTGCAACTTTGGGGACAATCCCGAAGAGACAGAACCCAGAGCTCGAGCAGGTTCTGTGTCTCCCATCCCAGTCCTGTGCACGGAAACTCCTTGAATGGAACGGACCCTGTGAGAACAGCTGGGTGTAGCAGGAGAAGCGCTGGGCCCAGAGTCAGGAGGACAGTCTGCTCCTGGCACTGCCCTGCGGGGCTCTGGGTGTTTCCGGGCAGGGCTGTCCCAATGCTGGGCTGCCCAGCTGTACACGGCTGAGTGGAGCTCTGGGGGCTGCACTGTCCTCCGTCTGCAAGGACCTCCTGCCTCTGTGCGAGGGCACTGCCCAGGGAGGGCGAGGGGACCCTCGGGCAGAAGCGGGTGCGCCCCAGCCCCTGCCACCCTCCTCACTGCAGCTGCGATGCCCCATGATCAGCGGTAAGAACACTCGACTTGCCTGAAGACGACCGTTACACGTCCTTTCTCAGCAGGCCTAATTTCCGGCTTTTTAAAGAGCTGGGTCCATATCTTTCCCATCTAGACACTTTGCAAGGACCACACGGGGGTGAAGAGCGGTATCACGGCCAAGTCCGAGAGCGCCGAGGCTGAAGTGACCGCGCGCGACAGCGGCCCGAGGCCGGCGGTGGCTCCGCCGGCTGTGCCGCGAGCCTTTTGTGTGTTGAGTACGGCCAGTGGTGGAGCAGGGCCGGACCAGACGGCGGAGGTCCCAGGGTGAAAAGAGCCCAATTCAGCGGCTCAGTGGGACCTGTCTGCAAATTCGGGGTCGGGCCTGCAGTCTGGGTTCTGAGGCCCGATGACACCCCCGGGCCCCGTGGCACCCAGCAAGGAGTCAGGAAGTTGGCATCCCCGAGGCCCACGGGACGAGAAGGGGCTTAATATTCAGGACACGTCATTCGTTGCATGAAAAAATCAACAGCCATCCGCGCCTGTGGACATTTCTCCACACAGGCGCACAGCAGTGTGCTGGCTTTCTCCGGCCTCGGCTCCAACGGACAGGAGCAGCCTGGCACCGCCTCGGGGGGCTGGAGGGCTGGGCCTTTTCCTCCATTACGTGTCTTATTTTACATACAACGTTGAGGAAGGTGGGCCGGGGCAGCAAGGCCCTGGGACCCCTGGACCCCAGGCCCAGTGCAGCCGGACGCAGGGCGTACGTGGCACTGTAAGGAGGTTACGACCCTCAGAGGCGGCCCCCCATCTGCGTGCGTGACACTCAAGGAAAGACCCACTGATGGTGAAACAAAGGAGACAAGACACTGAGAAGCAGATTCGACAAGAAACGTGCAGGGTGAACACACCTGTGAGCTGTTCCCGCGGGGGACATGGACCCCAACAGACAGAAAGACACAGCGACGTCCTTGTGGGAGGGTGTGTCCAGGAGGCGGCCGAGCCCGACCTTCATCTCCGCTCCTCACAAGAGCCGGCAAGCTCTAGGCTGGCTGGTGGGGGAGCTGGATGTGCTGATTCCAAAGTTCATATAAAAATAAGCAAGAGCTGCCAGGAAAACTCTGATAAAGAAGAGTCACAGGGGCAGGAGATCACGGAGACCCGGCTGCGACCTGACACGTGGGCATCTAGCGCACGAGGGGGCAGACCTCACACCAGCGAGAAAAGACAGGCTTTCAATAAGTGGTCCAGGCGTCCCAGGAAGAGCCTCTTCCAAAAAACAGGCAGGTA
This sequence comes from Tursiops truncatus, assembly GCF_011762595.2. Classification (NCBI taxonomy): domain Eukaryota; kingdom Metazoa; phylum Chordata; class Mammalia; order Artiodactyla; family Delphinidae; genus Tursiops; species Tursiops truncatus. Next base: position 1,261,911 of record NC_047048.1, read on the forward strand.
TCACACTTCCCACCTTGTAAAGAATCAAAACAAAATTCCAAATCAATCAGATCTAAGTGTAAAAAATGAAACCACCAGAAAATCAGAAGAAACCATGAGAGAATTCTTTTATACCCTGACACGAGAAAGGTAAAGACATGAACAAAAACCCAGAAGCTAAAAAGGAAAAGGCAATATATGCATCTGTATAAAATAAATTTAAAAGCCAAACACTTCTGCTTGGTAAAAAAACAGCACAAAGTCAAAAGACACATGGTAAATTGGGAAAACATATTCACAACTTAAAATGAACTCCACTCCTTAATATACAAAGAGCTCCAAAAAACCAACAAGAACCAACAATCCATTTGAAAAATGGACCAGGACATTGACACATATAAACAGATTTAAAAATCCTCACTCATCTATGATAAGGAGACTGAAGGTTAAAACTACACTGAACTACCCCATTTCAGCTACCAGACAAGAAAAATCTAGAAGTCTGACGGTTGTAGGGAAACCGGCACCCTCACAGGTAGTACTACAACACGTCCCACACGGTTCCCATTGGCCCTCAGACGACTGTCTGGCAGTGCTGCCGAAATAAATGCAGGTACCCACTGACCCCGCTCTCCCTTCTGGAAGCTTCTCCTACACACAGACTCGCACACACTGGAGACTCCATGTGTAGGGCACTCGCCGCGGCCTTGCTCACGAGCATGTTCCCGCTAACTGTCAGGGTTTAATACGTCGTGGCACACGCGCACGGTGATGTGGCACACGCGCACGGTGATGCGCCACACGCCATGTTAAAAACAAACAGCGCCCGCATATCAGTGGGAAAAGTCTCCCAAATGCTCAAAGACCCAAAAGCAGGCTGCAGAAACAGTTTGAAAACAGACTCTTGACTTCAAAGGAGGGCGGGCAGTACAAATACCTATTAGGGGAAATAAACCCACCAGTGCGAAGAAGTTACCGTGTGAGAGGAGCCAGACAAGACGCCTTCTGTGCGCAACTGGCCTGACGCTCGCCACCCTGGGCAGGCATCCCATCCTCGGGCTCCCCGCGAAGGAGCTGGGACTTGGGGGGGAGGTGAAGCATCCGCCCAGGGCCCAGTGTCTGTGAAGCAGGAAGTCACATCGGGACGTGTGTCCTCTGGAGCCTACCTCCTGGGTGCTCTGCCCTGCAGTCGCCCACATGTGCCCTGGCGTCCTTGTGCCCCAAGAACACCGGCTGGGAGCCAGGCGAGGTCACTGCACTCAGCTCACAGCCCAGAGGAGGGGTGGCGCCACAGCTGGGTCCCGCAGACGGGCAGGGCCCAGGGGCAGACAGAGCAGGCCATGGAGCCTGGGGAGGGGAGCCGGCTGGAGGGCAGCCTGGTCTTGACTCTAGGAAGCTCTGGTCCCGCCACCATGGCGGGCGGGGTTGCGGGGTGGAGGCTGCCGGCCCTGTGGTCCTCACACAGACCACCCAGGCTTTCAGGGCAGAATGGGGGCTGCTGGGCAGGGAGGCCTGGACCTCCGCTGGGGAGCTGGAGCGCAACTTGGGGCAGGGGCCGGGGTCTTTGGAGCTGGGGGACGTGACCGTGTCACCTCCCGCCGTGTGGCAGACCAGCGGCTCCTGTGACCCGGGCTTCATCTGCTCAGTGGGAATGGCATCCCTGCCTCAGGGCCCGTGGCTGTTAGGTGAGAACGTAGGCAGGGTCAGGGTCAGTGGTGCCCCACGCGTGCGGTCAGCAAGGAGCCGTGACCAAGTTACAGCCAGCGGGAGGGAGTGGTGCGTGTGGCAACATCAGTGCTGCCCGCGCTGTGGCCGCCGCCGGCGCCGTCCAGCCCACACCCCTGCCCTCTGGCCGCTCAGCCGGCGCCGAGGACGCAGGTGCTCAGGGCGACATCGTCCCAGGGGATGAGCCTTCCTCACTGGAACCAGGAACAATCTCTGGGACTCAGCCCTCGCCGGGCATCCCCAGCACCATGGCCCGCAGTGTTCTGTCCCCTCCAGGAAGCAACGCCCAGAGAACGTTCCAGAAGCATGGGCAGTAGGCCACCAGGAAATCGCCGGGGGCAGGACATGCTCAAGGCCCTGGTTAGCAGCAAGAGGACCCAAGGGCGAGAGGGGTCCCGAGGAGCAGAGGCTGGGCCTGCTCTGGGCTCAGGGCTCCCTGGCAGGTGAGGGCAGGTGAGAACAGGTGGGGTGGGGGAGGGAACTGAGGTCCAAGGACTGACTAGTTTGCCCCCCGGGTGCGGGCTGGGCAGGGCGAACCTGCAGGTGGGGGAGCCAGCGGGGCTCAGGGGGTCTGCGGTGCGGCGAGTGGGCCAGGGGCCCGGGGGCGAGGGCAACGAGGTGTCAAGAGCCGTGAAGGCCGCTCCCTGCCGCCCCCCACATTCCGGAAAAGGGAAGGACGCGGAGGCTGGTAGACTCTGTGATTAGACAGCGCTCCTGCCTGGTGACGCAGGGACGGGAGCAGGGCAGGCTCCATGGGCACCGCGAGCTTCCTGATCACAGGGAACCCAGCTATTTTCTACCCCACTCCATTTCCAAAAAGAGACACTCATCTGAAATGTCTCTGGGCTGAGCAGAGCCACAGGCTGGCGCTGGGGCAGCCCCACCCGCGGGACGGAAGCAGGCAGGGCGGGAACTGGGAGGGGAGGCTCCGGTGCAGGGGCTCCTCCCACGGTCTCCGAGGGACATTGGGACGGGGGCGCAAAGCCCAGAGATGAATTCTGCTTAATTACGCGCGTGCTGAAGCATTTAGAGGTACAGATGTTTGCAATTTTCTTTAAAATGCATTAAGAAAAGAGAAAGTACTGGTGGGTGGAAGGGGGTAGAGAGGTGCTGCGTCACACAGCAGCCACAGGAGAGTGTGCAGCAGGACCTGGGGGGACGCATGGGTGTTTACTGTAAAACTCTTCAAACTTGGCCGTACGTTTGACGGTTTGTTCGTAACATGATGGGGGAACCGGTAGGGCTGAGTTTGCATGCCGGCTCCACCACCCGGGACCCAGGGCGAGCCAGGGGGACCAACCTCACCCCCCTCCACGCGAAGCTCGCTCCTCACCAGAGGGGCTACTGCCGGGGGCACGAGCGTCGGCCAGGCCCAGAGCTGCCACGCGTCTAGCCCTCAGGACTGCACCCCGGGAGCGCCAGGCGGCTCATTGCTTTGACAGCCCCAAACGTGGCCCACGAGAAGCTAAACATGGGCAACCGTGTGGCATCATCAAGGTAAGAGCGGCGACAGCGGCAGCGGCGGTGCTTCTGTGCCAGGCACGTCACCGCGTTCCCCATGACAGCCTGCAGGGGGGTGGAGTCAGCTACACGTCCAGGCGAGCAGACTGAGACCAGGGCCACGGCTGGGGAGGGACAGAGCCAACACCAGGCCCAGTGCCCAACCGCTAAGAAGAGGGATGACCGAGGGCGGGAGGGGTGGGCGTGCCCGGGCAGTGCCCTATGCCCACCAGGACCACTGGGAAAGGCCCGGGGGGCACAGGGAGTGTGTTCCCTGAGTCTGCTTCGGGCCCAGAGTCCCAGCTGGTTTGCCCAAGTTCAGTGTTTACCGAAGGGCACTCTGCCTCCACTAAACGGCCAGCTGTGGCCTCAGTTTCCCCATCTCTACACGGGGGCCTCGTCTCCCTGACGGCTGGCTACCTTAGGATAGATGAGGTGGGAGCAGCCAAGGGCCCCCAGAAAGACCCAGACAGGCCACGCACCACAGGCGGAGGGCCCAGGAACCTCCCCTCCCGGCCCGCCAGGCACTGAGTGGGCACAGGCCGGCAGGCGTGCACTCAGCTCTGAGCGGTAACCGGCGCGGTTGCCTCACCAACCAGCTGTGAACTAATTACAAAAAGTTCTAACTAGTCGAGCTCCCTCTCCAAGCATATGTTCCCAATTAAGTCAAACTGCAGTGGATTTCAATCAATCTTCCTTGAAGCAGCCCAACTTGAAGACTCCTCCAGGGGGAGAGAGGAGAGGAGACCTGCATAAGGATTACACCGGCAGCACGGCGGATAAACACACAGCCGGGGGAGCTACACGCTAATTGGGCCCCTCGGTCCGTGTCCTCCCACTCTGCCCAGGCCATGAAGCCGCGGTTCTGCGGTCGCACAGATGAAGTGGGGCCTGGGGGAAGCCAGGCCACCTGGAGGGGTGTGCTGCCCTCTCCTGCTGCCTCCACGGCCCGGGGACCGAGGTGAAGGGGACGAGGTCTTGGCCTCACGATGGTGTGGTCAGACGTGGCCTGTGACCTCCTGGTAACCCCCACGTGGGCGCATCATCCCCGATTTTATAAAGGATGTGCTGGGGACTCGGGTGGCAAAGCACGACATGCCCGAGACCACCCAGCTGAGGGGCAGGATTCCAGGCGAGGTCTACAGACTCGGATGCCGGTGCCCCCAGGGCACCACCTACGTCTCCGCGGTTTCCACGAGCCCAGGTCCCCTTCGGGCCCATCTCAGCGCCACCTGGCGGGGCTCCCTGAGCTAGACATGAGGTCTTCCCGGTCCACTCCACCAGGACCAGGACGCCCAGTGGTTTCCCTCTGTCTGCCCTGAGGGGTCAGGGTGCAGGTGGGCATCCTCCTTCCAGGGCCGAATCCGCCCGTTTCCCTGCCTCCTGGGCAGGGCCTGCCCATGGACGCTCCGCCCGGGCTGGACGGCGTTGGGGCAAACTCTGTCTCTCTGGCGGCACGGTCAGACAAGAACTGTCGCTGCGACGGGGGTGACCCGTCCGCTCAGCCTTGGGGGCGTACGCCTCTCCTCGCCCCAGAGCATCATACGACGGACCCAGGCCAGGGGCAGCAGGCAGGGCGGTGGGGGGGGCCGGGGTGGGGGAGGAGACCGGTGGTCCCGGAGCTGAGGCTGCTCACCTGGGAATGGTGGCCGGGCCACCAGAGGTGCAGCCCAAGGAGCAGGGCAGGGAGGTGGGGTGAGGGGTCAGGAGTGTGTGAAGGCCGGGGGCGACGGGGGGCGGGGGAGCGGCTCAGGAGACAACGGCCCTGGGTTCAAAGGCCAGCCCTGCTCCTTGGGGCTCGGTGCCCGTGACTAAAGTGCTGAACCTCTCTGAGCGAAGCTTCCTCGTCAGTGAAAAGGGGGCAGCAGGACGTCCCCCAGGAGTGTGGGTGGGCACAGATACAGGAGGCCTAAGGAGAAAACCCAGGGCCCACGGAGCAGAGGCCTGTGGCCCCTGTGACTGAGATGGTGAGTCAGGAGACAGGACTTGGCCCCCACCATCACAAGGACCTTTCTGAAGCGAGCCCTGTGCCGGGGCGGGGGTGCTCCCGAGAGCCTGCTGGAGCTCAGGCTGGAACTGGCCACACGGAGAAGGGGCTGTGACGTGGGACAGAAACCTGCATGCCGAGAGCCAGGCCACACCAGGGCGCAGATACTGACCCGTGCCCTCCCCAAGCTGACACGGATGCCACCTGCCGCCTTGGCCGTGAGCGGCTCCAGGATGCACAGCCAGGCCCTGACACTGCGTGAGGTCCATGCGGGGCCCAGGAGCCTGGACACGGCCGACGTCGCTGACCCCACCCGCGGAGTGCGGACTGGGCCGGGCACCACCCGCCCGAACCTCCCACATAGGAAGGCTTGAGCTGGGAGCCCCCAACACCGGCCCCGTCGCCCCACATCCACTGACGGTGCTCACTGCACCTCTCACCTGGTCTGACCCTCAACACCATCACCAAGGGCCACTGAGGCTCCTCGTGACAGGCCTTGAAGCCCTGGAGCAGGAAAAAGGAAACATGGATTTCGGCAGCACTCACTGAGCCCCAGTCAGAGGCCTGGGAAGCCATCAGCCGTGACCCCAGGCTGAGCTCAACTAAGGACCCAGAAAGACACTCCCCATCCTGCCCTGACACGGCACCACTGACGGGCGGCCGGGGGTTCATCCGCCAGCAGCCCAGCTCTCCCAGCAGGACTGCGGCCCATTTAAAATGGTACAAGGTGACAGGTCCTGGAGCGGAGTACGGCCCAGCTGCGGCTCACAGCCTCGTTTTATCAGGGTTGTCACTTTTCCCATCTCCAGGAATCGGGAATAAAAAGGAGATCTGATTTGCCTCTAATAGATGCCAAGCGCACAATCACTGGCCTGTCCAAGCTCTGGGTGATCAGTAACTGCAGGCTTCCTGCCGTGAACAACGCAGACAGGAGGGTAAACGAAAAACAAAGCAAAAGCAACACAGTGCAAGTAGCAAACCCCACTTCCCAGCTGCAGGCAGATGCGGACTGGCTGGGATACAAACCCCAAACCGCCCAGCACCTCTGCCGGCGTCTCCTCCCAGGGGGCACGCCCGTCACACCCGCCACGGGCGACGCACAGGTCAGGCTGTGGGCTCGCTGCGGCCAGCGGTCGGGAAAAACGAGACGGAGACCAAGAAAGCGGACGGGGCGGGCGGCTGGGGGCAGCACCACCCGGGGCAGGCTGGCCCTTCTGGTGGCTCGGGACGGGTGTTCTCGGCCAGCCAGGGGCCTGGGTGGGGGACAGGCTCCCGGTTTAGGCTGGTCTGGTCAGCTAGAAAGTGGGATGGCCGGGGTGCAGGAACCTCGGGCCAAACCCAGGAGAAAACAGGAGGGCAGGGCAAGCCCCGGACGAGCTCACCTGCAGGGTGAGCCGCTCCAGCTGTGTCTCCAGCACCTTCTTCTCTTCCTCCAGACGGCTCCGCTCTCCCTCCAGCTCCTCAACCTTCAACCTGCAAGGAGAGCAGACTCGTGACAGGAACCCCACTGCAGCCCGCCCTCTGGGGAGGAAAAGGGGAAAGGTTACAAGATGGTTAAAAGGCTCGTTGCCAAGTACATATTTCTAGAAATGTGACATGAAGAGATGACGTTAAGGAAAAACTGTAAAACACAAGCCCAGGACGGGGCAGCGCAGCCAAGGCGTCTCTTCCGGTGCAGAAGCTTCTGCCGCGGGCAGAGGTGGGGCCCTCGCTGACCACGACCGGAAGGGAGCAGGGAGGAGAACTAACGGGTGGCACGGTGGGCCTGCACGTGTCCTGTGCCCACCAGTCCACCCCCACAAGTGTGACCGCGCACCGGAGGGGTCGCGAGAGTCAAGAGAACGACATGTAGAGAGTCTCCAAGCACGACGAAAAGACAGGGAAGCTCTCCTATGTGCACTGTGGACACAGCTGGTGGCTGGAGGCTGTGGGACCACCCGGACGAGGTGCAGAAGGAGGCTCTTACCCCGAAGGCCCAGAGGCCAAGCAAGGCCAGTGGCCGAAGCAGCCATGCAGGTAGGTTGCAGCTCATCGTAAGAAGGCGCCGATTTTTGTCTTCCTTTTTAAACTTATTTTTTTTATAGCAACCATGTTAATATGACTTAAAATTAAAAAATGCCAAGGAAGCAGTGCCCAGCACTGACACAGGGTAAGGAACAGAGCCTTTTCCACCAGCCAGAATGGAAAACTCATGCTTCATGGGTAATTCAGGAAGGTCTTGGCTCGGGAATGGGAGGTACCTGCTCCAGGCTGGCCCAGCAAATCACAATGGCGAGATCTGAGAGGACCAAACTCTTCCCGAGAAACCTAAGTGCATCCCTGAAAAACGCTCAGCAAGATTTATACAAGCACAGAAACGTTCAGAACCCAGCAACCTAAAACTCACAATGCCTGCCATCCAATCAAAGATTACTGGGCGTTAAGCAGGAAAATTGATCCACAATGAAGAGAATAACCTACCTGTGCAGAGTAACCACACAGACATTACCTGTGCAGAGTAACTGCACAGGCACTACCTGTGCAGGGTAACCGCACAGACGCCGCCCGTGCAGGGTAACCGCACAGACGCCGCCCGTGCAGGGTAACCGCACAGACGCCGCCCGTGCAGGGTAACCGCACAGACGCCGCCCGTGCAGGGTAACCGCACAGACGCCGCCCGTGCAGGGTAACCGCACAGACGCCGCCCGTGCAGGGTAACCGCACAGACGTCGCCCGTGCAGGGTAACCGCACAGACATTACCTGTGCAGGGTAACCGCACAGACATGAAATCAGCACCTAAGGACACTGAAACAGTTATTAAAAGCTACTGGAACAAAGGAATAATAGTCCACTGTTCAGCAGTTAAGGACACGTATGGAAGATATAAACAAGACCAAGTTGAATTCCTAGAGGTGGAAGCTGCAATGCCTGAGATGAAAAGTCCTGGATGATATTAATGATGGACTAGACTCTGCAGGACAAAAGTTTAGTGCACTTGAAGACACAGCGATACAATATCCACAGTAGCAGACAGAGAGGAAAATCGATCTTTAAAACTGGAAGGAGCATTGCTGAGCGGCGGGGCAACTTCACGAAGGTGAATTTACGTGTAACTAGAGTCCCTGCGGTGGCAGTGGTGGTGGTGGTGGTGGTGGGGATGGGACAGAAAAATACTGCAAGAAGGTTCCAAATGTGACGAAATTATAAAGACACAGACCCAAGAAGCTGCACAAACCCGGGCACAAGAAACATGAAGAAAAGAGCCCCAGTGCACAAACTATCTGGCTGCTCCAAACCAGCGATAAAGAAATCCCACAGGCAGCCGCAGAACGGAAGTGTTACCCACAGAGGAGCAAAGCAGCTTCCTCAGCAGAGACACTGCAAGCGAGAAGGAGGAGAAAAGTCCTTAAAATACTAGAAGAAATGAAAAAATGTCAAGCGAGAATTCTATTCCCACTGAAAACAAAAGCGAAATCAAGATGTTCTCAGACATACAAAACCAAAGGATTTTTATCACCAGCAGGCCTGCTCTACAGGAAACGTCAAGGGAAATCCTCAGGCAGAAGGGAAGGAGAAGCCACACAAAGGCGTGAGGAGCAACGGAAATCTTAGCTACGTGGGCAGAAGTATGGCTTTTCATATTATTTACATCCTTTAGAAATATTTAAATTACTATTTTTAAGAGAGGTTGACTGTTTAAACAAAACTAATAAAAAACATATTGGGGTTTCCAGACATAAACATTACGTAAACTTTATGACAGCAACAGCACGAAGGCTGCATAAACAGACACACACAGCTGTGAGATTATATTATATATGTGAAAAGGTATAGTATCACCCGAAGGGAGACGGTGATAAGTGAAAGATGTGTATTAAAAACCTCAGAGCACCCCCTAAAATAAAAAAAACAAAGAGTTACAACCAAAAAGCCAAAAAAGGAAATAAAATGGTATAAAAAACACCCAAGTGGGGCTTCCCTGGTGGCACAGTGGTTGAGAGTCCGCCTGCCAATGCAGGGAACGCAGGTTTGTGCTCTGGTCCGGGAAGATCCCACATGCCGCGGAGCGGCTGGGCCCGTGAGCCATGGCCGCTGGGCCTGCGCGTCCGGAGCCTGTGCTCCGCAACGGGAGGGGCCGCAACAGTGAGAGGCCCGCGTACCACAAAAAAAAAAAAAAACCAAAAAAACCCCCCAAAACACCCAAACAATTCAAAAGAAGCCAGAAAAACAGGCAAATGGGAATGAAGAGACAGGACAAGCAGCAAAGAAAATAAGACGACAAGATCAAACCTAACCGTACAATAATCACACTAAATGTAAATGGTCTAAACACCCCAATTAAAAGGTGGAGAGACCATCAAAACGTATGAAAAAGCAGCACCCAATTAATTATACGCCACCAACAAAAAGGCACTTTCACCATGAAGACACCAACAGAATAATGATAAAGAGGTCAACTGACCAAGAGAACAGAACAATCTGAAACATTCGTGCACTAACAAAAGAGCTTCAGGGCTTCCCTGGTGGCGCAGTGGTTGAGAGTCCGCCTGCCGAGGCAGGGGACACAGGTTTGTGCCCCGGTCTGGGAGGATCCCACGTGCCGCAGAGCGGCTGGGCCCGTGAGCCATGGCCGCTGAGCCTGCGCATCCGGAGCCTGTGCTCCGCAACGGGAGAGGCCACAGCAGTGAGAGGCCCGCGTACCAAAAAAAAAAAAAAGACTTCATGAAGAGAATGAAAAGACAAGCTACAGAATGGGAGAAAAGATTTGCCAATATCTGATAAAGGACTCGTATCCAGATTGTATAAAGGACTCTACAAACTCAACAGCAAGCCAATAAGTAATCAAATAAAAAATGGACAAAAGTTTGAACATTTTACCAAAGAAGATATACAATGACAAGCACGTGAAAAGGTGCCCAACATCGTTAGTCAATAGGGACACAAAAGCTTAAACCACAGTGAGACGCTGCCTCGCATCTACCAGAAGGATTAAAATGGGGAGGACCAACCACACCAAGTGCTGGCAAGGAGAAGCCACACCTCCCGTCCACCGGCAGCGGGAACATGAAACAGTACAACCACTCTGGAAGACAGCTTCTTAAAGAGTTACTCACGCAACTACCAGCCATCCCACGCTGCAGTGTTCCTCCGGGAGAAAAGAAAGGACACAAGGACTCGGCGTGTAACACAAAGTAGCTTCATTCCCACAGCAAAAACTTGGGGCAAACCAGACGTCCGCCAGCAAGGGCGTACGTGAGCGAACAGCGGTGTATGCGCACAGGGGAATAAGGCTCAGCAGAGAGAAAGGGCAAACTGCTGGGACACACACGTGCTGGCTCAAGACAACTAGGCTCAGAGCGAGAGGCCAGAGTACACACTGCACAGCTCCCATAACACACAGCTTCGTGATGTGCCCACCGCCACCCGGTGCTTGAAAGCAGACGGGTACCAGCTGCCTGGGGGTGGTGGAGGGGAGGAGGGGGAGGCAGGGTTATAATTGAGCAAGAGGGAACGTTTGGGGGCGAAGGGCAGGCCCACTATCTTGAGTGTGGTAATGGTTCCATGGGTGTGTGCGTGTGCGTGTGCGTGTGTGTGTGAGAGAGAGAGAAAGAGAATATATCCAGTTGTACACTTAACATGTGCAGCCTACAACTGTGAAGACACACGCTGCACCCGTGCCTTTGACAGGTCACCCTGTCCCTCGCAGAAGCGCCCGAGCAGTGCTGAGCTGCAGGTGCGGGCAGGGCTGCGAGCATCGCAGGGAACTGAGGAAGAGTCTCTGGCGCCCGGTGAGGCCAGTGCCCCGCACAGCTCGCATGCCACCCCCTAGTTTTCACAGGGGAACCTGAGGCTCACAGAGGTTAAGTGACCGCAGGGAAGCGGCCCATCCGGTACCCAGGCTAGGGAGCCCGGTAGTCGGGCTCCAGGGCCGATGCCCTGACCCTCTAGGTCAGTGCTTCTCCGAGGGACGACTCGGAGGTGTGACCCGCCCGGCCCCGGTGAGGCATCCCCGTGAGCTTGGGGGGGAGGTGGTGGTCAGTGCCCAGGCCTCCGCCGGGAAGCCGCTTCTGGAGAAGGACCCTGCATCTCAGGGACAGGCTGCGTGAGAGCCCCGCAAGGCCCCTCTTAAAACAGTTATTATGGATTCTGAAGGCTTGTGAGCGAAAGTTCTCCGGTCTAAACTCAAATAAGCACACGTACGCGCCAGCAGACTTCCTAATAAGCGGCGAGCTAGAACCCATCCCAGCTGTCGGAGAGCAAACCACGTCAACAGCACTAGTTGTGCATCTTAAAAACGGGCGCTTTCTTCTCCTTGTCCTCCTTTGAGGCGAACTGTTATCTCACCGAGGGGTCGGGGGAGAGGACGAATGAATGAGTGTGTGTGCGTGTTTGTTCAAATCTCAGAACGCTGGTCTGCCTTCAAACTGTTCAAAGCAATCAGGTCTGGCGTTAAGTGTCTTGAAATTGACTAACTCCAAGTTTTTTAAACACTGAGGGTATTACATAAACTGGATGACATCCCAGATCATTTCTCGAGAAGACGAAGCCAATCAAAGCAGGCGTGAGTGCGCGTGTGTGTGTGTGCACGTGCGCGTGTGTGTGTCAGGAGAAATCAGCGAGAGAGGGGTGTTTGTTATCTTCCCTAAAAAAACATTTGCAATGAATGTACCAACTACCCTGGAAAACTTCTGAGGGAAGAATGATTGCTTTTGCAGAACTAAAACCCAGGGTAGCGGGGGTAGGGTGCCAGGGGTCAGGCTCCCGGTGCTGGAGGGGACAGTGGGCGGAACTAGAGGCGCCGCTGAGCAAAGAGCAGCTGGGCTGGGAGGCCACTCGCCCAGGCTGACCGCCCTCTGGTCCCGGGCCCCACACCCTGCCTGCTGGCCTCCTCCCCGACCGCCTGCTCAGGGCTCTACAGCTGCTCTGTCCCCGTGGGCCTGGCCATCCCTCTGTCGGACGGTCTGCTCTGTGTCCCCAGCATCGGGCTCACCGCAGGCATCGCTGGCCCTGTCCTGCGCCTGCAGCAGAGGCTCGAGCGTGGGGAGATGGACCGCACCAGCTCTGGAGCCGCTCGTACGAGGAGGGGGGTGTCCTGCTACAGACTGAATGTCTGGGTCCCCCAGATTCACACGTTGGAGCCCAACCCCGGGTGTGATATTTGGAGGTGGGCCTCTGGAGGGCGATGGGTCAGACGAGGCCGGGGCGGGGTGGGCCCTCGGGGTGGGGTCGGCGAGAAGGCGTCAGCAGGCTAAGAGGGAGGCCTCAGGGGAAACCAGACTTGCCAACACCCTGACCTCAGGCTCCAGGCCTCCAGAACCATGAGAGAGTAAGTGTGCTGTATGAGCCACTGAGAAGGTGCTGCCGGAACCGACGGGCTCCTGGGCAGAGGCTGGGTGGGGCGGGAGGCAGCTGCCGGAAACAAGGACGCTGAGGGCGACAGTGGTGAGAGTGGAGGGCAGGGCCGCGTCACTAGGCCACAGCGGTTCTGCGAAGGCGAAACGCTGGAGACCGCTGAGCTCGGTGCTGAGAGAGTGTCCTGGTCCCTCCTGACCGTTGACGACAGAAGGTGAAATGAAAGTGAAGCAGGAACTGTTAACAGTACGTACCCCGGATCTGATGCGATGAGAAGGCATGAAACCCCAAACCCCAGCATCTTCCCAAAAGCCACACGTCAGCCTCGTCGCAGAACACGTCAGACAAACGTGGGCTGGGGATGCTGGTACGGCCAAGGTCGCGGAAAACAAAGACCGAGAAACTGGCAGAGAGCGGGGGAGGCGGGGGGATGAGATGGCTGAGACCAGGGTGGGGCCCTGGGCTGGACGCTGCTGGGTGAACGAACGGCTGAACGCAGGCCGCAGACCAGTTGACTGTGACTTGACTGTGACAAACGCACCAGGGAGACGAAGATGTTGATAATGAGGGACAAAGGTGAGCAGCGTGTGAGGCGCGCTGTGCCATCTGGGCACCTCTCCTGTAAGCCAGCAATCGTTCCGAAGTGAACAGCTGGCAAGAAAGAAGGGAAAGAAAGGAGGGAGGGAAGGAAGAATGACGCTGGGGTGGCCGTATTAACACCGGACAAAGGAGACTTCAGGAGATAACCAGACAGTGGCCACCCCAAAAAAGAGGAATGACAAACATGTAAAACGGTTTATTCACCAAGAAGACACAATAACTCTAAATGAACACGCCCCCAAAAGCAGAGCTTCAAAATACATGAAGCGAAAAATGACGGACCCGGAAGGAAAAACAGACAAACCCACAAGTATGGTTGGAGATTTCAAAGCTTCCTGCTAAGGAGTTAGAACTGTGGACAGAAGACGAGCAAAGACACACAGGACTGAACAACACTGTCAACCGATGGGATCTAACAGGAACTTACAGAACATACCACCCAATGCAACAGGATACTCATTCTTCTCAAGTACAGATAAAGCATTCTCCAAGACACAGCATGTTCCTGGGGCATTTAACAAACATTAGCAAATTAAAGAAACTGAAAACCATACAACCTGACTGAATGAAAATGAGACCACGACAGATCGCAAGTGTGGGATGCAGCTGAAGCAGTGCCTAGAAAAGATCTGTAGCCTTAAACGCTTATATTAGAAAACAAGAGAGATCTCAAATCAATAATCTAAGCTTCCACCTTAAGAAACTAGAAAAAAAGGGGGAAAATACAGCCAAAGCAAGAAGACGGAGGGAAATAATAAAGAGTGGAAATCAATGAAATTGAGACACAAAAACAATGAGGATAATGAACGAAGCCCAACACTGTTCCTTTGAAAAGACCAATTAAGTTGTAAGGCTCCAGCGAGACCGGCAAAGGGAAAAGTCGAGACGAGGCCGAGCGGCAGCACCAGGAGCGGGAGGCTCCGCGGGAGCGCGTCCACACGGACAGCTGCCCTCGGTCCAGCCAAGCCGCCCAACGAGGCACCCACCACCCGACCCTTCTAAAGACCTTCCACAACAGAAATACCCAGGCCTACGTGGTTTCACAGTCTCTGCCAGAAAAGACGAGGAGTACTTCCCGGCTTGCCGCGTGAGGCCAGCGTTACGCTCAGACAGAGCCAGAAAAGGACAGAACAACAGACGAAGCCCACAGACCAGTATCCCTCACAAATGGACCAAAAATCATCAACAAAGCACTGGCAAGCTGAATCCAGCAATACGTAAGAACATTACATGACAGCCAAGGGGGCTTTATCTCGTGATGTCAGGCTGGCTCAACACTGAAAAGTAAATCAATGTAATCTACCATATTGACAGTTTAAAGAAGAAAAAACACACAATCGTATCAATCTATTCAAGAAAGGATTTAACAAAATTCAACATCTACTCATGATAAACTTTTATAAGAATCAAAGTCAAATCAAGAATAGAAGGGAACTGCTACATCCTGATACATCTACAAAAAAACCTACAGCTAACTAACGGTGAAGGACTAGGTGCTCCTCCAAGACCAGCAACGAGGCGGAGATGTCTGCCCTCCTCACCCCAACGCCAGTCTGCAAGTCTTAACCAAAGGCATCCCACTCACAGAAGATACAAAACCGATGTAGACAAGGTACAGATAAGGGTACCTGCCCAGGAAAATCCCAAGGAATCAACCAAAAATAAAGACCAAAAAAACCCTCACAGAACTGATAAGTAAATTCGGTTAAGGTGCAGGATACAAGATGAACAACTCAGAAATCAATCATTTCTATGTAATAGTAAGGCAACATAAAACAAAATTTACAACTGATATAAAAAGGCATACTTAGGTATAAATCTAATAAAACATGCAGAGTCCGTATACTGAAAATACAAAATGCTGACGAAAAATCAAAGATGTAAATAAATAGATACGTATTGTGTTCACGGAATGGAAGACCCAACATAAGGAGAATGTCAATTCTTCCCAAACTGACGTAAAGATTTAACTCAATGCCAATAAAACTCCAGCAGGATTTTTTTTGGGTAGATATAGACAAACCAATTCTAAAATTTTTATGGCAAGTCAAAGGAACTAGAATAGCTAAAACAACTCTGAAAAAGACGAATGAAATCGGAGGAGTCACACTACCAGATTTTAAAAACTTGCCCCAAGGTTACCAGTAGTCAAGACAGGGGTGATGAGATAAACACGTAGATCAATACAGCAAAATGGAGAATCCAGGACGAGAGAGAAATATGCCCAACCGATTTTTTTTTTTTTTTTTTTTTTTTTTTGCGGTACGCGGGCCTCTCACTGCTGTGGCCTCTCCCGCTGCGGAGCACAGGCTCCGGATGCGCAGGCTCAGCGGCCATGGCTCACGGGCCCAGCCGCTCCGCGGCACGTGGGATCTTCCCGGACCGGCGCACGAACCCGCGTCCCCTGCATCGGCAGGCGGACTCTCAGCCACTGCGCCACCAGGGAAGCCCTGCCCAACCGATTTTTGACAAAGGCATAAAAAAGCAATTCAACGAAGGAAGGATAGCCTTTACCATATATTGTCCTGAAGCAGCTAAACTTCTTTAGGCAAAAATAAAAGTAAATCTTCACCTAAACCTCCATCTTACCCAAAATTTAACTGAACATGGATCAGAAACTTAAATGTAGAATGTGAAACTAGAACATTTTAAGAAATAAACATAGGATAACGCCTTTGGTACTCAAGGCTAGGCAACGAGTTTTCAGACCCAACATCTAAAACTTGATAAATTGGACTTTTTCAAAATTTAAAACTTTTGTTTTAAGACATTGGTAAGATAATGAAAATAAAGTACAGACTAAGAGAAAATATTTGCGAAGCACATATTTGACAAATACGTATCCAATACACATAAAGAATTTGCAAAATTCAACAATAGGTTAAAAAACAAAGCAACAACCAAAAAACAACTGGGTAAAAGACAGGTGAGCTATCTGAACAGATACCTCACCAAAAAGGTTAAACAGGTTGCAACTAAACACATGAAAAGGTGTTCAACATCAGTAGCCACTTGGGAAATACAAGTAGAAAACCATGGTGAGATGCACTACACGCTCAGCAGAAGGGCTAAAATAGGAATATTGACTATAGCAAGCGCTGACAAGGAGGCACCCAAACTCTCACACAATTCTGTTTGAGCACCGAGCAAACCACTTTCCAAAGCCAAACATGCACTTCATTCATTCCTTAGAAATTCCACTCCTGCGCGTCTACCCTGGAGAAATGGAAACTTGTGCCCACACACAGCCCGCACGTGCATGTTTACAGCAGTCCTAGTCACAACTGCCCGGAGCTGAAAACAACACAGATACCCGTCAACAAGCGAATGGATAAATTTTTTACAGCGGCAGCATGTCCATCAGTGGACTATTACCCAGCTATGAAAAGGAACAACAACAACAAGGACGCAGGGCGCTTGGGAACCTGTAAATCAACTAGACCCGACAGCGGAGGACACATTCTTGCAGGGTGCACACGGATACTCTCCAGAAAAGACTACATATGTTAGGCTACAAAACAAGTCTTAGAAGTTAAATTTATTGATCTCATGGAATTAACTCAATGGGCTGAAAGTAAAACCCAATAATAGAAGGAAAACTGGAAAACAAATATGTGAACACTAAACAACAGACCCTTAAACAACCAACAGATAAGAGAAGAAATCACAAGGAAATCAGAAAATACCTGGAGGAAATAAAATAAAACAACACACAGGACAACAGTGGAAGCAGTGTTCTGGGGGAACCGACAGCCTTAAATGACTACATTAAAAAAGGAGGATCTCAAATCGATAACCTAACTGTACACCTTAAGAAACTAGAAAAGGAAGAGCAAACTGAACTCAAAGGTGGTAGAAGGGAGAGAATAATAAAGATTAGAGACAATGACACAGAGAACAGAAAACCAGTAAGAAAAATCAACAATACCAAAAGCTGGTTATTTGAAAAGATCAACAAAGTCGACAAACCTTCAGCTGGAATGATTAATATATTTCAATATAAATAAAAATCAGTTATATTTCTATACAGTGGAAATGAACAATGTGAAAAACAAATCTAAGAAAATAATTCCATTTACAAGAGCATCAAAGAGAACGAACTACTTAGGAATCAATTTACCCAGGGAGGTGTAAGATTTGTACACCGAAAACTGCAAAAGATTGCTAATAGAAATGAAAGAAAAACTAAATAAATGGGGAGACATTCCATGTTCATGAATTGGAAGACTTAATATTGATGTTAAGATGTCAGAGAAATCAAAACGATCTTGGAAAAGGACAACAAAGCTGGAAAACCCATACCTCCTGGTTCCAAAACTTGGTCGAAAGCTACGGTATTCAGAAAGGAATGAACTTTATACAGATAACATCTTGGATGAATCTCACTTATGCTGAGTGAAAGAAGCCAGTCTCAAAAGATTACAAATTGTAGGATTTCATTTATAGGACATTATTGAGAAAAAATCAAAACTGTAGGGATGGAGAACAGATCAGGGGTTGCCAGGGGATTATGGGTATGTAGGTGGGCGATTATAAACTGACGGCGTGAGGAGGATTTTGAAGTGATGAAATTATTTTATGCTCTGATTAGGGGGTAAGTAATTAACATTCACAGAATTGTACACCAAGAGAGAGACCATTTTGCTACATGATAACGTTAACAGTAAAAAATAAAGAGTCTCCTAGGATACAGTCTGTGCCGTATCGTGATGGTGACAACAAGCGTGAATACTTGCTTGTCAGTGTGACTGTGGCATCTGCTGAGGCGGCTGAGGAGTACTTTACTACCGCCATTCTGCACAACTGCAGGAGCATGGCGATCATCAAAAGCAGACTGGCTTTTATTTGGTTTAATCATGGTTTTAGGCTTCTCCAAAGACAACACACTGTCTGAGACCTGCCTTCTGGGTGGACGACTACCACAGCCCCACCCCTGGGTACCTCACCCTCGCGACACTGGACATTAAAAGGGACGCACCCTGCTGTATGCAGAGTATGCCTCAATGACACAGGTATTTTTAAATCCCTCTTCGGGATTTAAATCCCTAAGAATCGTAGGCTAATGCAGAGAGAGCACGGGGTGCAGAGCCTGACACACAGAAAGCACTGGGTGAACGTCCGCTGCTTCGGCACGATTGTTACCACTGCTGCTGGGGGGGGGGAACTGTCCCCACTTTCAAAACCATAAGGCGTCGGAATCCTAGGTACAAGACAGCCCAAGCACCGTCGAGCTTCTGGGACCCAGAAAGGACGCTTGCCCGAAAGTCAAAACATGGCCAACGGTTAATGCACAGAGATGTTCATCACGGTTTGTTCTTAACAGCTGAAAACGTGAAAATAACTCAAACTCCAGAGGTGGGTTAGCCAACTGCGTTACGGAACAAACTATATGTTAATATTTACACGAAGTCTGTAAAAACATGGGAAAGCGTTATAATACAAAGTGGAGAAACAGAGTTTAAATGATGTGGATTTCACTATGTATAAAATATTTATGAATAGAAAAAAGTGCCAAAGAGTTCAGTTTAAGACGCCAGTTCCAGCATTTACATTTAAGTGCAACCTCTCTCAAAATTCCATTAAAACAAGAACAGGTCTTCCTTACTTCCTTTGAGGCCTGCTTCTGAAAGGACAAAGAAAATAGAAGGCACAGTGTCCAAAAAACTTCAGAAGTTGGAAAACAGATGAATGAATGGTAAATGACACAAAAAAGCTAACTCCCAGACCAGCAGTGGAAACGCCAAGAAGCTTCTACCACAAAAAGTGCCCCAAGTCTCAGGAACGGCATCACCGAGAGTTGCTTCCGGAAGCAGCGAGAAGGCAGGGCTCCAACTGGAAGTGGCTGGAAGTCTCTCTCTCTCTCTCTTCTTCCCCACTTTTTAGGAAATAATTACAGGAACTTGCAAAAACTGTACAAGGAGGCCCATGTCTTCTTCACTCAGTGTCTCCTCAGTGGTAACGAGGTAAACAGCTGCCACGTGACGCTGTCGCATGTGCAGATGTGTGTAAACACCGCCGCCATTGAGCCCACGCACACCGTCTCCTCGGAGACACCCATCCCCCCACCCCCACCCCCGGTAACCTCTTCTTCTGTGTTCTAAAGAGACGGTGTAAAACTGATGTTAATTATTCTTTAAATGTTTACAATTCTTCAGGGACACCATATGGGCCTGGCAACATATTTTGGAGGAACATTTTAATCATGAATTCAAGTTTTTAATGTTTGTAAGATGATTCAGATTTCCTGTTTCATCTTGGTTGAGTTTTGGTAGTCTCTGGTGTCTGAGGCATTGGTCCGTTGCCCCCAGTTAATGATCTGGCAAGCTTGGGGCTGTTCAGTGTCCTGTGTCCTCTACGTAGCCGAGGGCCTGCAGAGACACCCTGTGCACGCTCGATACTCATGACCTGTGTCTTCTCTTTCCAGACTTGTCAGTTTTGCTAGACGTTTATTAATTTTATTGACTTTTTTTTTTCAAAGAACTGGCTTTCTGCCTCAAGAATTTTCTGTTTTTCTCCTTTCAATTTCATTATATTTTGCCCTTTATTATTTCCTCCTTTCTGCTTGTTTTGGCCTTATTTTGTTCTTCTTTTTTCGGGGTCTTGAGGCTGGAATAGAAATCGGAGACCTCCCCACTTTCCTAACGCAAACGTTCAGTACTGTGCACCCGCCTTCTCGGCGCTGACTCTTATTGTCCCACAGACTCCGACAGGTGTGTTTTCACCATCAGTCAGCTGTATTTATCTCTCCTTTGAGATGTCCTCTTCCACACTCGAGCTATTTGTTTAAGAGTGTGTTGTTTAATCTCCAAACGTTAGGAGATTCCCCTGTTGTTTTTCTGTTACTGACTTCTGGTTTGAGCTCCTTCTGGTCAGACAGCACACAGGGTATGAAGCCGATTCTCCTGAACTTGCGGAGGTCTGTTCCACGCCCCGGGTGCGGTCCACGCCGCTGGCCTTCCAGGTGCGCTGCCCACGCGCCTCCCCTGGATGCGGGTCAGGTCCTGCTGGTGGATGGAGGTGCTCAGTTCTTCCACGTCTTGGCTGCTTTACGGTCTGGAAGTTCTACGACGTCTGAGAGGCTGTGATGCGGTCCTGGACTGCACGGGTGGGTCTGTCCGTTTCTCCGCTCAGGTCCGTCTCTGGGCTTCACGAGTTCTGAAGTTCTGTCGTCTGGCGCACACACATTTAGGATCGTTGTATCTTCTTGGCAGACTGAGCCTCATGTAACGTCCCTTTTTTGTCCACCGTATTTTACCTGAAATTATTCCATTAATATAAGCCATACCTACTTTAAAAACATTCATGTTTCCATAGTCCATCATTTCTCATCCTTTTCCTTTCAACCGACCTCTGTTGTTACCGCTGAAGTTGAGTCTTGTAGATAAACTACAACTGGGTCGTGTGTTCATACCCACTCTGCCGCTCTGTTATCTTCTAGTTGGTGTGTTTAGATCATTTACTTTAAAAGGAACTACTGATTTGCTGGTGCTTAAATCTGTCACTTTATTATATGTTCTCTGCTCACTCCCTGTTCCCAACTCCTCTGTTTCTCTTTTCTGGCCTGCCAGCAGGTTACTTGTACAGTTTTGTAGTGTTCTGAGCACTCTGCATTGCAGATACTTCTCAGTGGTTGCTGAAGCTATTAAGATACACATAGGGGACTTGGCCTCCTGGGGCTGACATATCCCTCTCCCCACTTTAACATAAGAATGGGTTTGTGCGTTTCTTCTGTCACCAGCATCACGGGACGCTACGGGTTTTTGACCTCGAGTACGATTTCAGAAAAACGCGAGGACCGTCTCTCATACTTCTCCCTGTTTTTACCCACGCCCCTGTTCCTTCCCCTCGGGAATTCCAAGCTTTCCTCTGTTACCATGTCCCTCCTACTCGGGAGGCTTCCTTAGACATTCGTTAAGGGTAGGTGTGCTGGTGACAAATTCTCTTAGTTTCACTTCGTCTGAGAATGTCTTGATTTTCCTTTCATCCCTGAAGGATACTTCCACTGGCTGACAGTTCTTTTCTCTCAGAACTTGAAAACTGTGCACTTCATTCTGGCTTCCGCAGCTTCAGATGAAAAACTAGCTGTCACTCAGATCCATGTCCCTGGAGATGCTACCGTGTTTCTCTCTAGCTTCTTTCAAGATTTTTCCTTTGTGTTTAATTTTCAGAAGGTTAATTAGCAGGTGTCATGGTGTGGATTTCTCTAGTTTTATACTGTGAGGGCTTCACTTAGCTTCTTCAATCTGTAGTTTTATGCCCTTCACCAGATTTGGGAAATTTTCAGTCATTACTTCTTAAGGTATTTTCCCAGCCCCGATCCCTTTCTCCCTGTCTGGGACCCCAATTAAGCAAAGTCCCACACTGTGTCCCCTCATCACAGGTCCCCGAGGCTCTGTTCCTGTTTGTTTTCAGTCTGCTTCCCTGTGGCTCTGGTGAGATCATTTCTATTGATCTGCCCTTGAGTTCACAATTCTCTCTCTCGTCTGCAGTCTACTGTGGAGCATATCCAATGAGCTTTCTATTTTGGTTATTGTATTTTTCAGGTGTATAATTTCTGTTTGGTTCTTTTTAAAAAAAAAAACAATTTTTATTTCTTTGTTGAGGTTTACCATTTTTTCATTTGTTTAAAGAGGATGTGTAAGTGTTTGCAGAAGCATTTTTACGATGCTGCTTTAAAATCGTCATCGGGTAATTCCGCCACCCGAGTCACTGTGGCGTTGGTGTCTGATGACTGTCTTCTCTTGTTCATGTTACAGCTGCCCTGCTTCTGGACAGGATAAGGGGCTTTTACTGCATCCTGGACACCCCAAGCATTACGCTGTGAGACCTCCTCCTCTTTAACCTTCCCCTGGCGGCAACCACCCAGCTCAGGAGGAGGTGGAAGTCCCTGCTGACATGATGCTGCAAAAGCAGACCCTGCAGACAGGGTGGTGTCAGCTGGGCTCCCCACTGGTCCACCAACACCAGGGCTGGTGAACAAGGGCCGCCCCGCTGCTCCAGGGTGGGAGCAGGAACTGTGTGCCGAGCCTTCTGACTCGGGTCAGTGACAGGAAGGGTGACCAGCCCCCGCCATCGCACTCTGGCTCCAGTGCTGCCCCAGAGGATCAGCTCAGCCCTGCTGACACTCCCTGGGCTGACACTCCACTGCCTGCTGCAGCCGGTGGTCACCGAAAGCCCTGCTGGCCCAGTGGCACTGCCGGGTGGGCCTGCGTGCTGGTGCCATGGGGCAGGAAGGGGACGGGTTTTTCCTGGGCATTTGGCTAAAGCGGGGCGGTGTTGTCAGAGGGCTTCCCCTCGCGGGGGAACAGGCTTTCCTGGGAGCTGTGTGTATCTTGTTGCTGATCCAGGCAAAGTGCAGCTGAGATAACTCGGGAGCTCGCCAAGTCCCAGGGTCCTCAAGGCCACCCTTGAGCCCCTGCCCGGGCCTTCCTCGGTTGGTGTGATGCAAAGGGTTCTGGGTTGTAAGGGGAGGACCTGGGCATGACGCGGCTGCTCCAGCTGACCAGAACCAGAAGCTAAAGATCTTTTCAAAATCCAGCATCTGCACATCCTCTTCCGCATCTGATCTTATGTGTCTCTCCCCTGCCTCTGAAGAAGACCGGAAATTCATTTTCTTTACAGAGAAGACAGCGGGTCTCCGGGCAGAAGGGTACCAGGTAGAGGGCAAAGTTGCCCGGGTCAACAGGGGACCGAGGGGACGTCCCCACAGTGACACCGAGCTTGCCGGTCCTGTCCCCAGCTACACGCCCAGAAGCTGGCAGCCCAACCTCCAGGTAGGCATCTTCCCCGAAGACAGGACCCAGACGCCAGTCCTGAGGCTCCCAGTGAAATGGCCACGTTCAACCTAGTGCAGCCGCAGGGAGTCCACCAGGCCCAGGGTGGGTCCAGGAGCTGCTCGGTGTCCCCCCTCCCCGTGAGCAGATGGCTGGTACCACCAGGGCCTCGAGGAGAACATCAACAGGAGACCTACGCCCAGACCACCATGGTGACAGAAAGAAAGCAACTTAGAGGAAGCAGGTTGTGCGGACAGAAGAGAGCTTCATGATTAACGTCAAGGAGTCAGTGAACGTGTTCTAAGTATAAAACAGCAACGGCAACACTACAAAAGAGTCTCAGGAAACTAACAGCGTGACAGGAAGTAAAAGAGAGCGGGTGATAAATTCGGGGTAAGTTTATAGGATGCAGAAGCAAACGATGGAAAGTAGGATCAAACACGTTCTCACGGAAAGAATTCAGAAAGCTCAACACGCAGGTGAGAGTTTCAGAGAAGCAGCAGCAGCAAAGGGAGACGAGACGCCTCCCGAGAGGTGGGGATGAGAGGCGCCAGACGAAAGGCCTCCGGGTGTCCAGCACGCGGCGCAGACCGGGCCGCCAGAGCGCGTCTCTGTCGCACTTCGGGGCGCCGGACGGCACACGGCTCTTCGGTCCCCCAGAGAGAAGGCACGAGGCGGGCCAGGACCCAGACCCAGAGGCTCTGCCCGGTGGGGGGAGGCTGCCCCTCGCACCCACCGCAGGGTCAGCGCAAGGAGTGGAGAGACGGGGTCCTGGCCCCGGCTCCCCGCACGGTCCAGGCGGGGACCCCGTGGCTGCTGGCAGCCGGGCAGCAGGTGGGCGGAGAGGCCCAACGCTGGTTCCCAGTGTGCCTGCAGCCCGGGCGGAAGGGTCCTGCTGGCCAACCAACGGGCTTCCTGGCGGAGCTGCACGTGGTGCGGAGGGGCAGCGGGAGGCTGCCCTCAGCCCGGAGCACCAGGGTCTGGGGGCCTCACCCCGGCCACGGCTGCCTTTCAAAGGGCACCCCTCGCTGAGGTCCACAGGCCCAGGCCCAGGTCCACGGAGGCGCGTTTGGCTTCAGGGCCTGGGTCGCGGGGGGTGACCGTGCAGCCACGTCCGTGTTCGGCCGCGCCCGCTCCCGGGACCCAACACTCGTCTCCTGATCGAGGGCAGTGTAAGACCCGGAGCAGGGGTGCTCAGCAAGGATCCGTTCAGTAAGTTTTCTAAAGAAAGAATAACAGGAATCTAGCCCCTGGCAGTCCGGAAGGGGAGGGGGCGAGGCCCAGCACAGCGCCATCCTTGGGGGGAGGGGGCGTCCCCAGTGCCCCCCAGCCCTTGAAGCAGGGGACTCTGCGCGCTGGAACGGGCCTGGGTGGGCAGGTGGGGGGCCCCAGGCGGCAGTGAGGGCACCGGAGGGCGGGACGGGCAGGCGCCGGTCTCCAGGACGAGCAAGTCTATCCAGATGCTAAACCCAGACAGCACCTGGGATCCCCCAGAGCCGCCAGCACAGACGCAGGAGCCCAGCCTTGTTCCAGCTGAGAGAGCCCTTCGGCCGCTGCCACTCAAATCTTTACTGAACTTTCCCCAGTTTCCTTCCTCAAGAGAGTGACGCTTTAAAACGTCACGTGCACACACTTAACGCGTCACACACGCGACATGTATGTTAACACACACGCAACCTATGCACAGCAGCTCCACCTGTGTGCGTGACAAAGGCACGCCGTGCCCACCCTGTCCTCACCCCCATCCTCGGAAGGAAGGGGCTCCCAGGTGCCCCCTGTGGGCAGGGCCAGCCCTGGGCCCCAGGCTCCCCTGGCCGGCCAGGCTTCCAGGGAAGGCCGAAGGGCGGGTGACGGACGGCAGGCCGTTGGGTTCACTGCCTTCCTCTGCACTGACCCCTTAGGCGCAGGCGTTCCTGGATCCGTGGGAGAAGGAGAGGACCAGGGAGGTGGCGGCTGCCTGGGTTTTCACTCAGGGGCGGGGGCCCTGGAGTCCCTGTCGCCCTCCCGACCGTGACGGGGTGACGGTGGGGCCACATGTCCCGGGACACCTGTCCTCAGGGGGCCCCGTGCGGCTTCCTGGGAAAGCCGAGGATTCCCTCAGCTGTGTGGAGGACACTGACCCGCAGTCACCGCGTGCGACGCTGGGAAACCGAGGCACAAGGAACGAAGGGCTGACCGTTCAGACACGGAAGGCGGCGAGGGCAGCAGAGCAAGGGGTGCCAGGGGCAGGCGGCCGCCCGGTGCGGCGGGGACCAGGAAGCGCTGTGAAGGGGGCGCCCGGAGGACCCTCGGCCCACAGCTTGAGGGCTGACCCCGCAGCGAGGGCTCAGCAGGTGCTGGCAGCTCCCCTCCTGCCTCCCCACCCGGCTCAGATGTCACTCCTCTGCTTTGAAACCTTGGACGGCTTCCTGCTGCTCACGGGAACACGGCCACGAGCCTCACCAGGGCCGGCGGGTCTGGCCTCTGCCTGGCCCGGCTGCCCGGCCGCCAGCGAGCACGTCCTCCCATGCGCCCTCAGCCCCACGCACGGGCACCCACCCGGAAGCCCCCCAGACCTGCCCGGGCGCCCCTGCTGCACTTCGCACTGCCCGTCGTCACACACACACAGGACCGTAGGTGTGTCCCCGCAGACAGCGCCGGGACAAGAGTGGCCTGCCGTCTGCTGAGACAAAGGGAGGCCTGGCTGTCAGCACCACCTGAGGAAGGGGGCTGAGCAAAGGCCAGACGGGGCAGCGGGGCTGTGAGCCGCGAGGACGGGAGGTGACTTGTGAAGACGACACCGGGGCGGGGGCAGCCCTGCGGACGGGACGTACCTGAGTGAGCTCACCTCCTCCCTGGAGAACAGGAAGCTCTGCTCGGCCGGGCCCGCCTGGGCCTTCAGCATCTTCAGCTCCATCTCCAGCTGCGAGGAAGCACAGGAGGGGTTGAGCGCGGACCACGGGCCCCAGGAATCTGCAGGCGCACCCGCTTCCCTCTCCCCGGCGCCCCGCCGGTCGCCAGGCCTCCCGCAAACACAGGGCCTCCCTGGGTTTTCCTTCTTGTCTCCAGAGCAGCAACAGACACGGCCACAGGGGCGCGTGGGGGGACATCGAGATCCGGGGAGAGGGGGCCACGGCCGCTGGACAGAGCAGGTTCTAGACGCACCGACGCTCTGATCGGCTCTGATATCTTGATACTTTATTTATCTTGTGACTTCAAATTCCTCTACAGGATGTCAGGCCACGCACAGACCGCTGGGAAGGGACCCACGGTGGGGGCGGCGTGGGGAGGACGGCGAGGCTGGAGGAGAGCAGGGAGAAGACTCCCGCGCGCACCCACGGGGAGGAGCAGAAACGGGGCGGGCGGCCCCGAGCGGGGGCAGAGCGCTCTCCCACACCAGCGCCCGCTGCCCTGGGCTCCGAAGGCCCCCGATGAGACGCCTGCGTGCAAGGGCGCGGTGGGCCCCGGCAGCCGGCTGCAGGCACGGCGCCACTGTCCTCACGCCGGGATCTGGCCGTTCTCCAGTCCGCCCTCAGGGCCTCCCACCCCGCAGCAACCCAGTCCCCGCGTGTGGGTCGCCTGGAGGAGAGAGGGCTGTCATCAAGCTCCGCTCTTCCTGGCCTGCGCCCGGCCACCCGCCTGCCCACCCTCTCAGCCCTGGTGTGCCGCCCGCCGCCGGCACCGGGGACTCCTGCTCTGCCGGCTGTCCGGCTGTGTCCTGACACCCCAGAGAGAGGCCCTTAACCTCCCACCCAGTTCTCCACTGAGCCCCTGAGGGGACAGGGGATGCGGGCAGGACCCCTCGTGGCGCCCACACTGGCCACAGGCAACAGCCGTGAGTGAGGCGGCCGGTCCCCGAGGCTGGGTCTGTGGCCCCGGCTTCACCACTGTCCAGGCTGCATGGCTGACGACCTGCCTCTTAACCCAGGGCGGCCAAGAGCTCCCAGCTCACATCCCAGCACGTGCCCTGCATTGGTGGGAAAGGTGTTGTGACAGACAAGCAAGGACCCGCAGCCCTGGGCAGAGGGGAGGAGAGGGAGGGGCGTGTCTCCTTCATCTGCCCTCCCGGCCTAAACGGACAGGCTGACGCCTGCAGTGCTTCCTCCTGGAAACGTTCCCTCCAGGCCATTCTTGGAAAGGTCCTCCTGGGGCGACCTGATTTAGGAATTCTTGGGCCCCAAACATCCGGTCTTTATGGTGCCCCAATTAGTCATCAGGTCCCTGGAGGAAACCCTGCCCCTAAATGGGACCAGCGCACACCCGGGAGCCCGAAGCCTGAGGGCTGGAGCGGACACCGAGCGCAAGCGCCCTGCGGGCCAGCTCCCTGCGGACCAGCGCCCTGCGGACCAGCTCCCGGCGGACCAGCGCCCTGCGGGCCAGCTCCCGGCGGGCCAGCTCCCGGCGGGCCAGCTCCCGGAGGGCCAGCTCCCAGGTGGACCAGCTCCCTGCAGACCAGCGCCCTGCGGGCCAGCTCCCGGCGGGCCAGCTCCCGGCAGACCAGCGGCCTGCGGACCAGCTCCCGGCGGACCAGCTCCCGGCGGACCAGCGCCCTGCGGACCAGCTCCCGGCGGACCAGCTCCCGGAAGAGCCTCGGCACAAGTGAGTTACACGCGGGTCCGCACGCTCAACCCCTACTGCCTCTCCGGGTGCCGAAAGGACGCAGCCCAGCGCCCGCCTCGCCAGCTGCACCCCGATAGGCGGTGGCGGTGCTCTCAGCTGGGCCCCCCGTCGGGGTGACGGCCCGCTTCACAAGCAAGCACCAAAGACGCCTGGGCAACGTGGCGTCACGAGCAGAACAAAACCGTGCGTATTCGAGGAGAAGTGACACCCACCGTGTCCAGTGGCCCCTCACCTCTACCTCAGAAGCCTGGGGCTCAGATGAAGCTCCTCCCAGGAACCGAGCTGTCCCGATGCACGGACGCTGCCCTGCCCCTCACCCGAGTGTCCAGGCCTGTCGCTCCTCTCTGACACCACCCGGCCTCCTAGCTGGTGGCCAGTGGGTGGGCACCCAGCAAGCCCCTGCCCTCACTGTGTCCAGCCTCATGGCCACAGTGAGAGAGACCAGCAGAGACACGAACCTCACTGGACCAGGAAGACTCTCTCCCGGGGACATAGGGCCCGACAGTCCTGTCTGGGCTGCTCTCTCTCTCTCTCTGTTTTTGGGGGCGGGGGCTGACCTCTTGAGCAGAGGAGAGGCAGATACCCCCCGGCTACCACGTGCCCGTGCAGCAGAGCATGATGGTGGTCTCTCCTGGAGATGCATGGTCCCGGTGCCCTGGTGCCAGGCCCTGCCCGAGGCCCGGCAGCACCTTGTCCTGGATCCGGCGAACGCTTTGCAGCCTCAGGAGCTAAGGTTCAGGTGTCGCACGGAAACGGGTGCACGTGGAGAGGTCTCTCTCCCACTTCGCCCCGTCCCCTCCTGCAGCCTGCATCTCCCGGGCTCAGCTCACACATTCACCAGCTAAAAGGTCAACGCTCTTCCCTTCTCTTAAATTGATTTCTTGTTACAAAAATGGAAGATTTCCTACACCTCGTTTCGTACGTTGAGTTTTTCACGGAACACATTTGGAGGTGTTTCCAGACTAGCACAGAGGGAGTTTCCCTGTTCACTTTTGTGGCTCCTGGAACCATCCCAATGGCCAGCCTCCTGCCGACCAACGTCTGACCTGCTTCCCACCTGGCGGCTCAGACACACCGGTCCCCACGGTGTGAGCTGACCTGCAGGACGAGTCCTCAGAGCCACACATCTGCCTGCAGTTCCATCCGATGTCACCACAGCCCTGGGGTTGTTACCGCGCAACCCAGGGCAAAGCTAGCCTGCTGAGGCCGTGTTGTGGTGAAGGACAGGGCAGTGTCTACTGCAGGGCGCCTGGCGCCAGGCCAAGCAAGGAGCACAGGCTGCTCGCGCTCAAAAGCCCCGAGCCCCCCCGACAGCTTCCAGGGAAGGGTTTTCAAAGACACCGTCAGGGGTGAGGGTTGCGGGTGTCTGATCAGCTCGTGGACATTCTTCAGATCTGGTGGCGGGGGTAACTGGGTGGCAGTTTGGGAGCCAACATCATCGACCTTCTGCTTCCAACTGGTCTGGTGTCGATATGCTGGTGGTCAGCACGCAGTTAACTTCCTCTACTAGGCAGGGTTTTAATGTCCGCAAAACAACTCGAGGACCCGGCCCAGGATATCATCTACAGCCCTAGGAGGACCTAGAGGTCCCTGACTTCATTCCAGGGCTAACCTCTTATTATTATCTTGTCTTGACTGTTTTCCTTTGTTTCTGTATTTTCTCACTTTCCTGATAAAATCTGCGCTTTGGAACTTGGGGACAGCCTAGGAGGCTAAAGATCTTCTATGGACAAGAGGCAGGGGACCCGGTGGTGGGGGACGTCTGCCTCCCGGAAGGCGCGAAGCGTCCTGCTGGGTTTCAGGTTGGGGGCCCGGACGTCCCTGCTTCGGTACAGAAAGGGCTCATCGTCCCCCAGGGACTCACTCACTGACTTTCTGTTTGTAACTGGGTCTGCTTCTGACATCCTGTTCTGTTGACAAGAATCCTGGGATCCTCTCTCCCACCCCACCCACCCCACATTAAAATAAACCAAACAACCCTTTTTCACAAAACCAGGGCTGTGCAGAAGGTGAGGCCGAGGCTCCCAGGACTCGGCCGCGTGCAGAGCCGGCACGTCCTTCTCGACCCGCAGGCCCGTCCGGGGCCCTTCGTCTTTCCACCTCTTGCTGTTATACGCGGGAGTACTTTCTTCCTTGTCTAACTTGCTGTTTCTGTAGATACAGGACTTGTCCCATTTCTGCACATTAACTTTGTTGCCCACCCGTTCACTAGGGCCTCAGGCTGACGGCGAGGCTTGTCGGCCGACCGTCTTCGCCCCGATCACGCCCTCCTCCACAACGCAGGCACCTGGAGCTCTTCCTCTTGTCTCAGGCGGATGACTAGTGTCTCCAGGATACCAAGGTAAGGCTCTAATACTGCACATCTCTTTTGGGGTCGGGATTGATAGGTTGTATTTCCCTAGAAAACTATTCATTTCATTTGGATTTTTATTTTAAATGGCGCCGTGACGTAACTCTTAACTTCTTACGGAGTTCACGTAGACCTAGTAATTCTGCCTAGGTTTGTCTCTCTTTTGTTTTCATTTATCTTCCTTACTGTTGAGGTGAAGCTTGCACACAGGGCGGTACACACCTCGTTTGTGGCTTCACAGGAAGTAACCAATACCTCCTTATTTACAGCGTGTCAGTTTTCGGTTGAAACAGATACATTTTTTCACGTTGAGAAGTTACCCGTAAGTCCACATGCTATTAGGAGATCTTAATCAAGACTTGTTGGATTCTGTCAAGAGGCTTTTCAGCAAATATGGAGGAGGTCTCCGATAAGCTGACGGCCTAGAATCAGAGCAGCAGCCCCGCCCTGGAGAAGCCCCCGCTGCCCGTGGTGCCTCCTGGCGCCGGCTCATTTCGCGCCCTGACACGTATGCCCACACGCGTGTGGGTGCACACAGCACAGGCGGGAGGCTCTGCAGTTGCTGGTGTCAAACAGTGCTTACCCCCGCCCCAGAGCTTTCCTGCTCTTGGTGCCCTGGGGCAGTGCGTGCTTGGGGATGGCACCTGACCTGTAGCAGGATTCCGCTGTGAAACAGACTCAGTTTGATGCCTTTCCGTCTCTTCCTTTTTGTTGGGGGAGGGTGTGCCTATTTTTTGGCAAGTTGGTCAGTTTGAAATTTCTATCTCTTTTGGGGTCGGGATTGATAGGTTGTATTTCCCTAGAAAACTATTCATTTCATTTGGATTTTTATTTTAAATGGCGCCGTGACGTAACTCTTAACTTCTTACGGAGTTCACGTAGACCTAGTAATTCTGCCTAGGTTTGTCTCTCTTGTTTTCGTGTATCTTCCTTACTGTTGAGGCGAACCTTGCACACAGGGCGGTACACACCTTGTGAGTCCAGCTCAATGGCTCTGCCCGTCCGTCCCTGGGGAACCGCGTCCAGGTCAGATCAGAGACTCTGGCAGCCCAGGACACGCACACACCCCTGCCCCGAGTCAGTAACTCCAAGCTAATTACTCTTGTTTCTTATTTTGGGCGGTGATCTTTCTACTAATTTTTTACTAGATTGTGAATAATTAATACGTTTTACTGGTTTGTTTTCAAAGCACAGGCATTTCGATTTGTTATTTCTACCATTTTTCACTTTCTCATTAACTTCTGCTTTGATCTTTACACTACTTTTCCTTTACTAAGGTTTATTCTGTTTTCCAAGTTCTTGAACTGGGTGTTTAATCCATATATATTCACTCTTTCTTGTTCAATAACATAAATATTTAAACCTGTGGTTTTTCTTCTGGGCACTGCTCTAGTTGTTTCCCACGGGCTCTGAAGAGTTTCCATTGTGACTATTTTCTAGATTTTATGCACTTTTGAATTGCATATCATCTTCTTTGACCCGAGCATTGTTTTAGACAGTTTTTTGTTCTACTTCTTTTTTTAGCTTCCAAGTGTTAGGGGCTGCTTCTTTTTTTAGTTGTGCTCTTAAATTCAAACTTCATCACACTGTGATTAGAAAAAGTTACCTGTCCTAGTTCTACCTATTTGAATTTATAAAGGTTTTCTTTATTACCTAACACATGATTAAGTTTTGTTAATGTTTTCCACGAGCCCTCTTTAAAAAGAGCGTTCTTTAGTTTCAGGGTTAAGAGTCGGGGGTGTGTGTGTCTGTCTCTCTGTATATATCTATCACAGATCTTGTATTTCTTGCTATTACTTATTCTTTGCCCACTTGCTCTATCGGGGATTAAGAGGTAAAAAAATTCTCCACTACTGGTGTCCTTGACAATGTCCTTTTGAAGCTCTCCTCTTTTTTTGCTTTTCTGAACACTGATGGTATTTAGTTGACACAGATATTCACCTGTACCTCTACCGTTTTCTGCAATGCATTTTGGCTTGAACGGAAATTTAACTGCAATCAAGGTTATGACCTCTGCTTTCTGTGTACAACTGCCCACGTGCCTTTGCATCCTATACTGTCCGACTTTTTTAGGCTTTACTTGGTAATCCAAACAGAAAGTCTTTCCCTTTTTTTTTTTTTTAGTCTTTCCCTTTTAACAGGTGAATTTCGCCCGTTTATATTTTGATAAAACATCTGTCTGGAGTTACTTCTGGATTCGTACTGCTTGCTTTGTCTCATAACATCTGTCTGGAGTTACTTCTGGATTCGTACTGCTTGCTTTGTCTCATAACATCTGTCTGGAGTTACTTCTGGATTCGTACTGCTTGCTTTGTCTCAACATCTGTCTGGAGTTACTTCTGGATTCGTACTGCTTGCTTTGTCTCATAACATCTGTCTGGAGTTACTTCTGGATTCGTACTGTTTGCTTTGTCTCATAACATCTGTCTGGAGTTACTTCTGGATTCGTACTGTTTGCTTTGTCTCATAACATCTGTCTGGAGTTACTTCTGGATTCGTACTGTTTGCTTTGTCTCATAACATCTGTCTGGAGTTACTTCTGGATCTGTACTGTTTCGTTCGCTCTGTCTCATGACTCAAAACGATTTTATTCTATGGCTTTTTTGTCTTGCTTGCCTTTGTGTGTGAAATTTTCTTGATACTTGGAAAGGTTTATATTTTTCATTCTAGTGGTTGTTTTTGTAACTTCTGACTTCCTATGATACCTATACTTCGTTTCCAACTGTTCCGATCAACTTCCTGCACCAAGTACCTGACTAGTCAAACGTATCACCCTTCTCAGTGTTCACCTTTCTACACTTAAACACGCTTCTGCTTGATGTCATCTTTAGACAGTACGTTTTGATCGTCAGCTTCTGATGATGAGAATACCAACAATCTTACGTTTCCCAGCATCTTCTCCCTTCCCAGGTATCTTACTGACTACATCAACTCTAAGTCACTAGAATGTGGACCGTTTACACTGTACATTGGCTTTACCCTTCCAACCAGACTCAACTCCTGTTGCGGTCCTCCCGGCGCCTCGCCTTCCTGACCCCACCCCGGTCCCCCCCACCCCCGCCCCTCTGGCTCCGCCCCGAGGTCTGCAGCTCCGGGTTCTTCTCTTCCTCTGGCCTCCCCTCCCCTCTTTGAGTGCCTGCACTTGGTCCCAGCTTCATGGATTCTACCCGATTGCCAAGTCTTATTTCTTGGCAAAATGTTCAGGTACAATTCTCACCTGCTCAGTGTCAACTTTTTTTCTGTGAAATTTTTCCTGTTATTTGTTTTTCTACACAATTTTTGGTTTTATGAAACCGTGTGATGCTGCCTCTATTACTCATTGTCCATGATGAGGTTTATTCAGTCTGGCTTTGTACAAAGGCTACACGGAGGAAACCACGGGCGTCTCCTCTGACGTTACATCCCAACGAAGGGTCTGGTGTGAGTTCCGTTCGCCTTCGCTGCCTCCCTCTGCCTTCCGCCAGCTCAGGGGCACTGAGACCTCCCCTCCCCCTCCCGCACCACCGCTGCCCCGCCCACCCCGCTGCCCCGCCAGCCTGGCCCAGGGCTCCTTCCCTGCACACCCTCTGCTCATTCCCGGCTGGGGGCCCTTCTCCTCCTCTGTGGAGGCTTGGGCTTTAGCTGTATTTCTTTTCTGCCCAAATTTCAGTTTGCCTTTGTGGTTTTCACTCTTCTCAGTACTTCTGGATGGTTTCCGGGAGGGAAGAGGGAAATGCTGACCTGCAGCACAGCGTTCGAAGCAGAAAACCAGGCCCTTCTAGTCTGACCGGTAACCTTGGACTCATAACTAACGTGCCTTCAACTTTAGCACGCTCACACCCACACTTGTACACACACACTGACTGTGGCCCGCCCCTCCCCAGCCCCCCACGCGTCTCGGGGTGGGACCCCCTCAGGCCGGGCCCGGCTGCAGCTGGAAGCACGAGGGCTGGTTAGCGGCTGCCCTGGCACAGGAAGAAGACAAGGGAGCATGGGAAACACATCCATACCGCGCTCTGCTACTACCTATTTCGTACTTCACTGACAGCAGTCCGT
This sequence comes from Tursiops truncatus, assembly GCF_011762595.2. Taxonomy (NCBI): domain Eukaryota; kingdom Metazoa; phylum Chordata; class Mammalia; order Artiodactyla; family Delphinidae; genus Tursiops; species Tursiops truncatus. The sequence goes on from NC_047048.1 coordinate 1,295,792, forward strand.
ATTTGAAGTTTGTTTGTAGAAAAAGAACACAAGGCCTAATTGGACCGCCTCTTCTGAGGGGCGCTGCTAAATGACCGAAGGCCGAGAGCTCCGCTGCGGTACCCATTCAACGGCAGATTTACCTCCCGGTGGACAGCACTCCAAAGGAGAGCGTCTCCTGGGGTCACCTGCACCGCAGCCCACACTCCCGCCAGCTAGAGCCGCCTCCTCCCTGAAGGCCTCCCCTCCTCGTTTCCGAATTTCATCTCCATGATGAAACATACACTGCTATAAATTATTTTTCTTTTGTTTCCTCTTTGTCCTACATGTAGACACTACTGAAAACTGACATTTGTAAAACCATGTGCAGATGGGAAAGGAAGGGGACTCGACAAAGCGTTTGCGATCAGAGGGTGCTGGGTCTCACGGGCCAGCCTCACCTGGTGGCCAGGCCACGTGCACGGAGCAAAACCCCCACGGCCTGAATCTCCCTCCTGCTCAACTCCGTCCCCTGAGGAAGAGCCCTGGGGGCAGCACCTGCAAAGGCCCCCCAGACTGGCGGAGGCAAAGGCCTTCCTGCCGTCCAGGACGTCTGCCACAGCGACCTCTCCAGCCCACTCCAAGTCTCCACGGCCATCGAGGACCCAAGGGCCCTTGAGAGCTGGTTCTCCTCGGAGGGACTGTCTGGGTCGACCCTGACCCTCCATCTGCAGCAGGGTTGGATCGCAGGGCAACATATGCGACTAGAAATGAACTGAGTCTGTGCCCGGGGGGAGACAGGCCGCTATCTCGGGGGCAGCGGAGGCACCTACGCATGGAACGTCCTCCTGGGATGCCAAGGGCTGGCCCCAGGAGAGGTAAGAGCGGGCATGCAGGGAGGGGGTTCCAGATGGAGGAGGAGGGGCACCCAGTGGGACCCGGACCCAGAGGCGTGAAAACCGGGAAAGCAGGAAGCGTGCCAGGGTACACCGACTTTGGTTTCGTCAACTGATTCTCACGAATCTCTGTGCTGGGGCGACCCTAAAGCAGCAACGCACGGTCCAGCACCTTCGGGAAGAGGCGCCCGCGCTCCAGGGAGCCGGGGAAAGCAGGGCCAGGGCAGACCTTTCTGGAAGGGCCCTGGGGAGGGGGCAGGACCCCCCGCGGCTGGGCTGCCTACCAGGGGCTGCATGAAGGCTTTGGGTGCCCCCAGCACCAGTCCCGCCCCCGGAAAACCGCACCCCCGCCTCGCCCCGTGCCCCACGCCGGGACAGGGAGTCGGGCCGCTGTGCGAACAGACCCCTCCGTGCCTCTTCACCTGGCCCACCGGCCCCCCCGGCCCCCCCAAGGCCCAGAGCGACAGCCACATCCTCCACGACACGGCGATGAGCCCAGGCCGGCCGGTGACTGTGCCCTGCCGGCCTCCTCGCTCACACCAGAGCCAGGCGACGGTGCTTCTGGCCGCGACGGGGGACCTGGGATACCACCAAGCCTCCCTCCTGGAACAAGCACTGAACAGCGGGCAACACGAACAGGATCCCAGAGAGACGGGGACCACGAGGCCGACCCGGCGCCCGGTCTGAGGAGAGTCCAGGACGCAGCACAAGCCAGGGGGAGGGGCAGAGCCAGGAGTGCGGGAGGCCGAGGCAGCCAGAGGCCACGGCACGGGGTGGGCAGGGGGCCCCTGAGGAACCCGCAAAGCCGACAGCATACGCGGAGAAACGAGGCCCTCAGGCCGAGGACTGAACCACGAGGAAGAACGAGAGGGACCAGTGCTGCTCCCCGCAGCCAGGTTGCAGTCTCTGGGTCCACGGGGCGCTGGGCAGAGCCCTCAGGAAGGCATGGTCACCCCAGCAGAGCGCTGCTCCGGCACAGCCCGGGCCCCGCGGGGACCTGCCGCCTGCACTGCCCTGCGTCCCTCTGCTGACAAGGCCCCTCCCTCGCCGTGTCATAAGACGTCAATGCTAACGGTCCTCAAGGAGAGCTCGCTAATGCAGCATGACCTCCAAACAGAGACCGTGAACTTCAGTTTAATTCAAGAGGGTGGCAGCTCATGCCCGGGCGGGGGGCGGGTACCCAGTCCCACAAAGCAATAGCCAGTGTGGGGAGCAGGGGACGTGCTCTCCCCTCCCCCGACAGCGACTCTAACTAACACGGCCACGGCTGAGCACCAGGCAAGGGTGCTCACGCACACGAGCTGCACACAAGCTTCACCACAGGAGCCCAGCCCCTGTCAAGCCCCACAGACGGTCATGATGGGGCTGAGGGCCCGGGCTTCCAGAGGTGCCCACACAGGGCCCTCAGCCCAGGGATCCAGGCTGCTGCCTCCTCCCCAGAGCCCCCATCTGGCAGGGCTCCCAGGGCTCCCAGAGAAGACAGGATGCTGAGAGCAGAACAGAAATCCTCACAACACTGTAAAGCAACTATACTCCAATAAAAATTAATTAGAAAAAAAAAAAAAACAGGAGGGGAATCCTGGTCAAAGCACACTGTTCTGCTCAGCTCTGGACCTGTCAAGCACCCAGGAAGGTCTCTGGAGGGGCTGCTGCTTCCTGGTGAGGGTGGGAGGGTCTGAAATGGACCTCCCTTGTCAACTTCCATCCCAGCCTAGAAGGACACACCGGTGCAACAGGCCGCAGGCAGCCACCACTGGCTCACCCAGCTGCTGACCTGAGCTGGGACACACCTTCACCTCAGAAAAAAAGAAGCCCAGCTGCAGAGTTTCCACCCTAGAAGGCCATTTCTTGAGTCGGCACATTTGCTAAGAAAGAGAACTCTCACAAAATCCCTGGGGACCAGGGGCTGGAGAGATGGTCCAGGGTGGCTCAGCCACGGGTGCAGGGACGCCGGGAGCAAACCACGTCTAGGCAAACGCGCGGGGGAGGCCGTGAAGACGCTGTGAACTCAGCGCGGTGAGCAGCAAATCGTTCAACGCTGCACAGTAAGAAAGCGGGAGACGAGACAGCGCTACGCCAGAGAGGGTCCCACGGAGACGCGAGGCGTCCGCGAGCCACAAGAACAGCCCGTGCTCAGAGCCGGGTGAGGGAGGGACGTCTGTCGTACGTGATTTCCCCCGTGGAGTTATGCCCATGACTTTAGCAGATAAATTAGCCAGTTTCTAGTCTGCGGCTGTTACAGTTTTGTGGGGGGGACCCTCTGGGGTTTTCAGTGTCCACGTCTCAAGTGCCCACCTTCCCGCGACCCCAGGTCACCCAGTGGCAGTGGACCTAGCAGCGGGGTGAAAAAGCAACATGCAAGTAACAGGAAGGATAAAACACCCGGGAATAAAGCTAACAAGAAACGTGCAAGGCCTACTAGAAGAAAACAGCCATACTCAGGTGAGGTCGTGAGAGAAGCTGTGAACACGCGGCCGCAGGGCGCTCCAAGCGGGAAGAACAGAAGAACCGACCCTGCAGGGAGCTGGCGCTGCCCGCGGGAACCCGTCCACGCAGCACGAGTCCACCAGGAGGCCCACCTGAAACCTGGCAAGCGAGCTCTAGACCTTCCCTGGGACGGAAGATGGGAGAACACCCAACAAGATGCTGAGAAGGAAAATGATAAAAGGTCGTGCTGTGTCCGGTGTGAAAGCCATGTGGAGGCCCCGGTGACAGCGGCTGCGAGCTGTGCTCGTGCAGGGACGGCGGGCACTACCCCGCGCCCAGGCCAGCCGTCATGCCGCCACCTCCGCTGGCTGTGTCTCTAGGAGCCAGGCAGGGCCTCGCAAGGCAAAAGTTTAAATCACCCGCATTTTCTAATGAGACCTTTGCAAACTGGGCAAACCCCCAAGACTGGGTGCCCAGACTGGGAGACCCCGGGGACGCACTGCGTTCCTCCGCGTCCGCGTCCAGTGACTCAGCACACACTTTATCACCGCGTCCTGGTGCCGGCCCCGGGCGAGGCCCAGCCCCACAGGTTAACTGGCGTAAAGAGGCAGCGTGGTGCCCACGGTGCTCTCACAGGGTCTGCGCCCCACCGGCCACCTGCCTGCTCGCTGCAGCTCCTCCACAATGACCACCTGGGGGGCAGGACTGAACTGAGATGATCCGTGTGCAGCGCGCAGCCTGCAGTGGCTGCAGCGTCAGGCCCCAAACCACGCCCGTGCCGTGGACAACAGTGGTGGCGATGCTGATGGTCAGAGTGCACTCGAGCGAATGCGGTGGGACGACAGCGCGTCCGCACAACGGGGCAGCAACAGGCACCGCTGCAAGGAGCACTTAGCTCCGTCCTGAGGGGGAAGCAGGCTCTGCGGGACTGGAGAAACATTCCAGGAGGTGGGAACAGCATGACGAAGGACATCATGTGCTCAGCGACAGCAGAACGGCCTGGGGGGCCCAACAGGGAGGAAGTGAAGACGTCCACATGGGAAGGTGGGGAGCACGGCCGGCCGCACATCACAGAACAGCACAGGCTCCGCCCCTGGACGCTGCCCCAAACAGGAGACGCATTTAACGCCGCCCCGCCCCCGCCCCGCACGCATGCTCACTTCCCTCCCGGGGGAGGAGCCTCGTCCTGAGACACGAGGGCCTCCGTGGTGAGGCAGCCAGCCTCCAGCCGGCCTCCGCGGGGCCAGCGGGAGAAGGGGCCCACTTCAGAGGCTCAACCAACAAGTCCCTCGGGTCTTTTCAAACACGTGCACTCACGCCTCCGTGCGAGGCTCCTGAGAGATCAGCGTTTCTCTCGGGGTTGAGGAGGGGAAGGCAGGTGTCCGGGATGGAAGAGAAGGCGCAGAGGCTCCCGGGCAGGGGACCCGGGGCTGCGGGAGGCCCACTCCTCATGGTGCCACTGGGCACCTCCTCCGATGAGCCTGACCCACACTCCTGCCAAGGACGAAGTTCTCCAGTTGTGCAGGACAGATCCAGACGTGAAATGAGTCACCACCACGCACAGAGGTGCTTTTAATAATTCACGGGAAGCAGCTGGCAGACTGCGATAAGGCCGGGTCCTCCAGCGGGGGGGGGGGCGGGGGCACACGGGCGATGGCTGCCAGCGTTGAACAATGGAGGCTCGCACCCCCTCCTGGTGATTCACCGGCCCTCGACGCTGGGTTGATGATGATGCAGTGTCAGCAAGGCCCACTGCGGTGGGCACAGCCCCTGGCAGGGCCACAGGTGGTCTCGCCACCATCCTTGCGATCCATGCTCCAGCCCCTTGGAGCCAGAGCAAGCGCTGCTGGTGCTTTTGCAAAAGGAGAGCCCGGGAGGCCTGCGCGTTCCTGGACCCGCCTTGCGGGGCTGTCCTCAGGTGGCAGAACCTTGCTGTAGAGCGCTTGTTATCAGGAGGCCCGCAGCAGCCTCAACATGCGTAGCCACGACCACACAGCCCGCTTCGAGCTGCACCGAAGCAGGAGAGCAGTGGGGGGCGGGAGCTAGTCAGCCGGGCCGCGCGTGCTCTGCCCCCTGTCCGGGCAGTGCTTCCGGGAGGGGCCCTGGGAGGCGGACAGTGGCACGGGGCTGTGAGGGGCAAGTCCCCAGAGTCAGAAGACGAATATCCAGTCCTCGCTCCCTGAAGTTATAAAGTACTGCAGCACTCTTTAGAGTTAGGGTCAAGGGCTTCCCTGGTGGCTCAGTGGTTAGGAGTCCACCTGCCAGTGCAGGGGACATGGGTTTGAACCCTGGTCTGGGAAGATCCGACATGCTGCAGAGCAACTAAGCCCGTGCGCCACAACTACTGAGCCTGCGTTCTAGAGCCCGCGAGCCACAACTACTGAATCCCATGTGCCTAGAGCCCGTGAGTCATGACTACTCAGCCCGTGAGCCACAATACTGAGCCCGTGAGCCACAGTTACTGAGCCTCCGCTCTAGAGCCCGCGAGCCACAACTACTGAAGGCCACGTGCCTAGAGCCCGTGAGTCATGACTACTGAGCCCGTGAGCCACAACTATTGAGCCCACGTGCCTAGAGCCTGTGAGCCACAACTACGGAAGTTCATGTGCCTAGAGCCCGTGCTCCGCAACAAGAGAAGCCACTGCAATGAGAAGCCCGTGCACGGCAACCAAGAGTAGCCCCCGCTCACCACAGCTAGAGAAAGCCCGTGCGCAGCAACGAAGACCCAACGCAGCCATAAATAAATTAATTAAAAAAAGAAAAGAAAAAAGAGCATGTTTAGTTAAAAAAAAAAAGAATCAAAAAAATCCTTTTGGGCTTCCCTGGTGGCGCAGTGGCTGAGACTCCGCCTGCTGATGCAGGGGACAGGGTTCGTGCCCCGGTCCGGGAGGATCCCACATGCCGCGGAGCGGCTGGGCCCGTGAGCCATGGCCGCTGAGCCTGCGCGTCCGGAGCCTGTGCTCCGCAACGGGAGAGGCCACAACAGTGAGAGGCCCGCGTACCGCAAAAAAAAAAAAAAACTCCTTTCTGCAGCCATGGCCGGCCTGATCTAATTAGGGTGAGGCGTGTCAACGATACAGCTACAGCCAGGGACGTCTTTCCTTGTGATATCAATTGCATTTAAAGAAAAAAACATGAACTGTGCTCACACTTACTAATTATGTTTGCTAATTATCAACAAAAAGTCAGACCGCCTTTGTCTTGTCATCTGCAATTAGCTAAAGATGCTTAAATTTTTCTTTTTTTCTCTCTCCTTTCCTACCTAGTGAACTGACTCTGGGCCAGCAAACAGCAGGTCAGCAGCTGCAGGTGGGAGAGATGCTCCAGGAGCCGGGGCCCCGTTCGCAGCTGTCCTGGACAGAGGGCCTGGGGTTACAGTCAGCAGCCCCTGGATGCAGACTTCTGGACAGCCCCCGTCCAGACCCAGAGGAGCCCCGCCCTCCCAGCACCGGAGACGCCCCCAGTGGCACCAAGGCTGTCACTGGAATGGGTGGGAGGGGTGACTGTGCCCGCCCCCCCGGGTCCCACAGTGCACTCTGGGCCACTGTCCCCCTCTTCAACTTCTTACTTCTCCATCCCCTCAGGGGTTTACATGAGAGCAGAAACCTCCCCCTAACCAAATGCATGCATTTTCTGGGTAATCTCACTCCCTGAGGGCTTGACTACGGACCTGTCAGGCTTCTAGCTGCCAGCCCCTGCACCAGCCTGCCTAGCCTTTATCTCCTCGGGGGCTGCAGGACACCCCTGGAACCAGTTCGGGAGGGAGAGCAGGGGTTCACACAAGCTCCTGGACTGAGTGTGGCTCACCTGCACTCCTGGGCCCCGGGCACCGCCGTTTCTCATTTTCCCTTTAACTCAGAAAAAGAAGGGGGAAGTGAAATAACACGAAATAAGCTAAAGATTAGACCATCAAAGGCAGAGATCAGACCCAGAGAATGAACTTGAGAACACGGGGAGGGGGAAGGGGAAGCTGGGACGAAGTGGGAGAGTGGCATGGACATACATACACTACCAAATGTAAAACAGACAGCTAGTGGGAAGCAGCTGCATAGCACAGAGAGATCAGCTGGGTGCTTTGTGACCTCTTAGAGGGGTGGGATAAGGAGTGTGGGAGGGAGGAGATGTGGGTATATATGCATATGTATAGCTGATTCACTTTGTTATAAAGCAGAAACTAACACACCATTGTAAAGCATTGATACTCCAATAAAGATGTTTAAAAAAAAAAAAAAGGCAGAGATTAAAAACCTGTCTGAGGAGACAGCTACAGCCCAGACCCAAAAGCAAGCAAGAAAGAACCAGCATAAGGGGCCCACAGTGCCTGGCTTGCGCACACGAAGGCCGCCGGCACCTCATCTCCGCACATGGCCGTCAGCTCAGGCAAGGCCAGGCCCCGCACTGCTGCCCGCCTCTGCAGGGTCAGTACCACTGGGACAAGGCATGTTTCATCCGAAGCTCCCCATGGAGCACGGTCCCCAAGGTCCCCCAGTGGCCTGCGCCGAGTCTGGGGACACCAGGCCTGTCAGAGGCTCTCCACCCTGGCTGACATCAGACTTGCCCAGGAAGACATGAAATGACACCCCTGCCTGGGCCCCCCCCGACCAGTTCTAACTTAATCGGTCTAGAGGAGGGAACAGGTGTCAGGATTTCAAAGCCCCTGGTGATTCACACAGGGACGGAAACTATACGGGTTGAAACTAAAAAAGAGCACAGGCTGGAAGGCACACAGCCCTGCGGCCCCGCATCCCTCGGGGTGCCCCGGCCTCCCCAGCTCAGCGTCCACCCTGGCCTGAGGGCCAGAGCCAGTGGCCAAGTGCAGCAGGGTCTGTCCTCCCTCTTGCCCGGGAGGCACCGGCTCCTATCCACAAGCCCCAGGGCCAGGGAAGGGCCGAGGCATCAGCTCCAAGGCATCCTCACTTCTCAGCCTTGAGGCCTCGGGCATCAGATGCCCACGCACCTCCTCCTGCCTCGTGCACATCACGGAAACACAGCCCGAGGGCACACGCCAACTCAGGCCAGCACCGAGGGGGCGACAGAGGAGACACAGATCACTGAGTCCTCAGGACCTCATCAAGAGGAAGCATCAGGCTTCAAGGACACCCCACCCCACCCCACCCCACCCCACCCTGGGCGGCAAAGTCGGTGGATGAGAAGGAAGCACGCTCCCCCCAAGCCCCCTCGCCCCCTCCCGCCCCGGGTCCGGAGGCCAGGCAGCTGCGCTCGCTGCTCCAGGCGCCCCCTCCCTCAGCCAGCACGCAGTCAGGCTGCCTTCCCACCTCTAGGACTTCCGCAGGCCCAGACGTGCCCCTGCTGCCCCAGGAAACAGCTCTCGGAGGCTCACTGATGAAATCCCATCACCGGGAAGCCCTGGGCTCCTCTCACGGCTGCCCTTACACACGGGACCTAGGGTCCCTCGCTGGACATGTCCTTCTCTGACTCTGAGTGGAACTGCCCCCCAGGACAGATGCCTCGGACTGGAGCAGCCAGGCAGGGCTTGGCTCGCTGGGTACCTACCCACCGGGAACACCCAGGTGCTTCCCGGCCTTGACTCGGGGACTCCGGACGCCCCAAAGCCCCCACAGCCCAATGTACAACTGCCTCTCAGACGGCCACGCTTCCCCCGAACCCGCGCTCCCCGATCCTCCCATCCCACCCCACCCCCGATTCCTCACCCAGCCCCCGACACTGAGGGTCGCAGCAGCGGTGGACAGAGCAAATTCAAGGATGTGTCTCTTCCACCTGGCAGTCATCCCCACTGTGCATGCCCACGAGAGGCGGGGCTGGGCGGCGCTGACACCGAGACAGGAGCCCAACTCCAGCCGCCAGTTCCAGTGCTCACGGCAGCTTCCCGGGTGCCCCCAACCCGGCTGGCGTGTGGCCCAGGCAGAGCAACTCGATGATGTGAGCAGATACCCCTCCCCTCCCCACACCTGTGGCCCTCCTGTGCCCGGGGCTTCATCCCCTCAGCGCCCAGACCAGGGCCAGAGCGGCTCACGGTTTCTACAGGATGAGGATGCCAGAAGGCCGAGTCCCTCTGTCCCCCAGTGGGTGGTAAGGACCCTCCAGGTACGGGGGCGCCAGCCAGGGCTCCGGGGCCGTGTGTGCACGCGCCCAGGTAAGGGCTCCCCGGCTGCACGGAGGGCGGGGCGGGCGTGATCTGACATCAGAAGGCAGCCCACAGAGACAGCAGAGAAACAAACGTGCCACAAAGTAGCCACGTGAGGCTGGAGAGCCCTGCGCTCAGCGTGCACACGCTCCGGGGCCCGTGGGGTCAGCGTGGGGTCAGCGTGTCGTGTGGCTGTGACCTGAGCAGGAGATGCACCGCCGTCCCCACCTCAGAGCCGGCTGGGGGAAGCCCCGCAGTCTGTGCCAGGGGTGGAGGGGGTGGGTGTGTGGCCTGGGCCACGGCCAGGGGGCCACACGCCTGTGCCTGCAGGGCAGGTCCCGACGCTCTAAGGTACCCAGGCCCTGGGCTTCCCTTTGGCCACAAGGGCCACCAACCAGGCGTGTGCCTCAGGGACTCACCATGTCGGCTCTTTGTTTCTGGCCTCCCAGCTCCTCCAGGGCCTGTGACAGCTGAGCCTTCAAGACAAGACAGAAAGTGGGTCAGTGGGCTTTCTCCTCCTGGGGCCGAAGCGACCACCCCTCCCCCACCTCTGCCACATCCACTGCTGCCGGGGGAGACCCCGAATTCCCACTGTTTGGAAAGAGGGGCCGCAGGAACGTGATAAGTCACCAAGTCCGCCCCAAGCCTGCCGCCCGAAGGGGAGAGAGATTCGGGCTGCAGTCTTAGCGCCCCTGGTAAGAGGCCGGGGACCGGGCCACAGTCCAGCAGGCAGGAGGCACTGACCAACCACAGCGCTCCTCAAGAGGGGACCAGGACGGCGGGGGTGGGACACAGTCGTCGAGCCGCAACGGGGACAAGATGAAGCAACGGGCGCTGGATTTACCCTCCCTCCCGAACCAGCCAGAAAACCAGACGAAACCCCGGAAACAGTGGGTTCCCGGCCTCCACGACACACAGGCAGCACAGGGCTCGGATCCGAGGGAAGGAAACGGGAGGCGTGGCCCCCACCGCCCGGCTCCCAGCCCCGCCCCCAGCCCCGCCCCCTGGGGCCGCGGGCGGAGCCGGCGGGCGCGGCAGGACTGAGCACAGGAGGGAGACGGTGTGAGCGGAGGCCTCGCCGGGGAAGACGTGCCCGCGAAGCTGCTCCACGGCCCAGTCACGCGGGAAATTAAAGGCCGACAGCACCCAGTGTCGGAGGACCGGAGCAGCTGCGGTCCACACGCGCCCCTCGGACGCCCGGCACGGGGTGTGGGCGTCGCGTACCCCCGGGGACCCCGCTTGAGCCCTCGCCGCCCTGGGCCGTCGCCTCACCTGGGAGAGGAGAGCGAGGACGTGGCGGCCGCCCACCTGGTGCTCACTCTGCACTCAGGATCCCGAGGCGGCGGCGAGCCTTCAACGGGGGGCTCCGCCTGCAGCGAGGACCCCAGGGAGCAGGGGGCTGGCGGGGCCGTGGGCCGCGTCAGAGACTGACCGTCAGCCGCTCCTCACGGCTGCTCGCGTGACCGAGGCCGGGCGCTTCCTGAAGGGACGGCCTCCTGGAATAGGCTCGGGGAGGCACGATCCCTCACGTTACGTCCCGCCCTGGCCAGGCTGCGTGCAGTGGAGCTGGGGGGGCAGGCACATGGCGGGGCTGGGGGGGCGGACAGGAGGAAGGGAACCGGCCGTCCTGGGGGCAGCACACCCCGGAGCAGGCGGGAGGGGACCCGTGAGCGCAGGGCTGCGTCAGGCCGTCCGGGGGCATCACACTCCTGCCAGACCCCAGGCGCGAGCCCCCGGCCCACGCACCACGTGTGACCGGCAAAGGGGGCACTGAGACCTCGCGTGGCCACTTTGATCTCTGAGTGAGAACTGCTGCCCACACCCGCCAGCGCAGGAGCGCAGGAGCGCAGGCGCAGGGGAGAAGCCGTCCCTGCAGCCGGATGCAGGCAGGACAGGAGGCCGCAAAGCCCAAGGCTGCAGGTCTCATGGACAGAACGAGACCAGAGTCTCAGGCCCCCTGCCTCTCGGCTCCACTTCACACACAGGCTTGTGACAAAGTGGAAAGATAAAAGAGGCGAGGAAGCCGGCCGGTTGACAGGGGCCCGTCCAGGCAACGGCCCATAGACACACCGCTTCCACCTGGCAGCAGCCCCGAGGGGCAGAGAGGGCGCCTCCCCACATGGACGTCAGCCTGAAGGCAGGAGTGAGCCACGCTTCCCATGGCCGCAGAGCACGTCGGCACGTAAGCAGGCAGGCAGCGCACGTGCCGGGCTTGGCCTGGAGCCGAGGCTCTGCCGGGAAGTCCTGGCTCCTGGCAGCCTGCAGGACGGAGGCCTTCACCCCTCAGAACCCACCTCTGCAGCTGAAGCAGCCGATACCTCTCCCAGACCCGGAGCCCGCCAGGCCCCACTGGTGCTCACAGGGCCACGGTGGTACTTCCACAGCGGACCTGGACCCCGTCCTGGCTTCAACAGCTAGTGTGGTTACCCTGCAGGTGATGGGCCTAGGACCACAGCTGCAACACCCCTGGGGACTTGTGGGAAGTGCAACGTTTCAGCCCCCCACGCCCCAGAGCTGGGGAGGACCCAGCAGATCTGTCTTCACGAGCCCTCCTGGCCACTCAGGCCACTGCAGGGGTGAAGCCAGACAAGAGAGATGAATCCCAACGTCTCTGCGTTCCAGCCGTGTGACCTGGAGCAGAGGCCTGGGCTGGGAGCGCCACAAGGTGAAGGAGCCGTTTTCAGCGGTTATCCCCTCACAGAACGTGGATTTAGACACAACCACCCTCGGACCCGAACAGAACAGATCAACAAAACTAGGAGCTGTTTTGTTGTTGTTTTTTTTAAAGATAAGCAAAATTAACAAACCTTTAGCTAAACTAATTAAGAAAAAAGATAAGGCTCAAATAAATAAAGTCATAAATGAAAACATCACCAAGGATACCATAAAAACACAAAGACTCAAGAACTACTGTGATCAACATTATACACCAAGAAACTGGACAACCTAAAAGAAATAAACTCCTAGAAATATACAAATAATCAAGAATGAATTGTTAAAAAAACAGAAAATATGGACAGACCTGTAAAGAGTAAGAAAAATCAATCAGTTAAAAAAGAAAACCAAAAACCTCCCTACAAAGAAAGGCCCAGGACCACATGGCTTCACTGGTGAACTTTACCAAACATTTAAAAAAGTATTAATACCAATCCTTTTCAAACTCTTCCAAGAAAAATCGAAGAGAAGGGAACACTTCCAAACTAATTTTACAAGCCTAGCATTACCCTGATACCAAAGTCAGACAAGAGAAAAAAAAAAAAAAAAGACAAAAACCAAAACACCCACTGGCCAATATCCCTGATGAACACAGACGCAAAAATCCTCAGCAAAATACTAGCAAACTGAATTCAACAGCACATTAAAAGGATCATACACCGTGGTCACGTGGGATTTATCCATGGAATGCAAGGATGGCTCAACATGCACAAATCAATCAACGGGATACACATTAACACAACAAAGGATAACGCGATTATCTCAAGAGATGCAGAGAAAGCATCTGACAAAACTCATATCCTCTCATGACAAAAATTAATTAGGTACCAAAGGAATGTACTTCAACATAATAAAGCCCGTAGCTAATGTCATATTCAACCGTGAGAAGCTGAAAGCTTTTCTTCTAAAATCAGGAACAAGGCAAGGATGCCCACTCTCACCGCTCATATTCAACATAGTACTGGAAGTCCTAGCCAGAGCAATCAGACAAGAAAAAGAAACAGAAGGCATCCAAAGAGGAAAGGAAGAAGTAAAATTGTCGCTCTGCAGATGTTATGATCTTATTTATAGAAAATCCTAAAAACTCCACAGGAACCCTGTCAGAATTAATGAACAAATTCAGTAAAGTTGCAGTGTATAAAATCAACATACAAAAATAAGTTGCATTTCTATACGCTAAGAATGAACCATCCGAAAAAGAAACTAAACAGTCCCATTTACGACAGCATCAAAGAACAATAAAATATTTAGGAATAAATTTAACCGAGGAGGTAAAAGATCCATATACTCAAAAGACACTGAAAGCAGACACTGAAATGACACAGATAAATGGAAAGACATCCCGTGTTCGGGGACTGGAAGAACTAATACTGTTCAACTGCCCGCATTACCCAAAGCACGCTATAGATTCCATGTAATCTCTATCAAAATTCCACTGGCATTTTTGACAGAAATAGAAAAAAACAAACTAAAAAGCTTCTGCACAGCAAAGGCAACAACAAAATGAAAAGTGACCTATGGAATGGGAGAAAATATTTGCAAACCGTGCATCAAGGAGTTAATATCCAACATATATAAGGAACTCATACAACTGAATGGTTAAAAAAACCCAAAAGCCAATTAAGAAATGGTGAAAGGATCTGAACAGAAGTTTTTCCAAAGAATAAAAACAGCCAACAGGTAAATGAAAAGATGCTCAACATCACTAACCATCAGGGAAATACAAATCACAACCACAGAGATATCACCTCACACCTGTTAGGATGGGTATTATCAAAATGACAACAGACAGCAAGTGTTGAAGAATGTGTTGTGCACTGATGGTGCGAATGTAAGCTGGTGCAGCCACTACGGGAAAGAGTATGGAGGGGACTCAAAAAACTAAAAATAGAACGTGGCCCTCGCCCGTTGCCTGTGGCCTCTGCACGTCAGATCCGTGTCCAACCGCAGAGGATTCCCAGAGCCCGGGTCTCTGGTATTATTTTCTCCCTGTTTGCCTGCCTTCTGTTTTCCATTTATTTAGCACGTTGCTCATCTTGTAACTCTGTCTCAAGATTTTCCAGTTTGTTTCATCTGTGCTTTTTTACAGGAGAGTCATCTCAAGATCCTTATATAAGGGGAGCACTAAACACTTTCACAAGGAAGAAAAAAATCTGGATCTGGTGAACAACGTAGGGTTCAAAAGCTGCTGTTCTTCCTGAAGCCAAGCCCCCCACGGCCAGGGGACGGCGACAGAAAGGCTGTGACGTGCGCCCTCACAGAAGTCCGGGAGGAGCGAGGGAGAGGGAGCAGTGTCGCGCCCACCTCCTCCTAGGCTGGGAGTTGGAAATCACTGCTGCACTCTGAAACTGGGACTTTCCACAGACCTCCATGCAGCAGCCAGCAGCACCATAATCTGTTTTAATTAAATAAATTAGAAAAACACATCAGGCTGATATCTTGAATCAAGGTGGCATGAGCCTCATATTTATAGCCCTGTCGACAGAGGAGGATTCATGACACATGCTACCGACTTCTGCAGCCGCTTTATTAGATGGAATAAGTAAAACCCGTGCAAAACGGCACCAGAGTCGGGCTGCTGGGATCCTCCCAATCTCAACACTTCTGCTTGGTGGTACTCAGATGTTTTTGCTAGAATCAAAGCATGTTTCCCATTAGAACTGACTGATTAAGCTAAATGGGTGAAATGTAATGCCTCTCTAAGAAGTGGATGCATTTTTCAAATTCCCTGCGCCCACATCTGTGGGTCCCGCTCCTTCTCCAGCAAGTGAAAGGTAGGGCCGACAGAGCAGCACGCCCCCTGTACCTGTGAGAGGGCGCCTGCCGTGGGCACACCAGGGGCTGGCCAGGTCCCATGGGGCAGGCGCGGCAGCTCTCACGTCAAGCAGCAGGGTCTCGGGGTCCCAGACAAGAGGAGCTAGAAGAGGGGGCTGGCAACTACAGCCTGCCCACAAATCCAGCCCACCACCGGTTTTATCTGTAAAGCTTCACTGGCACAGAGCCACACCCACCATCTACTGACGGCCCACGGCTGCTCCCGAGCTATACAGCCACAGAGCTGAGGGGCTGTGATCAAGACCACGTGGCCACACAGCCCACAGCACTCACTGTCTGGCCCTTTACAGACAACGCCTGCTGACCTCTGCGTGAAAAGCAACAGGAGTTTGGGGGTGAGCGAGGAGGTGGAGAGAAGCCAAGGAGGAGAAGCGGGCAGTGGAGGTGAGAGGATAGAGCAGGGCAAAGACAGAAACAGACAGACACAAAGAGAGAACAGAAAGAAATACGGAAGGAAAGGGAAGAAGGCTGGAGGGAGAAAGAAGGGTGTGGCGGGGGAGGGGCGGGGAGAGGGGCCCTCACCTCCACCAGGCACCCAGAGCCCAGGGCGCCCCGACCCTGACGCCCAGGCAGCGCTCTCTCAGGCGGGCGAGGGACACTAATCTGTCTACACCGTCAGGCCCGGGGGCTGTGGGGACGTCTTCCCTGCACGCACCTGGCTGCTCCCGGTGGTCCCCCAAGACAGCGGAACAAAACGGGGACCGTGGGGCTGCGAGCAGTGCTCTGCTCTCGTCTGCGCTGCCGCGTGCCCCCAAACGGTGCTTGCATCACAGCCTGAGGACGGATGAGTCGCCTGGAGGCTCTGAGGAACCCTTAACAAACGGGTTCTATGAAGTTACATAACTTCCTACCATCTGTCAATACGTGATGCTCAACTAATAAACTTCTGCCAGGCAGCTTGAAGCAGCTTCCAGAGGCTCCAAGTGCGGGTCGTTCTCCGAGACTCTGAGACGTGAAATGTTACTGTTTAATAGAACAAGAAGAAGAAAACTGCCCGAAGGACACCAGCCCCGCCCTGCACGGCTCGGCTCTGGCACGGGGCCACTCTGACCTGGAGGGTGAGGTCAAAGCCAGGCGCCTCTGAGCCTGTCCCCTCTCTTGAGGCCGTAGGAGCAGACCCACAAGGGACGGCACAGGGGCCTGTCCTGCCCAAACCCCAGCGTCCAGGCTCCAGCCTCCTGAGCCGCAGGCCTCTCCCTGGCTGCTCAGGGCCTCAGAGGGGTGAGACAGGGTTCAGAGAGCCTGGGTGCCCCCCTGCAAAGGGGCCAGGCTGGAGATGGGAAGCGGGTCTGGGCCGGGGACCCCCAGGCTGCCCCAGAGCCTCACGTGCATGCAGAGAAAGCATCCGCCCGCTCCTCCCCCCTTACCCAGCACCCCACCCGGAGCTGCACAGAAGCCCTCGGCTCTACCAGGAAACTGCTGGGACTGAAGGCAGGTCAGGCCAGCACCCGGGTTTTGTGACTTGCCTTAAAGGAGCACGCCTACGGGGCCTTGTGGAGTGAGGACGGGGGGCGGGGGCAGAGCACTTGCAGGGCTCCCTCCACATGGCCCATCACCAGCCTCGCGGTTCTGGGCACAGAGGGCACCGCCTTCACACCCACTTCGCCCTGGGCTCCTCCCAGCTCTTTCCTGAATCCAAGACCTCGCCCCACCCCCGCCAACCCCCTTCCTGAACCCCTTCCTGTTCTTCACTAATGGGCTTAGTTCCTCATGTTGGGGTCACATTCTCCCTAACCCAGTTCTCCTCCTGGGATGAGACCCAGTCCAGGGGAGCCGCCAGCGGCCACCAGAGGGCCCCCCACAAGAACCCCCGCCCCTCCCCCGGGGGATCCCAGGGCCAGCGGGGGCTGGAGGCAGGCGCTGATGGGAGGTGGGCGCCCCCGTCAGGGCAGCACACCCTCCAAGGTGCTCGGGGAGCCCCCCTCCGGGCCCACGTGAGAACAGCTGAGACACTACCGTGGGGCGGCCCCCTGATGGCCCGGCTGGGCGAATCCAGGGAGCTCGCTGATGGGGTGACGGGGCCGCTGGTTGCAACGCTCAGGAATGAGGCGAATATTCCCCAATTTGCCCAATGTTTCCCATTTCCCCAATTTCTCCCCTTCTACACCATACTCCCTCCCACCCTCCGGACACTAGAGAAAAGCCTTCTGCCGTGTACGTGTCTCCCCGCACCTGTCACTTCTGTGCCGCTACCGAGTGCTGGGAGAAACCCCTCGGGTCCTGGAGCCCCGGCCCCGGCCCTCTCTCCTCGGGTGCACAGCGAGGTGGCCGTGAGCGGTCCGATCTCTAAGAGGACAGTGTGCACCACCGGCAAGAGAACGAGGGCAGAGCTCCCTGGAAGGCCGGAGTCCCACACGCTCCCTCTTACTCCACGCTCAGTCCTAACCCTAGAGCCAGGCCTGACGGCAAAGGCCCCTCTGCTCCAGCAGCGCCAGCTTGAACATGAACTCGGGCGCAGGGTCCTTCCTGTAGGAGGCTCTCTGCGGATCCCGCCAGCCCAGCCCAGCCAGGACCCCTCATCCTCATACTGCACCGGGCAGCTGGCTCCCCCAGCCCCCCACGGAGGCAGCTTCTCCCAGCCAAGCTCCCGCAGCTCGGGGCCAACCCAGAGCCACACAGCTCCAGTTCCCAGTGGCTCCTAATTGGGCGGGGGGCTCCTGGGGGCCTATGCTTGGCGGGGCCTGGTACAGATCAGGTCAGCGGACGGCTGGGGAGGAAGGAAGCAGGAGGGGGAAGGACATCCTTGTCCCAGTACAGGTTCCCAGAGGGCTGGAAGGAGACAAGAAGAGGTCTCGGTGATGTGCAGGAAAAAGAACCAAGGCTGAGGAGGAGCCCCTGTCCTGTCCGGGGTCCCTCAGTACAGTCCACATCCCACCCTGCTGGGGGCCTGAACCAGGGAGCAGGACCGGCTGGCTTTGTCTGCTGCCACCTGGTGGAGACCGGGAGGCGTACAGCCCTCAGCAGGAGCAGACCCAGGCCTGACCCACAGGGCACAACGAATCCAACCACGACCTCCACTTTCCAAAGGTGATGGGTGTTTCCAACACTTGGAGTCAGTCAGCCTTTCTTCAGCTGCCTGCACACACTCCAAAAAGGCCAGGGGACAGTGCCCGGTTGGCCTGGCCCAGGAATGCCCTGCTGCAGCCCCTCTGTGCTTGACCCTTTCCACGACAGCAGCTCAGGCCCAGGCGGGGCTCTTGGGGGGAATTCAAGGGGGAGGGACTTGGGGGGCTCCCTCACCTACAGGGAGGACATGTGCAGGACATGTGGAGAGCAAGAACCGCCCCCCCAATGGATGGCCTCGCTGGGATGGCGAGCAGAGCCTGAGTCCAGAACACTGAGGCTGGTCCCAGGGTAACCCCCAGACTCAAAGATGGGGATCTCAGGTCTTCCGTCCTAACACAGATCCGGGGTCGGTGCGGCCTGGGTGGAGGGCAGGAGGCCATCAGCACCTGTGTCCGGAGAGTACAGGGCAGGGACGGGAGTCCCAGCGTGGACAGGGCGGAGCGGCTGCCAGGGCTGGGAGGCCATTCCTCTGCCCCTCCTCTGTCTGGTGCCTCCCGCCCAGAGCCTGGACTGGCCACGTGAGCCCCTGTGGCGATGATGACGATGGAGAGGAACAGCCGTGGCAGTGACGCTGGCAGAGCCGGTGATGTCCACCCCCCCGAATTCTCCCGTAAGTCTGGGAGCTGGAAGGGAAGGCTGAGTGACCGCTCCACTGCACTGCTGACCACAGGAAGGGAAGAAGGGGTCAGGCACTTTCGCTACCAAAACCAGGACAGCCCCAGGCGAACCGGGACAAGTCAGCTCCCTGCAGGCAGGACTCAAGGGGAGACAGGGAGCCAAAGGAACCCGGTGCCCGTCCGCCAGACGCCAGGGGCGGGGCTGTCCCCAAGCCGCCGCCTCGGGCAGGGTAAGGCACGGTGACCACGCTGGTCAACGAGTTCCGAGGTCACTGACAGCCCCTCATCTCCAACACGCAAAAAGCCTCAACATATGGCATTGGAGGTGCCAGAACTGCCCACCTCGTAATGAACTGGAGCACACGCGGTGCCAGACAGGAAGGACCTCGTAACGTAAAAAGCGCCGGGGGGAGGCTTCCCCGCGAATCCCTCTTCACTAGTGTCTCACGGGGAGCAAATGTGTGGCGGTAAAAACGGCATGGAAGCGCCTGCACCGACAAGGCTGTGCTTGCGGGGGCTGGAGGCGGCCCTCCCCAGCAGGACTGAGGTCTGCATGCAACAGCGTCCGCAGCGCCCCCCCCCCCCCCCGTGGAGCGCGCACGGACGCTGGGCCACTCACCTCCATCTCCGAGCTGTGCGCGTGCACCTTCTGCACCATGTCCTCGGCCTCGCGCATGCGGCGGGTCAGCTGGGGCGAGTACTCGGCCGGGGTCAGCTCACTGTCGTAGGACCCCAGGATGGCGCGCATGCCGTCCCGCTCCTGTGGCACAGAGGGCAAGAGGTCAGGCCCGCGCGGGCGAGTGGCGTGAGGGAGACAGGAGCAGCGTGGTGGGCTTGGGGTCAAGTTCGAGGGGCAGGCTGCCAGGTGGGGCCCCCTGGGTGGCTCCTTGAAGAGCTCGAGCAGGCCACTTAGCCCGACAGAGCCCACCAAGGCCGAGACGGGCCCTGGCTGCTCTGAAGCCACAGCCCAGCTTGGCCAGTGGCCGGTGAGCCTGGGGCCCATCCTCGAGCTGCACCGTCTGACCTGCGGTGGCCAGCAGAGGGCGGGGGCTGCCTCCATCAGGGTCGGCACCCCTCCCTCCCCGAGTCTGCAGTGTCCCCCAGCTGGGCAGAAGGTCTGGGCCAGTGCTCTGGGTCAGTGTGACCTCCTGAGTCCCGGCAAACAGACCAAGGGACACACCAGTGGGGTCCGCCGGCAAGTGGGTTGGAGTAACCCTGCTCCCGTGACTTCTGACCTGGCCTTTGACCCAGCAACACTCAGAGCGAGGGTCTAAGCAGAAGATTCGGTGGGTAAGGAGAGGTCCCTCTAAGCAGCGAGGCGGCAGGTGTCCAGCAGGGCCGAGGAGTCCTCCCAGAGCGCTCTGACAGGCCCCAGGATCCCCGCGGCACCAGCTCTGGCCTCGGCAAGCTCTTCCCCACCACACCCCCGAGCCCATGGGTGCCAGAGGCCACGGTCCTGGGCGTCACCGTGCACCAGCCACGCCCGGCACCCCTCCTCCACGTAAAGATGCAGCTCAGGTTTCGTGGGACACACGGACCGCACAGCGCTGAGACCACCCCTTAGAGCCACACAGGAGTCCCCACCCAGTGGTACCCTACTGGAAACGATCGCCAACGGCACGAGCCCTGGGAGAGACGGGCGGCGCCTCCTGAGCCACACGGGAAGACCCCTTCCTGAGATGCTGGCGAAGGGAGAACAGCAGGGGAGGCCCTCAGAGACCGAGGCTGTCCCCAAGACCAGGAACGGAGCCACCCTGGCAGCCGGGGAAAGGAGGCTCCCCTCCCCCACTGTGGGTCTGGGACCATGGGCCAGTCTCTTCTGGATGCAGCCCCCAAGGGTGCAGGGAGGAGACCTCGCTCCTAGCAGGCTGCAGCACAAGCTGAGGGCTGGCACCTGCCCTCCTCCTGCCCCCATGTCTCCTGGCTGCGGCCGAGGAGGCCCACACAGGCTGCACAGTTAGACAAAATCAGGTCCCCTGCAGACAGCCAGGCTTAACGAGAGCGCGGCTTCTCAAACCTCCCATCTTGCGCATCTCCCGGGTCCTGTGAAACCTCCTTTCAGATTCAGCAGGTCTGGGGTGGGGCCTGAGAGTCTGCCTTTCTAACAGGCGACGTTGCTGGTGTGCGGGCCACACTGGGGAGCTCAGTGGCCTAGCCTGGGCCAGCACAGCCCAGGAAGCAAAGGTGGCTCCCACGAGACCACGTCCAGGTCCCAGCTCTGCTCCGGTTAACCCGAGGCCAGCGCTTTCGTCCACCTGAGCCTCCTCCCTGATCAGCGGGGTGGGTCATCAGCACACTGCACAGGCCGGCCGGGATGACTGATGCCCTCCTGGACCAAGCAGCCAGCCGCCGGCCTGTGAGCCACGAGGCTCACGTGGTGACAGCAGCCCTCTCATCCACACCGGCAAACAGACCTCCACGTTTGGACTCCAGGGCGCAGCCCCTCCCGCAGGCATGCCCGGCGCAGCAGCTGGAGAAGCTCGTGCAGCCTCGCTCTGCACCCCAGCCGGCGCCCCTCGCAGCCCACACACCCGCCACGGCACCGCATCCCGGGCGAGCCACAGGGCCAGCCACACCAGCAGCGACTCCGAGGCATGTTCTCGGACCCTCTGCCCCGTGCTCTCGGCCGCTGCTTCCGTGAACTGAGGCCCGACTGCCCGGGCAGAGACCTGCCCCAACTGCTGCTCCACCCCAAGCACCGCTGCTGCCCCCGCAGTCTGCCCAGGCCCCTCCTTCTCAGGTGAGACTGGTGAAGACTGGGGGCTCACAGGGTCCCCTCTTCTCCCGCAGGAGCCCATTGGCCCCCACCCGCCGAGTTCAGCGGTCTACTGCGCTCCCAGGCCTCTGGCTGGGCCATCGCCCCAGCACGGACCTCATCATTAGTTGATGACAAAAAATTCAATAAGTGAGAAATTAAAGTTACAAATCCAACTGGAACTGGTCACACATCCGTGAAAAATTTGTTTCCAACAGGAAGGTTTATCGAGTGTCATAATTTTATTGAAATCCTGTATCTTCCCATTGACTTTTATGGTTTCGAGCTGGTTACACAGTTATTATTACCAGAGCATCGATGCCACGCAGGGGCCGGGGAGGAGCTTCCTTTCATAAACAAGCTGTAATTGTCACCTTTATTGACCAATAAATCTCCAAAATGCTGCCTCCCACTACGGTTCTCTTCTATTACGTCTCCAGGCTAGCAAAGAGGAAGATATAAAATTGAAAGTTTGCTGTTTGTACCTTCTAAGGAAATCGTTTTGCCATTTAGCCATGAAGCAGCAGAACTGGGCTGGTTTGATCTGATAACGACTTTTTAATGACAGATTCCACTTGTGGTGAAGGGCCCTTCGTTTTCACTTGAACAAGCGTGGGGACTAATCCCTGAACAAACAGGCACCCAGCCTGAGCTGAGGAGCTGCGCAGACGCCTCCAGGTACAGACAGGACGGGGCTCCCCTGGGTGCTTCTCCCTGGGGACACCACAGCCCCGTCTGTCCCGGCACACTTGCTTGTCACGTGATCAGCGCAACCCAAAGAGTGTGGTCACAGCATCGCGCAGGGAGGAATGGACTGAGGACGCGGGGGAGGGGGCAGTCATGGAAGTTGCCCTCGACCCCCAGGCCCAGCCTGCAGTGCCCAGCGGGGTGTGGGAGAGCGGAGGCCGCGACTGGCAGCAAAGGCAGCAGCCGTGACCCTGCTCCGACCCTGCCAGCCCCAGCTTCAGAGCTCCGGTCTGTGACTGACAGGCTGGCCCTGACAGCCCCACACTCCCTGACAGACGAAGCGTTTGGGGTGATACGTACCGACCCTCCTGTACACAGGCCTCAAGGACCAGATGGAGAAAGCACGGGGGGATGACCAGGCCTGGCTGGGCGGCAGAGGGTCTGCACACATCCTGCGGATGGCGCTCCTGGCGTCTACCCGGAGCTCGCGCCAATGCCCAACTCGGGGACAAGGCCGGGGCCGCTCCGCGTAGGCAGCTCAAGAGCCCAGCCTTGCAATGCTTCTGGGCTGGCTCGGGAGGGTGCCAAGCGGACGCCAGGACACACAGCTCCACACCCTCGCTACCCGTCACCGTCTTCCTGCCCCTCCTCCATGACCGGCTCAGAGCTCTGCAGGCTTGCGAGTGGGGACCAGGGCAGTACCAAGGCGATGTGGTCTCTGCAAGTTCTGGAATATTCCCAATAAGAACCCAGAATCTGAGGATGGCAGAGATGAAACCAACGCTTTCTTCTTTAATGTACATGAAGGGAGTGGAGAGCCTCAGTGGTGCTGAGAAGCGGTGGAGAAAGGAAGTCATCTAGAGCTTGGAAGCCTCTCAGATCAAGTCCAGGCCACTGTTTCCTGGAAAGAAAACGGGGGCAGAGGTGCAAAGTCACTTGTCCAAGCCCCACAGGGAGGATGGGCACAGGCCAGCCAATAACCAGGCGGCAGCCAAACTCTACAGCCCCGGGCCCAGCCCGGCAGCCCGAGCGTGCACTCAGCAGGCGTCTGCAGGAGGGGGCGGGAGGTCCCGGTGGGCACTGAGAGTCCTGCCCGGGGGAAGGCTGGGCTAGGGAATGGGCGGGGGCAGAAGCGGGGCGTGCAGGTGGACGCAAGCTGGGGGATACAGAGGGGATGGGTACGGAGTCTGAGCAAGGACCCCTCCCTCTAACCTGTCAGCGGATGCTGCCAATTCCGTCCACAGGAACGCATTTCCGCCCCCCTCCCCCGCCAGCAGCTTGTTACCTGGGTGGGGCTGGTTAGGAACGCAGGTTCCGGGGGCCCACCCGGCCCTTCGGCTCCCTGGGGACGGATTCCCGAAGTGCCAAGATGCTGAGCCTGCCCTCACCTCAGGCCTCTGCTTTGCTGACCCCTCAGTCTGGAGATTTCTCCCCCGGGACACGTCTGGCCCTCTCGTCCTTCAGGCCCGTCCCCGCCGGCCACGCGGCCTAGCGCACCTCACCACGCACAGCTCTGCTCACCGCCATCACCGTCCGTCTTTCCTTCTACAACTCAAGCCCCAGGTCTCCCAGGCCTGGCCAGCTCTAGGCTGAAGGGGAAACCAGTGACGGGTGGGGGGGGGAGGGGGGAATCCTCTCCTGAAAGGCTACGGCTTATTAGCAGGGAGGCAAGACCCTCTGCCCACGTGGTTTCATTCAGATCAGCCCCCTCTGCAGGCAGAGGAAAGGGTCCTACGACTCCGGAATCCGACAGCTCTGGGTGGACAGGCAAAGCCGTGGACACTGAGAACAATGTTCTGGGGGCACGAGGAGGCTGCGGAAATCCAGGCAGGCGGGAGAATGAGCCGGAGAGGCAAGAACACGCACAGGCGGGGCTCTAAGAACGCACGTGCACGCACGTGCACACGCACGTGTGAGAGAAACCTTCACAGGCCAAGCCCCCCAACTTCCTGCTCACCTGAAGGGAGCAGGCAGAGAGCGTTTCTCAATGCTGCTGTCTCTAATGGCCCCTAAGGCCACCAGCAGAAGAGCCCCGCTGGCGTGCGGGGCCTCCCGGGAGTGCTGGGAGCAACAAGCTGCCCAGAACCCTGCTACCCTGGAAAGCTCCCGCCTGCCTCCCCTCCTTCATCCTCCTCTCACTGCCCTGGGCGAGAGCGGGCTCAGCGGGCAGGGGGCGTGGGGGTAGGGCAAGGGGGGCAGGGGTGAGATGCAGGCCTCAGGACGGCCCAAGGACCAGGCCCGCAGCTCCTGGGCGCTGGAGAGGGTGCGCAGACAGTGAGGGGGCCACGGCAGACCCCGGGGGCCCCGGGGGGGGCCGCAGACGCAGAGGCCCCGGACGCTTTAGGAAGCATCTGGGCTTCCCGGTGGGCACCTCTGGGGAAGGGCGCTCCACCCGGCATGGCCTCGTGGGAGGGAGCAGCGGTGGTGATGACCACCGTGAACCCCAGCTGGTCCTCCACGTGCGGCTGAGCTTCGCCGCGCAGCCCCCAACATGCTGACGGGCACCCAGGGGTGGAGAAACACGCACGCGCCCCACGCAGAGGCTGAAGAAGCACGTGCGGGCGGAAGCACACACCGCTGCGACACAGGACGGGCCTGCCCCCACCGGGTGTGTGCGAGGTGCTGCCTGATGCAGGCCCATCAGAGCTGTAAGCCCGGCCTTGGGGCGGGAGCGGGCGGGGCCTTGGGGCGGGAGCGGGCGGGGCCTTGGGGCGGGAGCGGGCGGGGCCTTGGGGCGGGAGCGGGCGGGGCCTTGGGGCGGGAGCGGGCGGGGCCTTGGGGCGGGAGCGGGCGGGGCCTTGGGGCGGGAGCGGGCGGGGCCTTGGGGCGGGAGCGGGCAGGGCCTTGGGGCGGGAGCGGGCAGGGGAGAGAAGGGCTGTGGGCCCTGAGGACGAGGATGCTGACCACAGCCCCCAGGGCCTGCGGTGAGGAGGGCCACGGCCCAGGGCAGGCACGGGGCCCAAGGAGGACGCCCAGGCGACAGCTCAGACCCTGAAGGAAGCTGGCACCCCAAGGGAGCGCCAGTGAGGGAGGAGGGGGCATGAGTCGAGGGCCCAGGAAGGCGCGAGCACCCCGGCCGGCTGGGCCCCAACCCTGGTTCACGAAGACCAGCTGTGTGACCTCAGGCCTGTGAAACGAAAAGCACAAGGAACCTCTCGGGGTGGCTGAAGTCCCAGCAGAGCACCGGGCACGCGGGGCTTTGGCACGTCTGGCGCCCGCCAGGGCTGCAAGGGCAGCGGTGCGGTCACTGCTGCTCCCACCCCCACTTCATCTAGTTCTTCTCTGGCGCCCAGGGCAGACAGCGTGCAGGACACGGCGAGGCCGGCCCCTCCCGAGGCCCACCGCGCCCCGACTTCGGAAGCCCCCCACCCGGCGAGGCAGGCATTGCCCGGGGATTCTCGAGCCCACTCCTCGGGGGCGGAAACCGCATCGGAGACGAGGTCCTGCCGATCCCAGTGTGCGAGCCCAGAGGCCGGGGCTGTGGCGCCCACAGCGTCAGGGGCCCCACTTCCGGGCCCTCCTGGTGGTGGGGGGGCATACCTGTGTGTTTTCACCGTCACAAGCCCACCTCCCGGCCAGAGCTGCTGCCCAGTTCACCCTCCTGGCCGACCGCTCAGCCCTCCGCCCACCTGCAGGGCTCCACGGGGGCCCTTCCAACCCAGCCCTTCTGCCACCACGAGCCCTCAACGAGTCTAGCACCCCTACCCGACCCCACTCATCCCACAACACCGTCGTGTTTTAATAAGCAAATGAAATTCATGACCCTAAACAGCTACAGAGTCCCGTTCCAATGGCCTCTCCACTCACACGGAGTCACCAAAAGAAACACAGTGGATGGAGGCAGAAACGTGGAACTGCTGCGCGGGATGCTGCGCGGGAGGCTGCGCGGGAGGGTGGAAGCTGGCCTCCGCGAGCTGCGTTGCTGGGCCCAGTCCTGGCCGCTTGCTTCCCAAACGAGTGGGCAGTGCAGAGGTGGGCTGTGCCTCCACCTCCTGGGGTCCCCTGAGAGCTGTGATGAGCACCGAGGGGTCCCAGTGTCAGGTGTGTCTGGGTTGGACAAACCCAGGCTCAAATCCTGACTCCACCACAAACCAGCTGTGCAACCCGGGGCAGGCGACTTAACCTCTCTGAACTTGCCCTTCTCACGCAAAATGGGGGCATGACCACCCGAGGGAGGGGCTGAAAGATGAACAAAGATTACTTGATAAACACGAAACAGTGCCTGCGGAGAGAAGGGCTAGGGACGGCCTCGTACAGCCGTGAGGACCACAGGAGGAGGGAGGACGGGCCCACGGCTGGTACCTCCACCTCCCAATGCCCGCCTCTCTCCTCCCTCCCCCCTCATCCCGCCCCAGGCTCACTGGCCCAAACACGTCAGCTTTTCCTTCCGCCAAGTGATGGTCTCAGTACCCTTGAGCCCAGGCAGGTGTGGCAGCTCGCTCACAGGCACAGCACTGTACAGGCCACAAGCCGTCACGTGTGTCATCCCGTGTGCTTTTCAAAACTGCATCAGGCAGGGCTCCCAGCCTGGGGTCGCCAGGAGCCGGTGCCGGCGACCAGCCCTGGGACGAGACAGCCGGTGCGGCTGTGGTTTCCTCACGCCTGCCCCTCTGAGCGGCTGGGAGGCGAAACCACAAGAGCTGAAGCCCACGGGCAAGGCCAGCGGCCACTGGTCTGAGACCCCAGCACACCCTGGTGCTCCTACCACACGGCAACCCGTGGGGACCAGGCCCCAGGACCTGGGGGCCTCCCCCCTAGCCTCCCACTCCTGTTAACACGACCAGACTGCTCACAGCACGGGGCTGGCACAGCGGAGCAAAGGGATCCAAGGGCATCGAGCCCACAGGGGACGCTCCCCACCAACCCAGGGCAGCTCTGTGCTCGGGAGCGGGTGCCCCTCCCGCCCACACTGCCTGGGCACCAGCCGACGGGGCTCCCGTGGGAAGGAGGCCACCCCCAGGGGCTGCGGAGGCGAAGGAACCGACGCGACTTCAACTCCATCTAAAGACAACAAGAGGCAGGAGAGGCGGCCACCCTCTGAGGCTACAGACACCAGCAAACGGGGCGCTCAAACCACCTGACACGTTCTGGAAAACCCACAGCACTCGAGAAGGATGAAATTCACTTTCTCGCTCTGTGTTCACTGACGTGGAAGCAATTCCGGAAGAAAAGAAGGGACCCCGCGAAGGAGGGGAGCTGCAAGGGCAGCTCGGAAGAGAAGAACCACAGCCTGGCTGGGCAGCCTCCTGGAGGCCGGACGACCAAGAGCCCAGCGGGCTGCACCCCGCCCATTCCCCTCCCCAGGGACGGCTGACGGCGCTGGCCGGGAAGACGATGTCCACCCACGGCCCCGCCCCGCCCTGCGGCTACCCCTCCACTCTCACGCCTCTGGTCGCAGCCCCTAATCCTGCCGCCCTCTCCAGGACACCTCTGCTCGTGGCGCAGCCCCCTGCAAGGAGGCCTGAAGGGCCTCCACTGCCGCCTCTTGACCCTGGCTGGTTCTGGGGACCCGGGCCCCACCTCTGCAGCCCCACAGGTCAAGTCAAGGACACGATGCCCGGGGACACTGGCATTTCTGCCCCAACACTGGACCAGGACATCGCCTGTAATTTCCCCGACAGGTGCTCTGAACGTCAGGTTATCAGGAGAGAAGAGGTTGAAGAAAGGAGAAAGGACGTGGGAAAAGGCGCCACGTCCAGAAGACCGTGAGCTGCACGCAGCCCGCACACTGGCAGGGCCGAGGGCTGGCACTCGAGATGCTTCTCCTCCGTCTGCCTCCACCTGCACCCTTCCCACCCCGATGCCATGGGACGAGCCGGACCCAAAGCCCCTGCACTACAGACACGAGCCCCTGCCCGAGACCCTGAGTGGGGCAGGGACCTGGGCTGCCAGGACTCCCTGGGCCACCTCCGCCTGGGCCTTCGCCTCCCTGCGCTGGGAGACGTGAACTCCAGCCGACGGCTGCAGGTTCGCAGGGTCAGAGGCCCTGCTTCCTCGGGTGCTGCCCAGCGCCGACAGGACAGCGGCCAGAGGCGACGTGCCACACCAGAGCATATCATATCATATTCAAACTTCAGAAAGTCAAGGACAGAGAAATCCAAAAGATGCCAGAAACCATGCAAGGGAAAATTATAAGTGTTGAAAGAAAAAACCCACCATCCCAGAATTCTGTATCTAGTGAAATTACCCTTCAAGAGTAAAAAATAAAGATTTTCTCAGACCAAAAAAAAAAACAAAGAGAGAGGGGGGTTTGTTGCTGGTGCACCTGCCCTAAAAAATATTAAAAGGCTTTCTTGAGAGAGAAGCAAAATGACAGAGGCCAGAAAGTCAGATCTACATAAAGAAAGGAAGAGATTCAGAGAAGGAATAATTGAAGGTAAAACAGAATCTTTTACTTTTCTTAGTCATAACTGATCTAATGGATAACCGCTCAAAGCAACAGCAGCAATGATGCACTGGGTGCCTGCAGCATCTGCGTGCGTGCAACGAAGGACAGCGCTACTATACAGGACACGAGGGACGACTTGGGAAGACGGTCATAAGGTGACTGCACTGAACTGTCAAATGGTACAGTGTGATTTCAAAGTGCACTTACTTTGAAATGTGTATTTCAAACTCCAGGGCAGTCATTAAAAAGAATTATTTAGGAAGTATAATTCATGAGCTAAGAGAGAAGAACTGAAATCACATAAAATGCTCAGTTAACACCAAACAAGGCAGATCAAGAGGGGAAGATAAAAAAGAAACAATGAACAAGTGTCCAAATAGAAAAGAGCAACAGACCCCAGAGATACTGAACAAGAGACACCAGCTATGACATCACGTGTGAATGATCTAAACACGCCAATTAAAAGATACTGTCACAACGGTTTAAGAAACAACATCCCATTATGTTGTCTATAAAATACCCACATTAAATATAAAAACGCAGATAGACTTAAAAGTTAAGGGATAAAAATATGCCATGCTAACCTCAATCAAAAGAAAGAAGGCGGCAGTCCTTAGTAATCTCAGGCACAGCAGACTTCAGGACAAAGAAAGCTATCAGGGATAAAGAGGGGCGTTACACAAGGACAAAGGGGTCAATACTCCCAGGAAGACATAATGCTTAACACACATGTGCCTAACAACAGGGGGTCAAATTACATGAGGCAAAACTGACAGAACTGCAAGGAGAAAGAGGTGTATCCACCTGGCATAGCTGGAGACCTCCACACCCCTCTATCAGTAACTGACAGATCCAGCAGTCAGGAAATCAGGGAGGACACAGCTGAACCAAACAGCACCATCAATCAACTAACTGGGTCTGACACTGATAAAATATTTCATCCAACAACAGCAAGATACACATTGTTCTCAAGTCACACGAACATTCACCAAGACAGACCACATTCTAGGACACAAAACACATCTCAACACATTTCAAAGAACACAGATCAAGCAAGGTAAGCTCTCGGAGCATATTGGAATTAAACCAGAAACTGGTAACAGAAACATGGTTAGACAGTCCCGAAACAGGTGGAGATTAAACAACACTTCTAAATAACACACAAATCAAAGAAGAAGTCTTAAGAGAAATTTAACAATATTTTTAACAGAATGAAAATGAAAACACAACTTATCAAGATTTGTGGGATGTAGGAAAAGCAGCACTTAAAGGGAAATTTATAGCCTTAAATTCATATTTAGAAAAGAAAATCTAAAATCAATCATCTAAGCTTCCATCTTAGGAAACTTAAAAGAAGAGCAATATAAACCTTAAGCAAGCAGAAGAAAATCATAATAAAAATAAGAACAAAAACATCAATGAAACTGGAAACAGGAAATCAACTGAGAAAACAAACAAAACCAAACACATGTTCTTTGAAAAGGCAGCAAAAATGATAAACCTCTAAGCAGGCTGACCAAGAAAAAAAGAGAGAAGACACAAATTCCTAGTATCAGAAATGAGAGGGGGGTTATCACTATTAGTCCCATGGATGTAAAAAAGAATACAGCAGCATTATCAACAATGCTATACCCAGAAATTTTAAAACTTAGATGAAGTGGACCAATACCTTGAAAGACGCAAACTATCAAAATTCACAAGAGGAGAAATAGAAAATCTGAGTAGGCCTGTGTCTATGAAAGAAATCAAATTAATACTTAATAACCTTCCTAAAAAGAAAGCACCAGACCCATATGGTTTCCCTGGTGAATTCTACCAAATGTTTAAGCAAGAAATTGCTTAAACTCTTCCAGAACACGGAAGCAGTCATACATACATTTCTGCGTATGATACTGTAATGGCGGACACGTGACGCCATGCATTTGTCAAAACCCGAAGAACTCTACGATACAAAGAGTAAACCTTAATGTAAGTGATGGACTTTAATTAATGATAATGTATCGATATTGGTTCATTAACTGTGACCTTTATACCACACTAATGCAGGATGTTAATATTAGGCAAAACTGTGGGGTGGGGGAAATAAGATGGGAGCTCTATACCATCTTCTTGGTTTTTCCATAAACTCTTCCAAAAGCAAAGTTTACTAATTAAAAAATATTCTATAATATGGACATCAACATAACCCTCTGCGCCCCCCCTCCCCCCCAAAAAAACAAGCAATAAGCAAAAAAACAATAAAAGGAACTGGAGTCGAGGGAGAACAAATCAGCTGCTCGAGTCAGATGACAGCACATTTCTGAAAAGAGTCTATGGAAGTCAAAGGACAGTGGAAGGAACCCTCAAAGGGTGCAGGTGGAAGGCTGCCAACCTAGAACTCTACACTCAGCAAAAAAAAATCCTCCAAAAATAAGTTTAGTAAATACATTTTCAAGCCAAGAAAAACTAAGACAATTCCTCAGCACACATCACACCAAGGGAAGTACTAGAGGGTATCAGTACAGACAGAAGAAAAATGATCTCATGGACGTTTATGCAGGTGGTAACAAATATGTATAAAAGCAAAGTCACAATGGAAACTGATAAATATTTTGAACTAAATAAGAAAAATACAGTATATCAACACTAAATTATGCATCTAAATTTACAGCCTTAAATGCATACATGAGAAGAGAAGGTTAAAACCAATCATCTGCATATACAACTCAAAAAGTCAGAACAAGAAAAACAAATTAAACCAAAGAAAGGTAATAATAAGTATAAAAATAGAAATTAATGAAATAGAATACATACAGTATAGAATCAATAAACCAAAACTTGGCTCATTCAAGTGATTAATTGAACCCTTGATGAGACAGATCAAGAGAGAGATTAAATAACCAAATAATGAGACTGAAAAAGACATAACCACAGACCATTAAAAATATTTTAAAATCTAACAAGATATACTAAACTTCACACGAATTTAAAACTTTAGATAAAATGATAAAATAGGGCTTCGCCGGTGGCGCAGTGGTTGAGAGTCCGCCTGCTGATGCAGGGGACACGGGTTCGTGCCCTGGTCCGGGAAGATCCCACGTGCCGTGAAGTGGCTGGGCCCGTGAGCCATGGCTGCTGAGCCTGCGTGTCCGGAGCCTGTGCTCCGCAAAGGGAGAGGCCACAACAGTGAGAGGCCCGCGTATAGCAAAAAAAAATAAAAATTAAAAAAAATAAAATAGACAATCTTTTAAAAAACAAAGCTTAGGGCTTCCCTGGTGGCACAGTGGTTAAGAATCTGCCTGCCAATGCAGGGGACATGGGTTCGATCCCTGGCCTGGGAAGATCCCACATGCCGTGGAACAACGAAGCCCGTGCACCACAACTACTGAGCCTGCACTCTAGAGCCCGTGAGCCACAACTACTGAGCCCACGTGCCACAACTACTGAAGCCCGTGCACCTGGAGCCCGTGCTCTGCAACAAGAGAAGCCACAACAACGAGAAGCCTGCGCACCGCAACGAAGAGTAGCCCCTGCTCGCCGCAACTAGAGAAAGCCCATGCACAGCAACAAAGACCCAACACAGGCAAAAATAAAAAATAAATAAATTTATTAAAAAACCCACAAAGCTTATCATAACTGAATCAAGAAGAAAAAGAAAATCTGAATAGTTTCAAAGTCTTTAAAAGAAAAGAAAGCCCCAATATAGAATCTTCCCAACACAAAAACTCCAGGTCTAGATGCCTTTATCGGTGAATTCTACCAAACTTTTAAGGAAGAAATACCACCAATCTTACACAAATTATTACAAAGAAGGGAAAAGAGAATTTCCTAACTCATTTTATAAAGTCAGAACAACCATGACACCAAAACCTGACAAGGACTTTATAAGAAATAAAAATTGTCAAGATCTCTCATAAACACAGATGCAAAAATCCCTGAACTGCTTATTAGCAAACCAAATAAAGCATTACTTACAAGGGATAATCCAGACAAGTCTGTTTATTCCTGG
This sequence comes from Tursiops truncatus, assembly GCF_011762595.2. Lineage (NCBI taxonomy): Eukaryota > Metazoa > Chordata > Mammalia > Artiodactyla > Delphinidae > Tursiops > Tursiops truncatus. The sequence continues at coordinate 1,328,230 of NC_047048.1, forward strand.
AATGCAGTTTGCTTTAACATTTGGAAATCAATTAATTAAATTCTCCAAATTAACAGAATAAAAAAGAAAATCATGATCATCTCAATATATGCAGTAAAAGCAGTTCATTAAAATTCAACAGCTATTCATGATTAAAACAATAAAACGAAAAAACCCTCACAGCCAATGAGGAACGGAAGGGACACTCTTTGATCTGATAGATTCCCGCACGACAGTCATCATCTGTGACAGTGGAGGACTGAAAAGGAAGCAAAGCTATTGACACTTCTGTTTAAAACAGTACTGGGGAATCTAAGTCGTAGAATAAGGCAAGAAAAGACATAACGGTATGAAGATCAGAAAGAACTGAAAAACTATTATTAGTAGCTGACACAACTGTGAACACAGAAAATCCATTAAAACTTGCAAATAAATTATTAAAATAAGTAAACTTAGTAATGTTGCTGGATCAAAGTCAAAATTCAAAGTTCAATTACATTTGTACATGCCAGCAAAAAGAGTTAGAAAAAGAAATCCTGGCAAAGATGCCATTTATAATATCATCATTAAAAAAAAAAACCCTATGAGATAAGATGTCTACCTAGAAAACTTTAAAAACATTACTGAGAGAAATTAATGACCTAAAAACGTGGAAGCAAATAAAGACGTTCATGGATCTGAAAACGTAACGTTACAGAGATGCTATTTGATCACCGCACTCCCAGTAAAGTCTCGGCAGGTTTACTGGCGGAAACTGACACTTGACAGGAAAATGCAGAGGGTGGTGATCAGCCCCGGCAGTCGGATGACAAGGGCGGGGGCGGCCTCCCTATCAGAGAGCGAGGCTCAGTAACTACGGCAGTGTGGTTCCAGCGAAGGGAGAGAGAAGCCCAACACTGAGTGCAGAGACGGCCCGATGCACAGAGGCACACTTAGTCTCATGCAAGCAGCGCTCAGGAGCAGCAGGAAAGGGCCATCTTTTCAATAAATGGTGTCGAGTCAACGGAACGTCCATATGGGGAGAAAACGAAGCTTGCCAAACACAATATACCTTCGTGCTGTGAAGTTAAGCGTGAAGTAGCAAAACGTTAAAGAAAATGTTATTATAAGATACATCAGTGTCTTGGGGCAAGCAAAGCTTTCTTAAACAGTGAATACACAAAAACTAATAACCATAAAGGAACTTTCACGTGGACAGAGTAGGTCTCATTAAAATCAAGAACTCAGAGTGAAAAGCTGGGAGAAAATATTTGCAGAACAAACACTGGACAAAAGGCTAGGACCCAGAATATACCAAGAATTCTTACAAATCAGGGAGGAAAAGGCAGAAGGAAAGAAGGGGCAGTGAACTTGAAAGGGGCTTCACCGAAGCAGATCTCCAAGTGGCCGGTGAACATGTGAAGAGGGGTCCAACCTCACCCATACCCTGGGAGGTCGCTGACCCTCCCCGGAGCAGCAGGACTTATAGGAACCACCATGCAAAGCGTGAGCAAGGCTTTGAAGCCAACAGGAATGCCCGTGCCCTGCCAGCAAGTGTGTAAGCGTCACAGCCACCTTGGCGAACTGACACAAACTGCACAGGTGAACACACAATGGACCCTCCCAGGGGTGCAGAGACAGAGCTCATGCGTGTGCACGTGACCCAAAGACGAATGAAGGAACTGTGCCCAGCAGCACTATTCCGAGCGACAGAAACGAGCACAGAAGATCACACGCTGCACGATTCCACGTACAGAAAGTTCAAAGCCCGGTGAAACCATCTTCCGCAGGAACGTTACACACTGATAAAAAGTTGACAAAAGTGAGTGTTAAAAAAAAGATATTCTGTAGTTTCAGAAGCACGGCTATAGCTGTACAGTCACACTTACAGTAAACAGCTTCTCGGAAAAAACATTCTGCCTGAAGACCAGCTCCCTCTCCCACCCCTGCCGAGAGCAGGAAGGACCCACGGGGAGGCCGAAGGAGTCACACACCGGGCGGGCAGCGTGGCAGCAGAGCGCGGCCACAGGTGACCCGGACTTCCAGCAGATCCCAGGGAGCCACGTCAGTAGTGAAGAGGACCAGGAGGGGAAGACAGCGGGGTGGTCCCAGGGAGACCTGAATGTCACACAGGTGGCCTGGAACAGAAGGGAGCCGCCTGGAGAGAAGAGATTAGCGCGGGAGTTGTGATTATAATGCAGAGAGAGGGGACGGAGCAGGGACAGACCGAAACCTCCATGGAGGAGAAGCAGGGCTGACCCCCAGGCCACACTGAGCTGGGGGAGAAGGCTGTCGTTTCTCACCCAAAGTGCCCAGTTCCTCCTCCCGAGAAAACTGAGCTCCTGAGGCCTGAGGTCTTCCAGACAGTGTTTGCCCTAGAATTCTCCTGGGGGCGCAACAGGAGCCAGTGACCCCAATCCTGACCCTCCAGGCCAGCGAGGCCAGGAGAGAGGGTCCAGAAACAGCAGGGCAGAGGGAGGCAGCCCGTCAGCGCGGCCCTACCTGGCCCCTGCACAGCAGAGGCTACGCACCGAGGCCAGTGCACAAGAGGCAGCCGGGAGATGTGGTCCAAACCCAGGGTGGAGGAAAAGGGGCTCTTGCGACAAAAGTCTTCAAAGTAGTCAAAGCTCAGGAACTCCCGTACATCGGGTATAAAAAGGCCAGTTCAGTGGATGATGAGTGAGTTAGAGGGTAATTTTAACAGAATGCAATTCTATTAACTTCCTGGAGAAACCTGAATAAAGTGTCCCCGAACACGGGTCTTGCTTGGCTTCTTCCTAAGGAGCGACGGCTCATTTGCAGCCGCTTCTCGTGCCAATGAGACCCCGACGAACAGGCTTCTCCAGGACAGTCTTGGGCGATGGTTCTGGAGGAGCCAGAGCTTCCACAAAAGGCAGCGTAACCCCTTTAAAAGTGGTGAAAACTATTAACCTGTGCTCGATGAAAATGCTCCCAGAACAAATCAGACATCGCCCTGGTCACAGCAAACTGAGGACATGAGAAGTTCTTCCCTAGTGAGCTGGTTCGCTGTAATAAACCCTGATTGTCACGTCCTCACCGCTCTGCTCACGGGTCAGCAGGAACAAGCAGGCCCTGCACCGTGTAAACGGCCACGACCTGGGCTCTCAGTGGCTGCTCCCCAAGCCCGCCTGCTCAACACGGGATGACAGCGCGTGTCGCCCCCCCGCCCCCCGCTCCTCTCCACGTGTCACTCCCTGTGTCTGTCAGCCTTCTGCAATGGTCTTATCGTTTACGGAGCTCTGGTCTGCCCAGGCCATCAGATGCAGAGCAGGTCCATGGAGGAGAGGGCTGGCCAATCCGAAAGGCAGCTCCTGTGCCCAGGGTTCCGCTTGCGTCCACCCCGGAGGCACCTACCAAGTCAAGTCCTGCCCTGCCGGCCCCCGCACAGGGAAGGGCCGAGGTCCTGTCTCACTGCCCCGCACTCCACGCACCGGGCACAGCCATCTGAGGTCTGAGTCACTGTCAGGGCCTCCCCCCACCCCCCAACTGCCTACACCAGCCCGCGGAGGGTGGAAGAGACGAGCTGCAGCTCATCTGTGTTTCTCTGTATTTCTCACCAGCAGCCGTGTTCCTGCAACTTCAACCTCCTGATAAAAAGCTCTACAACACCTATTGTAGGCAGGAGTGGGAACCAACTGAGACTTCCCTGAGCAGTTTTACTGAGATTTCACACGGCTCTACTACAAATTCCATCTCATTTACGTTCACTGTATGATGTGTCCCCAGCATCGCCGTGACCCAGCACTGAGCTTCCTACAGCAGGGCCTCACCCGGACGTGCCGACAGCTTGGGCCCCGCCTTCGGGAGCCAGCGCTCCAGGCAGACTGAAACACCTCATCGCATGAATCGAAGCCCCGCACAGCCCTGGGCTCCAGCACCTGCTGCTCGTGGGCAGCCATCCCGTCTCCGCCGCTCACCAAACTCCGAGTCCCAGGGGCACCGGCAAGGCCCAAACAGCTCTCGCTAAATTAAAAGCAAGAGCTTCCTCAACGTGAAGGTCAAGCGCCAGACCGGGGTTGCTGCCCCAGCCCCACGGGCAGCTACCCAGAGCTCAGGGGCCAGCTCCGTCTGCCAGGTCGCCCTCAGAGCGCGGCTCTGCTGACAGGCCCGGAATTCCAGACCAGGGCTCAGAGCACAAGCACGAACCCACGGGGCAGCGTCCTCAACGAGGCCTCGCGTCCCAGGTGGAAACTCGAGCCAGCGTCACTCTGGATTCAAGTCCAGGGTGGTGGAGGCCCAGCCAGCGTCAGGCGAGTCTGTGAGATGCCAGTCGAGTGAAGAGACTGTCCCGTTCTCCAAGAACTCAGCCTGGGGGGCGACACGGTGGAGACAGGGGGCGGGGCCTCGGCAGGGGCGGGACGTGAACAGGGCCGAGGAGGAGAGCGCCCAGGGCTGCATGGGGTGGGGGGAGCGGCACGGACAGGGCAGTGTCTCCTCTGTAGAGGACATCCGACAGGGTAACTCATTCCCGGGCACGTGTGCACAGGCCCGATGCCCCAGTGCCCCCGGGCCCCTAAGGGCAAGAGCAGTGTCGCGGGTCCGCACCTCCACACAGCTCATCCAAGTGCTCCCGCGCGTCTGGGTCTCCGCATACCTGCTGATGCCACTGCAAGACACAGAGCACCAAAGAGCTCACGCCCCAGCCCAGTCTTTTCACTCGCTCATTCAACAAAGGCCATCAGCTACCGACCTTGCCCCAGGCCCCGTGCCAGCCTCCCGGCCACTGCATCCATCCGCCAGGGCACCAGGCGGGAGCCTCCCCGTTGAGGTCAGATCACCCAGACCGCAGGCCTCAGCTCGGCTGCCTGTGCGGGCCGTAAGGGATCAAGCCTCTCTGAGCCTCATTTTCTCAACCATGAAGGAGACGAAGTCTTGTATCCCAGGTTACTTGGGGGACGAAATAAGATCATTTATGGAAACCCCACAACATCAGTGTTTAATTTCAGCTGCTGACTGCTGTTATTAGTCCCACCTCCTTGGAATGCTGCCCCCCATACCAGAAACCAAAACAAACAGCTGGCTCTTCGGACTCAACCCCCCCCTCAGATTAAGTACGGCTGCCCGGAGGGCGCCCTCCCCTCCTCCCGGGACGCTGGTGGCAGGAAGGCCGAGCTCTCCTTGGAGGCCCGCTTCCTCTCTTCCGGGGCTGCTCTCTGCCGCTCGGACCGGGTCATTGCTATTGCTGCATCTCCAAGCGGCTGATTCTTTCCTCTGTTCCCTCCACTCTCCCACTGACTCATCCGTGACGTTTTTATTCCAGTTACTGTGTCTCCAATTCTTCCGTAAAGCGCCCCATCTCCCAGCGCTCTGGCTGCGCAGGGGCAGCTGGCTTTGCTGTCTGCACCTTTGGCAGTCCTGGCTGCCGACCTCTCCAGCTCCGCGTCTGGGACAAGAGGAAACAGCAAAGGCCGAGAACTCATCACGCGTTGCTCCTTGGGTCCCGAGGTCCCCAGCCTCCACCCTTCTGAGTCTTCTATGTTTGTTTTATAAACAATATCCAGGGTTTCAGTTGTACTTAGCAAAAGCAATGGGAAAAACTGAGTCTACTCCATCTTCCTGGAAACAGAAGTCTTAGTTGTTCTTTAAAGTCACTCACTCAGCAGGTAATGGGCACCGCGGAGGTGCCGGGCGCCTCAGCAGACGGCACCCGAAGCGGCGCAGTTTAGGAACAACAGGCGTCCAGCGCTGCTCCTGGCTCACAGGTGACACTCAGCACGTGCAGAACTAAACCAGGTGAGGAAGGGCGTTGAAGGCATCTGATTCAGGTCACTAAACCCCCTCTGCCCAAGGAAGGCAGGACTGCAGCACAAGGGTATTACTTCCAAGTTGCAAAGTCACCAACTATCACCAATGTGGCCCACAGGGGGCGGGGGGGAGGCTGAAGGAGAAGATCACTCTGGTGCCCACCCTCCCAGGCCCACCTGCCACCAAAGCTCCCCGTGTGGATCCAGTTCTGTTCCAGCGAGGCCTGCACACCCAGAGGTCAGGAAGAGCCCCTGGCAAGGTTGCCGGGCACTGTCTCTATTGCCCAGAGAAAAAGACCCCCCGCCGCACACACACCTAACATCCACTGCAGGTGAACTACATCCCGTGATGGCATCAACGCGCTTCATTTATCCCACAAACACTTAGCAAGTCCCTCTGTCTGCAGTCTGCCTTTTCTTCTTCCGAACAGTGGTATTGGGACTTCCCTGGCGGTCCCAGTGGTTAAGACTCCACGCTTCCACTGCAGGGGGGAACGGGTTCGATATCTGGTCAGGGAACTAAGATCCTGCGTGCCGTGCGGTGCAGCCAAGGAAAACCCCCAAACAACCAAAAACACAGTGGTATTAACAGGCAGAGGATACGGCCACCAGCTGACCCCTGAGCCGAAGGTTACCTTTACCAAGAAGACGGGCTTCCAGGGGATACGGCCCTGTACTTACAAAGTTTGGTCTCTACGCTTTGCATTCTTTTTATTTATAAAATTGCTTATGCAAAGGTATTACCACACATAACGTATTCAATTATGCAGTGTAAGATGTAGCCTTAACGCAGAAAACTCAAGTCAACCACATAGACCCTTCAGGAAATACTGAAAAAAAAAAAAAAAAAGACTATGTCACTGAGTTCCAAGTGTGTCTGAATGCGCACGCCTCTCCCAGTCCACAGGGACACAATATAAATATATAAACTAGCGCGCATCTCACTTCCCGCTGTCTTCTTGCACAGTCTGCCTGGAGCTGACACCCTTCTCATCCTCAGTGGCAGGGCCTGCATTAGCATGTAAATAGCTGGCAGATACAGGAAATGAAAGCAGGAAGAGCTCTTTAATTAACTTTAATCCTCTGAAAATCCAGGCAGCAGTCTGCTCTGACAGTTCTCCCAGGTCCTCCTCAGAAGGCGGTCCAGCCAGAGGGCCAGTCTGGGAAAGGGACACTTGGGTACCTGGCCCACAAACGGCTGTGCCATGACTGTCACCTGCAACCTGGGGACGGTCCACGGAGCGAAGCCTGGGCGGACACCCAGGGCCCTGCCAGCTGGGGAGGGGTGTGGGGGCGGCGCTGGTTGGGCTCCCATCCCCAGTCCCAGCCGACCCTGGCGACAACCCTGCAGGTCTCCCTGCCTTTTCCTTAAAGGGCAGGGCGGGCCAGGGTGGGCCGGGGTGGGGGGGGTGGGGGGGTGGGGTGGGGGGGGGGGGGGGATCAGCACCGCCCCAGGCCTCCTGCCGGCCCCAGGGAGCTCTGGGGTGGGCACATCTGACTCATTCCTGCTTTGAACCAGTGAGGAAAAGGCCAAGGGGGCCCTGTCACTGGAAGACACCGCATACCTCCTTCTGCAGCTGGCGGCTGGTGGCTTTGGGGCCGAGCAAGGGCTTGGGCACAGCCGGGTGGCCAGCACACCTCTCTGAGAGCGCGGGCCCACGGGGCAGTCGCTGCCCACAGCCTGGCAGGGGGTGGAAGGAGGGCGTGTCCAAAGCCAGACAGATGGGCCGAACAGGGAGGGCCAGTGGGGACAGGCCCGAAGTGACACAAACCGCAGCATCACGGCAGTGCTCACAGAGCAGGGACCGCGACCACAGGCACCGTTCCAGGGGTGCCACCACCACCCCGTTTTCTCCAACGGTGAGAGCGAGCCGTAGACCGACTAAGACCGCAGCCAGGACACATGAGGCAGTGACCGCGGCACCCATCCGAACGCACACACTCTGGCCCCAGGCACCACGGTCCAGGTTTGGCCCCATGGGGACGAGGTGGCCAAGAGAAGCCACCTGCGCCTGTGCTGGAAGGAGGGAGAGTGCCACAAACACACTGGAAATGGTATTTTCAAAACACAAGACGAGATCCCAAAAGAGACGGGCGCACATACTGAGGTGTTAGTCCCAAAGATCGTGAATACGGTGCAGCAGCAGAGATGGCCTGGAGGTCCCAGGCACAGGCCAACCCACCAGGCGACCTGGACAAGGTTCTTCTCAGCTCCCGGCTGCAACGGTCCTGCCTGTGCTGCGGCGGGAGGCCACCTCCCCCCGCCCCGCTCAAGCTCACTGGACTCCCTCAGAATGAAAAGGGGCGAGGCAGGCACGAAGTCGCCTGCTCCAGTGAAACGGGAGGACGCGTGGAAAGGAGGCCGCCACGCCCGTCTCCGTGTAAAGGGCAGGCACGGCGCTGAGAGGGGATGAGAAAAGCAGGGCGGGCGCCGCGCTGGGCCTGCACTTGCCGAGGGGAGGCACGCACCCCAGGCCGCGCGGCTGGTAGCCAAAACTGGAACTCAAGGCCTCTGACTGCGCCCGCGCATCAAGGTCTCCCGCGCAGAGGAGTGTAAGCAGGGGGCACACCGCCCCTCCGCAGCCCCCGCCCTCTGCGCGGCTGGCCGGGCATGGAGCTCGGTCCCGAGGCCGGATCTGGGAGGGACAGGCCCTGTCTGCCCACCCGCAGGCCATGGAGTCAAGGTTGCAGGCGGCCCCCGCAGAGCGCAGTGTTCCCGATGGGCGGTGCCATGAGACGGCTCTGTGGCCCAGTCGCTCCACGCTCCCCAGGAAAGCCCCACGGAAGCCAGGTGCACAGCCCCCCGCCGCCAACGCTCTCCTCGTACGTGCATCTCACGAGCAGCCCAGAGCTCCTTCAGGGGCTCTCAGGTGGCTCAGCGAGGCCGGCTTTCCGGGAATAAATCATGCTTCTGTAACTAGCAACGTTTCTTTAACCGGAGGTTAATAAAGGTCACCGGCGAAGGCTAACCAGCGGGTCTGATCTTAGAGACGTTCATAAAGCTGTGGAGAAGGTCCTTTAGGGCAGCTTCTCATCAGAGCCCCGGGGAAGCCCAGAGAAGAGCCCGGCACTGACCGGGATGTGCAGGCCCAGGGCAGAGGTGAGGTCTAGCGGAATCCCTCGGGGGATGCGGAGGGAGAGGGGGAGGGAAGGGGCTCCATCCCCAGCCACACGCCACTCAGAGGCCGTCCTGGGCCTCACGCTCTCAGCTCGGGGAGCATGTGACGGACACAGAGCAGTGAGTGCACACGGTGCTCTGGGAGTCCCCAGAGGAGGCCAAACCACCGGCCGCCCCTCACCCCAAGCGCCCCCCACCCCAAGCACGTAGTCCTCAGAGCCTCCCCAGCGGCACAGGGAGGGGCTGGGAGCGAGCAGGCTTCTCTCCCTCCAGCCGGGCCCCCAGCCCTGGCTGTTCGCTATGCCAGGCCCCCGCCCTAGAATCGGGGTCTCTGAACACCGCTGGGGGGTGCAGGGACAGGCCGCGTCCCCTGAAATCCCCGCCTGCTGACCCCTCCCGACCGGAGTCTGGCTCCCGCCTCCTCACCGCGTTTACCTGCTGGTCCCAGCTGCACAGCCCCACCTGGCCAGCACCCTCCCACCTCCCCCCAGCGGCCTCTGCAAACCCAGGGCCCGCCTCCTGCTCTTCCTCAGAGGCGCCACGCACCCACCCTCAGCGGGACACTGGAGGACGCTAAGGAGGGAAACCTTGAAACACAGCGAAGCTTGCTTGAAACTCCTAGTCCAGAAGAAGTCAACGAACCTGGGAAGGGGCAAGGCCAGCAACGGCCCAATTCCCTCATGCTTTGCAGAAAGCAGGCCTTGAACACGGACAGCGCCCCACACAGGCTGGAGGACCGCCTGCCAGAGCTGACAGCCCCTCATAGGCCTCCACCTTCAACGCCTGCCTCGCGCTCGACTCTGACCCGATACGGAATGCTGTCTCGGTCAGCTAAGGAGCAGGTATCAGTCACCCGCGACCAAGGAGCCGACATCCAGCCCCAGGCCAGAGAAGGCGGGGCCCCTCTGGACCCCACTGTCACCCCCAAACCCCACAAGTGCACAGATGACAGGGCAGGACTGGCCCGGTGCTGCCTGGGAAGCCAGGTATCTACTGGGCACAAGGCATCGACGCCCGCGCTACCCAACGCTACCCCCGTGCACCCACTTTACGGCTGGAGACCGGGAGCCTCAGCCATGCTGGGGAGTGGGCCGCCGGGGAGAAGGTCCACGAGCCACCACAGACCCTCAAGGGCACCCGCCGGGCTTCTCTTACCGCGCCCCAGCCTGCCGCCAACCCCCTTCCCAAGCCCCAGGTCCCGCAAGTGAACGTTATTGCCACCTGTCCCCATTCTCCAGACACAGCGCAGTGCTGGAAATGACCGACAGCAAAGCAAGCACCACAATTCTGGAAAGGGACCCAAGGATGCGTCCCACTCCGCCACAGCCGTGGCGCCCAGTACAGGGCACACACCCACTTGTTCCGATCGCCCTGAACCGTGCTGTCTACCCGCGGCCGCGAGGAGCCCCATGGAGCTAATTCTGGAAGAATGTCCTCCCCTCCTCCTCGGCGTTTTATGAGGGGCAGTCTGGGCCTTTATGGGCAAAATTAACCAAAAGAACATTGGCTCCAAAGCACACGCCCTGCATTTGACTGTTTTCCGTTGGATGATGGATGTTGTCTAATACCTTCCAGGCTGGGCACACCCTGGGTCTGTAAATACAGATCCCATTTCGTGGCGGTTTAATGACCATCACAGTGGCCAGGGCTGGTCCTCGTCTGCTGGGCCTCGTGGTCCAGGAGGTCTCGAGGGAAGAGTAGCCTAACTGCGCTAAACAACCAGCTTTCCAGAATGAAAACACACACACTCACATGCGCACTCGCACCCACGCACCACTCATGCAGACCCGTGTGTCCACGCCCACGCACCCACACATGCAGACAGGCACATGCTCCCAGACACCCCGACCAGACATGAGGGGACGGTGACAGGACGGGGGGTGGGGCTCAGGGCAGAGTCAGACACGCCTGCCTGGCCTCGACCTGCCCTCCTGGGCACACTCCTCAACCTTCCCCAGCTAGGCCTCCTCTTCCGTAAGGAGGGAGTCTGCAGACCCCAGCTTGCGGCATTTTCACCGCGACTTTTAAACAGGATTCTTAGAAAACGTTAATGAAGATAAGGTAATGGGAGGACGACTTACTGAAGGCCTGCTTGTCCCAGGCCCCACACCAGGTAAGGACAGAGTTTACTGGGAAACAAACGCGACAGATGAGGATAGGTGCGGCCCTGCACAGCCAGCGGTGGGCGATGGGCGGGTGGGCCAGCTCTGCTGTGTGTCCCGGAGGTGCAGGCGTTCCAACACTGGGAGGGGCTGGGAGGGGCCGGCCTGCAGGAGGCAGACCCCAGCTGCAGAAGCGGCTGAGCACGGTGGGGGTGGGTCGGAAGCATCCCAGACCATCGTTGGCGCCCGGCCCACCTGCACCACGCCTGCCCCCTCCCAGGCGGCCTGCCCCGCTGCCCCCTTCCGGTGCCCACCCCACCTACAGCCACATGCACCTCCCAGTCTAGGCCAGGCCTAGTGCTGTGTTCACTGTGGTCTCTGTCTGTTTCTCAATCACTGGACACGTGTGAAACTGTGCTACCATTTTCATCGGGTTCTTCCCTCCTTTGTACCGTCACCGATGAAGTTCTTGAGCAATTTTGTGTAGCAGGGTAAGTTTTAGGAACACACGTGTCACGTTATAGCAGAATCGACTGTAAATGTTTGTTCAACTACCACATTTTTGTGAATATTAGTTTATACTTTAAAAATACTTTCAAAGTATCAGCTCCCAGAGTCAATCTCTGGGTCGGTTCTGTAGGGCGGCTGGGGGAGGGCACAGCGGGCTCCTTCCCCAGGACAGGAAGAGAAGGTTGAGAGAGGTGAGGGGTCTGGCTGCGAGAGACAGAGGTACAGAGCGACAGAGTTTAGGCTCCAACTGTTTTCTGAGTTGCAGCCCCAGGCTCTTCTTTCCCCCCAGAACAGAGAATCTAGAGCGAGTCTGCCCCAAGAATGCCACCTCCCCAGACCAGGTACACAGGGAGGGCCACGCTGGCCTTTGGATACCAATACACCTAGGGCAGCTACAGGTCCCTCAAGAAAAGAGGTGGAGAAAAACAGGCATCCAGGGAGGAAGAGGAGAGGGGAGCAGCCCAGGGGGCCATGGGCTCCTGGGGAAGAACAGCTGCCCTGCACCCCGGCACAGGAAGTCAGGCCAGACGGGGGGTGCCGGGCACTGCCCAGCGTGGGTGGCGGGGAAACGTCAACCACACGAGTCGCACCCCCCTCACTGAACACCCCCTGTGCTGTCACCTCCGAGGCCGCTACAGCTCCCGGCTGAGCTGAGCAGCCAGGAACCATCCCCACGTCAGGGGTGAACCTCAGGGAGAGCTGGGGGAGGCCTGGCTTCCTGGCCGATAGAGGCAGCCTGGGGTGGGGGGACGATGGAGCCAATGATGCGGAAGGCCCAGGGCCCCAGACCGAAGACGTGGGACCTGCCCCCAGGGTGTGAGTGCGGGGTCCCTCCAGGATCCCTAATCTGGGCAGTGAAACCAAGGACAGGGCAACAGGGGTGGAGGTCAGGCCCGCCAGGCCATGCCTCCCCAGGCCAAGGGCAGACAGGCCTGAGCCAGAACAGCCAAGCGAGGCCGTGGCACCTCTAACACTGAAATAATCACCAGGAGTGGCCTGGAGACAATTCGAACGCCACCAGCAAGACGCTGTGGCTATTTTTAGCAGCAACACTCAAGAGGCTGCCTGGCGGGGAACCATGTCTTTGAGCGTGACCATCAATTTTCACCTGCAGCCAACTTCCTTTCCTCTCAGGCTGAAGGTTATTCAAAGATTTGGATTTCTTCGAAATTGAGTTAAAAAGAGAAGAGTTCTCCACGACCACAAGGGGGATTTAAAGTGTACAGAAGGACACTTGCGGCCAATGCAGCCTCGTCCTCCCAGGGCTCCCAAACCCTCCTGGCTCGGCAGGGGGCCCCAGGCTTGCGCGCAGGCGTCCTTAGTGAGTAGAGGCCCCTCCCCGGGCCCGGCAGGCCTCCGTCTCCCGCATGGTCAGAGCTGCGCTTGGACACGGCCCCTCTTCTCTAGTTCAGGCACCCCGGGATTCTCCACTACTAACCCACTGCTGCGGGCCTTGGCTGTGGGAGCCCAGGAGTTGGAGGGTGAGCACGGCCTGGTCACCAGTGAGGAGAGGGGGGTGCCCGGCTCAGTGAGAGTAAATGAGACAGAATACTTTAATGCAGTATTTTAGAAACTCAAAGTTCACGCAAACAAGCCCCATGAACAAATGTCAAAACTGCAAATGACAGGACCTGGCCAGCGCTTGCCAGCCCACCTTTTCAGGCCTGCCCGAGGTCCCATCCCGTGGGCACCCACCCGTCCCGAGGGACTTCCCGGAGCCACGAGCAAGAGAACGGGCACAGGGCCTCACAAGCGCACGTTGCTGAAGGCGACCTTCTTCGGGGGGGTCCCAAGGGCTGCTGGGCTTTACACGCTGACACGGATGCATCTAGGGAGTAAAGGTGAGGGTGGGGAACCCTCGGATCCTGCCTCATCGACCCCAGCCAATGCCACGTGAGCCCCGTGGGAGTCGGAGCCCCACAGGCCGTGCCCCGCGCTCCACGGGAGGGCTGACCTCGGAGGGAAGAGCCCGAAACACAGGAGCGGGGATGGGGGCGGTGCCCGGGGGCTCCACCGCCCGCGCCCCCACCCTGTGAGCAGCCCGAGCAGATGGCCAGGGCCACGCTCCCCTCCACCAGCCGGGAGCGCCCGCAAATGTGACCGCAGGGAGCCCGCAACCCACGAGGTGTGCAGGGCAACTCGGGTGCGGGGAAGTAGTGGAAATCCTACTTGCACTAATTTTTATAAGTAATCTTATTTTTTAATTTAAAAATGAATGTACTCATACTTAATTACTGAACACGTCATCACCGACCACGGGTCACACACATGCTTTTTAACACGGACTTGGCGCGCTGAGTGCAACGGTTTTACAAAGGCCACAAGCAAGCCAGGAGGGGACAGCGGGAGGAGCCCCTGGGGGAGGATGGGGTGCCCTCCGGAGTGCGTGGAGGAACCACACTCAGGGCGCCCGGGGGCAAAGCAGGTGGGAAGCTGCCTGAGGCACCGAGACCCACTGTCTCCAAGGCTCCCGGTGCGTCCGGCACCAGCGCCTCCACGCTCACCTCCTGCCTCTGCTCCTAAGCTTCATTGTTGGGGGAGGAATTAGCACCGTTTCCCAACTCGCTAATTTTAAGGCACAGCATCAAACAGACACATCTGTATCCGCAATCTGATCTCGCAGCCCACCCACTCGATGGCAGCCAGAAGCGGTGGGCGGGCCGCCCGTTCGGAGGCGGGTGGGTAGTGACAGAGCGCCGCCCTCGCGGGCGCCGGAGGCAGCAGGAGCGCTGCTCCTCGTCCACAGCGGGCTCCGGGCAAGTCGCCCTCTCTGGGCCTCGGTCTCCTTGCCCGTCACACGAGGGACTCAACACTGAGCCAAGATTCCGTGCGCCAAGCGCCTGCTACCTGCCCGCTGTCGGTGAGCCCCGGAGAAGAGGCCCGCCCTCCCGGGGGGGCCAGAGACACCCAGAGGCCCTCTGTGGCGGCGGGAGACCAGCGCACCTGCACAGCACATGCAGCGGGGCGCGGGAGCAGGTGCTGGAACAGCAACATTTTCTAGCCCCAGGGCACGAACAGGCCAGGAGGCCGGTGACAGAAGCAGGGTGTGACCTGAACGTCCTTTTTAAGGACACCCTTACTCAGATGGAAGCCGCTACCATGAAATGGGGACACAGGTCATCACTCCTGCGGAAGACGACAGGAGGGAGAGTGCTGCACTCGAGCTGTGTCTCCAAGGCCAGGGCCCGGGGGACACTTACCTCAGCGCCACCAGCCAGGCAGCGTTCACGGAGCAGAGCGCACTGGGTTCGGATCACACACGCCGCACCAGGACTGCCGCAGGGGAGCCATGCGGGCCCAGGCTTGCGGTGCTCTGAGAGGACCCACACCGCCTCCGCGGCACAGCCCCAAGGCTTCGGGGCCCAGGAAGCCGAGGCGCGCACGGGCGGCGCCGGGAGCTGTGCTCCCGCTGAGAGGGCACAGAAGTTAGTTAGTACAGGCGGAGATGGGTTACCTGAATCCAGCAGGATGCAGCTTCCAAACGGAGGGCCAGGTGAGGAAGGCTCCGGGCGGCAGGAGCCCGCAGGCAGGGCTGAGTGGCGGAGGGCAGGCAGGGCTGAGTGGCGGAGGGCACGCGGCTGCCCCTCCCGCCCCATCCAGCCCCTCCTCAGCAGCCAGAGGCAGCCCGCGCGCACCTCTCTCCCGCAGAACCACAAGCCCTATCTCAATAAACACCTTCAAACTGGAGAGGGACGGAAGGCATTTTGTTTTGATTTCATTATATTTCCTGAAATTGCTTTTCTCTCTGGAATTTCTTTCTGCCACGAGCCAGTCCAGCTGCCCCCTTGGTGGGATAATGTGATAATACTGGTGACAAGATTGCGTTTCTAATAACTTCGCATATGGCATTTCCTGTAACAAAACAGGAGGGCTTTTTTACTTAAATGGATATAATAGAAATGTCAGCCTGGAAAGGTAACCTGAAAGGACAAGAATGTTAATGTATGAAATCAAATTCTGAAGCCGAGAGGGCTCTGCTCATCTGCAGGAGGCGGAGGTGCCGGGCCGAGCAGACAGGCCGGCTGGCATCTCACTACCCGTCCTCTAGGCTTTTCTCGAGGGTCAGGAAAAGTGGAGGGAGGCGCTCTGAGAAAAAATCAGAGGCTGAGTCTGAACCTGAGTTTACAGAATGCAAATACCACTGCCCCCGCGCCCTACCGACAGGCGGAGAGCGTGATCCCGGCCAGGAGGGCAGGCGCCGGGCAGCAGGAGGGGGACAGCCCTCAGGTGGCTGGGCTCCGAGGAGAAGCTCTCGGAAGAGAAGGCCAGCCCCACTGGACAGACTGCTGCCTGGGAGCAGAGCGGCATTCAGACACCCAGGCAGGACAGCAGAACCCCACTCCCGAGACTCCCGCTAACTGGGAGCAGGGAAACGGGGCACAGGACAGGGGAGGAGGGTCCGAAGGAGCCCCACCCTTCAGGAGCCACCCACCGAGGCCGCCAGCACATGGAAGGCACGGAATGAGCATTTGTGAAAACCAGCAACTAGATGAGCAAAGGAACACACCAGAGTGCGTGTCCCCCTGGGAGGTGGACAGAAGCCGAGGGGCCAGGGCTGCAGCCATCCAGGAGGGCAGCATGTGAGCAAGGGCCGGGCCAGGTGTGGGCACGTAGGAGGCTCAGGCCTGCGGGTATCCTACAGACCTACCAGGAGACTGCTGATCTGCCATCTGTACCAGCCACTTCATGGCTCTAACACATTTTGCCCCTAATGTCTTAGCCGTGGAAAATCCTGGGACTGCTCCGTCCCAGGTCCCCATTACCCCATCTCTGGAACGGACTGGGCTCTGCTACGTGACGCTGTCCACAGACTGGCAGCAAGGCCATCACCCGGGTGCTGGTCAGACAGGCAGGAGCTCAGGGACTGCCCAGAACTAACCCCCAACTCGGCCCCTTCCCGAGATGCCCCGTGATTCATACGCACGCTAACGACCTGTGCCCTCAAGATCTTTCAGGGCTCCTCCCGAAAGGCCAGCGTAGGGTCCCAGCGGGACTGGAGCCTGGGTCAGCCACTCTGCAGGCGACGTAACCACTCTCACGGGGATGGTGGGGAGACGATGACACACACTCAGCCCTTGCCCACACCCCCGCGCGTTCCCCAACGTCACCCGTCTGACCACCACTCCTCTTGGCTTACTGAGAAGTCACCAAGGCCTGGCTGCGAAACCCGTGACTTCCAAGCCCAGAGCGCCAGGGGACCTGGCGGGAGGTCTCTCAGTTTGCCTGGAGCCCCCCTTCCCAGAGCAGGCTGGAGGGAGAGGACGGGCCGGCGCCCGGACAGAGACGGGGGAGCGCTGATGGCCGAGGCCCCAGGAGGGACGGCCCACACCTGGTCACGGTCAGGCCTGAGACGTGGCCGCTCAGCCTCAGCTCCAGGGCTTTCCTTCTCAGATGCCGTGGTGCTGGGACTTCCACAGCTGCCTGAACCCACCAGGGCCGGCCGAGATTCCCACGGACGGGAAAGGCTGAGAACCTGCCCGGCCCTGAAGGCGCCAAACCTACACAAGCCAGATGCACGCCGCCCACCTCCGTGGCCCCAACAGGAAGGCTTTCAAACAAACACACGGTCGAGAGACAGAAGCCTCTCACCATCCACGTGTGATGCCAATGTCAACATGCAGAATAAGCCACGCGCGGGGGCTGCTGTCAGGTCACGATGAAAAACAAAAGGGGAAGAATCCAGCACCTGACCCCCTCCACCCCTACCAGCCCCAGCGTCCCAGCTGCGCTTGGAGCCGCAAATGTGCTGAGATGGAAGGGGGGCCCACGGTGCCCGTGCTCCCCGCCTCGGGGGGTGGCAAAGACCAAGCCACAGCACACAAAGGATTCCGTTTCTCAGAAGACAGAGCAGGTTCTGAGCTGCTTAAGCGTTTCCTTCCGTGCTACCCAAACCAAGAATTTTCAGCATTAAAAAGGAGGCACACGAGAGAAATCCTTCTAATAAGATTAGGAAGCTCGACTCTAAGGAAGGATGTGGGAAGAGGATGAACATGAGTGAGCAAAAGCAGCTGGTGGCATTTATGTTCTTTTGCAAGAGAAACAAACATAATTTGCTTTTCTCCAAGGTAAGGGGCCTCGATGAGGACACGGCGGCGTCAGCCACATGCCCACGCTCAGGCCCAGCGGTGGCAGCACGCAGGTTCCCACCGCGGAGGACGTGGGGACAACAGGACAGGTGCTGCTGAGGGGGTGCCCACACTGCAGCGACCCTGGTGACCCCCAGGGAGCCGGGGCAACGCGTATCAGATGTGCTCATGCCACAGAGCACCCTCCACGCCCCGCCGCACTGCCCTGGTCCCCACTGCCGCATGCCTCACTCACCAGCCACAGGAAAGCAGACGGGGGCCCCAGCACGCCACAGCCAGGCCCCCAGGGGTTCTAGGAGCCCCCCAGTTATGCTCGGAGGTGTAATGAAAACAAAACGCTGAGACAGTAAAAGTGCCAGCAGCCACTACTGAGATGCTCCTGGGAGGGAGGCCTGGCGGCCAGGGTGACACCAGCAGGAGGCCATGGCAGAAGAGCCAGGGCCCGCCTACCCGGGTTCCAGGTTTAGTATCACCGCCTGCTCTCTGTGTCTCATCAGTAAAACGGAAATACCCCCGCCTCAACGAGCTTCCACAAAAAGGAAAGAAAATACGGTGTGTGAAAAACTTCACAAAATAGAGGCCAACGACTTACTGCAGGATGTGCTGGTGTGAAAAGCACTCAAAGCTAAACACACTCTTTCTACGATTCAGGTATTTAAGGTGAAAACTTACGTCCACACAAAAACATGCACGTGGATGGTAACAGCGGCTTTATTCAATAAGGCAACCAGGGTGTCCTCCAGTAGGTGACGGGTAATAACAGCGACACATCCAGAGAATGGATTTCGTCTGAGGATAAAAAGAAGGGACCTCTCAAGCCAAGAAAGGACACAGAGGCGCCTGAAACGCATAGTACTGAGTGGCAGAGGCCAGTCTGAAAAGGCTACACACCGTGGGACTCCAACTACACGGCCTTCTGGAAAACGTGAAACGACGGATCGGGGGTCGCCGTGGCGAGGAAGGAGGGAGGGGTGCCCAGATGCACACAGAGGACCGTGAGGGCCGTGAAGTGCCCTGTGTGATGCTGTGATGCGGGACACACGACACTAACCATTTGTCAAAACCCACAGAGAATCCAGCACAGAGAGTGACCCCTAATGTAAACTGTGGACTTTAGTTCGTGTAGCAGTTGGAACAACGGACCACACACTGATGCAGGAATGTCAGTGGTAGGGGATTGTGGGGCGGGGGAAGAGAGACGTGGGAACTCTCTATTTTCTGCTTAATTTTTTTGTAAACCTAAACTACTCTAAAAAATAAAAGTTATTAAATTTAAAACATGAACATTTAAAAATGTCACATACTGTATGATTGATTCTATTTACACAATGTTCTTGCGAAAATTTCCAGAGACGGAGAACAGACTGGGGTGAGGGCAGGGGGCCAGGGTGGCTTTGGGGGGCAGCCCAAGGAGGCCTTCACGGGTGGAGGGTCAATCCTGCGTCTCGAATGTGCTTACACAAATCTGCGCGGTGATAACCGGACAGACGCACACACTGTAGGAACGTGAGTTGTGGTCCTGATGCTGCACCAGAATCACCTAGGATGCTACCACCCAGGAAGCTGGTGGAAGATGCATGGGGGCCCCCCTTTCTACCATCGTCACAACTTCCTGTGCATCTAAAATTGTGTTCTAAAGAACATAAAACTAACCCACCCACCAGGCTCTAGCAGTCTCCTCCTTTACTGGGCGCTGTTCCCTGGCTTCTCCGGCTTCCTCTTCTCTGTTTGTTTGTTCCCTCTCAACCTCAGGGAGACCCCAGGAGCTCAGAGCCCTGCCCACCCTACTGCCGCCTAAGCGGTGCCTAGAACAGACGCCCCATAAGAATCTGTGCAACGACAAAGTGAAGGACAGAGTGAGTGAATGACTTTGGGTTCTTTCTTTCGATTCCTTTCCAGCCTTCCCATCTGCCTACATTCTGAGCTTAGAACATGTAAACCTTGCCTGAAGGTCGGCCTTTACAAATCCAGAAAGAATGTGAGGAAATATTTTCAACAGAATAATAAAAATAACCCACATCAAAATTCATGGGTAGGCATTTATGAGAGAAACTCTTAGAAAACTACAAGCAGATGCGGATTTCATTAATCCAATAAAGAGCATCTACAGAAAACAAACGGCACACGTGGCCCTTAGCGGTGAATTGCTGAAGCTTCCTGAGATCTGCGTGAGCCAAGCACCCGCAGGCAGCCAGGCTCGTCCGCGGGGAGACCTGCTCTCACGCTAGGGGATTTAGCAGGACTATTAGGTACAGACGCGTAGCTGCACTTCCACAGCCCGGCACCAACACAGAGAAGGCAAAGTCCGTGAGACACCATTACAGCTACATCGACACAGAAAACACCTGGGGGACATCTAGCAGCGCGCAAGACGCCTGCCCTAAAACTACCAAATGCTGCTG
This sequence comes from Tursiops truncatus, assembly GCF_011762595.2. Taxonomy (NCBI): domain Eukaryota; kingdom Metazoa; phylum Chordata; class Mammalia; order Artiodactyla; family Delphinidae; genus Tursiops; species Tursiops truncatus. The sequence continues at coordinate 1,348,171 of NC_047048.1, forward strand.
AGTGAAGTTAAAGAAGATCCAAAGAAGCGGAAGAATTATAATGCTCTGGTTCAGAAAACGAAATAATGTTCAGGTGTCGTTTCTCCCCAAACTAGTTTATTCATTGTAATCCCAACCATATTCCAGGAGATTTTTTGTGTGTAAACAGACAAATTTATTCTGAAATGTATAAGGACGTGCAAAGGACCAGAAGGAGCCCGAGAAACTTACAGAACAATCATCAACCTGGACGTTTACTACCAGACACCAAAGCACCATAAAGCTGCATCAGTGGAGACAGGGTGGCGCTGGCAGAAAGACAGACGGAACCAATGGGCAGAACGGAGGACGCAGAGGCTGAGCTGCCCGTCGGCGGTCACTGACTGACACTTAAGGCAACGAGACCACACCCAGGGAACAGAGGGGTCTTTCCAGAAGCGGTGCTGGACCAATGGCACTATCAATGGGGAAAATCACCTTGTCACCTGCTTCACTCACACCTGAAACCAACTCCAGGTGCAGGTGACACCCAAATGTAAAAGGCAAGACAGTAAATCAGCGCGAAGAGAAGAGTTCCTCGCCTCCAAAGGTCAGTCCACCACGAGCCACAGGAGCCGCCATCAAGGCAGCAGAGCCGACAGCTGGGCCGCACGCAGGCGGCCGCCGCTGCCATCCCCAGGCACGGGGAGGAGTGAGGAGGGCCCAGGAGAGGACGTCTGCCTCAGGCGTCTCCAACCAAGACTCCTACCGGCTCAGGGCGGAAACAGCCCTCTACAACCCCGGAACCGGGAGGGCCAGGCGGGAGCGGGCCCTTCACAGAGAGGACGTGGAGGCCCGCACCTCACGAGGCTCCAGGGTCTCACACAACGAGCTGGTACCTCCGTGCCCACCAGTGAGTCAAACCAGAGCCAGACCCGAGGGGCCGGGACTCTCCCACAACTGGGGGTGGGGGTGCACCCCGGGACAGGCACTGTGGGGACAGGCTCTGCGAGCAGCACCCCACACCTCGACGTGCCCACAGAAGCGGGGCCGCCGCCGAGCCTGCCCTCACCAGGGACACAGAGCCTACCACCCGCCATATTCCCTCCAGAAAACTCATCACCTGCTGCCCAGGACAGAATTCAAGGATGTGAAGGTTGACTTTAACCCAGGAGTCTCCCCACTCCTTCTGACCTAACGCACACCCCAACTTCTCCACGTACAAAGCAGGAACTGCCCTCATCCCTGCAGGGCTGAGCTACTTGAGATCAGGAAGGAATGGAGAACCTCAGAGCGAACAGGCTACTCTCCTCGTCTCATGGGTCGGCGCCCGCAGCTCTGGAAGGCACTGGGCTTCAGCAGAGAACCACAGGGACCTGCCACCCTTGGCCCAAGCCTGGGCCTCCCCGCTGCTGAGCTGCTGACCCCACTGCGGCTTGGCCGGCAGCTGGACAAGACTCACCATCACACAGCTCCTGCCAAACCACAGGTGATTTCTCAAAGCTGTCAAGCGAACACGAGGAACATAAAGAGGTAGGTTTACACAAGGTAAACAGCACAAATCCCAACAGCCAACCAAAGCCCCTCCGTCAGAAAAGGACCAGGACACTTGAGGGCAGCCTCCTGGGCGTAACGACGATCCTGGGCAGGGAGGGAGTCCCGGCAGTTGACGGACCCCTGAGCGAAGACTGCTCCCCCGGCCCAGGGAGACTTGCTCCCGGGAGCCTTCCTCCAGGACAGCCTCTTCTGGACACAAGGCAAGAGGAGCTCTGGCCTCTTCTGGGACATCCCCATGTGCTTCCTGCCTCAATTTCCCAAAAGCTCACCTTCTGCCCACGTATTTGTTTCTTAAGCAGCAACAGCGGGGGTCCCACGGGGGCGGGGGGACGACATCACTGCCAGACCGTGACCCCGGAGGTAAGACACCAATGACAGGTGTCCTCCTCCGAAGGCTGCTCCACTAGGAAATGGGGGTCGGGGGGGTGTAGGAAAGAGGGGGAAGGGGGGCTTTTACTTTCATTTTTTGAAAAAATTCATGCTATAAATTAGCTTTCACTGCTTAGAGTCTATAAATACAATTCTGTAACCATATTGTGGAATATTAGGGGCACGCTGGAAATAGCTCATTTCAAATAGGAAAATGGTTTGTGTTCACCCAGTTCTGGAAGCCAATTTTCAATTGCTTAAAATAGTCATGGTATTTTACCAAGGTAATTACACTCTTAGCTATCAGTAACAATTAAGCCCTTAGACTAGAGATGCTTAATAAGGTCTCAAAATAAAATCACACATTCCAAGCACTGTACTCTGAAATGTCAAACACGCAAATAGAGCCCTCGATGGGGCGCAGGAGAGCCCTGTCGGCGCACCTGGCCCAGTGCCGCAGCGGAGGGCGGGTCACTGCACTCGCCACGCCCTACCCCAGGGAGCTGGTCCGGGGGCTCCCAGAGGGGTGGGAGTGTCTCCCAAGGAAGACAGGAAGATCAGCAACCAGAGCACCCTCGAGACCCGACAGCTGCCGCCCTGGAGGTGCCTCGAGCGGGAAGCACGCAGACCACGAGGGAGCCGCCATGCGAGCCCGAGGGCGGGGCGGGGTGGGGGGCCGGACGTGCTCGGCTCCAACCAGAAAGCGGCCGCCATCATGCGGCTGGCAAGGTGGGCCCCGCGCGCCTGACCCGGCCACCAACCCCCGGCAACGTGCCTCCGAGCCACAGCTGGTGTAAGTCATCTGTCAGCGCCGGGCGGTCGATACCGCCCCCCACCTCTCAGAGCTACGCCTGTCAGCGCAGCGGGCCAGGGCCAGGACCGAATTAGACCAAGCAGCGCCATCAGCTTCCAACCTGCTGAGCAGGGGGAAGAGAGGAGTGGAAATTTCCTGCCTCGGGAGCCCAGGGCAGTGACCTTCAAGGCCAGAAACTGCCCGAGGAGGAAGCCAGGCACAGCGCACGATCACGGAGGTGCCGATGGATCCCGAGGCCGCGGCGCCCGCGGCGCTGGAGATATGCCCCCGCTGAGGGGCCGCCCGGTGCACCAGCGGGACCTGTACCAGTGAACCGGTGCGACCCTGGTGAAGCAGAGCCGCCAGGCCGCCAACCCAGCCCACAAGGACACTCGCTGGGCGGCACGGGCACTGGACGTGGACGACACGGACAAGACCGACGGGCCCCGCACGAGGACAGCTCGCAAACTCGCCAGGCGTCTCCCCTGTGGGGCCACCGGCAAGGCTGGCGTCGAGGTCGGCCAAGCCTGACCCCAGGAAGCTCGAGTGACGTGACACACACGGCAGGGGACGTGCTGGAGAGGTCGGGACACGGTGAGCTTTCAGCAGCCGGAATGTGACCTGCCTCCTAAAAGCTTCATGACCAGGAGGTCCCAGGTTTTTATCAAACAATCAAGAACAGGCAAACAGTTGTCAGACGTGGCTCCTGGAACTTCCCAGGGGGACGCCCCTGCCCCCAGCCCGCCAGGTCAGCGCGCCCGCCTGGCCGCTCACTGTCAGCCTGAGGGCAGGTGGGAGGAGTCCGCCAGCATCTGGACAACCCCAACCCTCGCCTAGAGAACATCTGGGGACAGTTTCTGGCTTTTTCCTTCCTTGTCTTCTGAAATTTCAGCATCCAAGGCAACATTTTAAATAATGCTCTCTCATACAAAAATCGTAATTCATGCTCCAGCGAGCTGTGCGTTATCAAGCCAGACATCAGAGCCCCTCGGGCTCAGCACAGTTAGCAAAAACCCGGCCGCCCAGACGGAGCTGGGAGCAGGAACGCATCCCGCCCGGCGCACCTGCACACAGGTGACAGTTTCCCACTGCAGTCTACCCTGCGCTCCCTGGGCTCCGAAGGAGGGAAAGGCTGCACCTGCCCACCAGGCCGGAGGGAGGGCTGACCCCACCGTGAGACACAGGGGGTCGGGGCTGACATCCCGATACCCCAGGTCAGTGCGTGAAGGCCCCGGGCTCTGCCCTTCACAAGGAGGAGAGGCCCAGCAGGGAATCCCAGGGTCTGCATTTCAGAGCAATCCAGGGTAAAAACGCACAGGCTGGCTAAATCGCCAAGATGCTCTCCCCTTTGGTGAGGGGAGAGCTCAGTCTGATGTGAGCCGTGACTCACAGGCAGCGCTGTGCGTGTCTAACTGATCGAGAAGTGGGGACACAGAGCACTGGTGGCTCTGGGTGCACTGCACTTGGTAGAGACCCTGGCAAACGTGGGGGCCTGGAGAGAAGACTAAGCGTGGACACGGCAGGGGCGGGCCGGGAGCTGCTGGCCTGGAAGGCAGGCCCCCGCGCAGGCGCCCCATACCTTCGTCAGCAGCAGGACGCGCTTCTGCAGCCGGCGGGCCAGGGCCTCGTGCATCTCCCGCTTCTTCCTCTCCTCCAGCAGCTGGCTGCTGAGCTGGCGGACCTCCTCCTGGAGCTGCAGCCTGGCCTTCTCCAGCCCCCGGGCACTGCAAGAGGCAAAAGGGCAGAGTGATGAGGCCTGGCCCCCAGGACAGCACCCAGTGACGGCCCCCAGGCCCAGCGCGGCCCACGTCACTCAGGTCCCAAAATAGAGCCGCACGTGCAACCAGCCCGCTGTCGCTTCCTCACTTCTGAATAGCTACTTAAAGCCTTTCAGGAGCTTCTGGATTTCAAAGAGTCGCCCAGGGTGATCCCAGAACACGGAAGGTGCGGGGGAGGGAAGCTCAGCTCCACACACAATGGGGAAAACGCCAGCAACGCGGGCTTCGTTCGGGAGGGCGCCTCTGAAGGAGCTGAATCACCAGGGCAGGCGCTGCCCACCCGGACCGCAGTCGGCCACAGATGCGCAGCTCCGTGCGGCGCGGGGGCGTCAAGTACCAGCCCAGGGCGGGCCCCTTCCACAGACATCCTGCAGAGTCGAGCCCCCCCGCAGAGCTCCGACAGCAGGGGGCAGACCCCGGGGCACGGGCTTCCCTCCGCGGCCAGCGCCCTGCCTCAGTTCACACACTTGACGTTGTTCTCCGGTTACCGTTACAGTCTCTCGCCTGGGCAGCCTCCGGTGCCACCAAGCCGCCCCTCAGACTGCAGATCGGATGGGCACCCATGGGCTCACATGCCAACTTCCTGGTAGGGCACCTTCAGAGTTTGGTCTTTGCCGCTCTTTCCCTCAAAACTCCATCAGTCCTTCACACCCTGTAGGGACCGTCCTCTGCCCTGCCTGTTCCCACACAGGCTTCAGGAACCCCCGTCCTGCCCCACCTACACGGGAGGTGCCCACACGCAGACACCCCCCCGGCTTTTTGAGGGGACGGTGATCAGGAGAGTTCCCGGGAGGGAGGACGCCCCAGGAAAAGGAGGCGCTAACCTCACCGGCGGGTGGGCGGGTGAACCGTGAAGCATGGGCCGACGGTGCTGTGTCCACGCTCTTCTTTCAAGCAGAGGAAACCTCTTCCCAAGACAAACCTTTAATATTCTGCTTCTGTATTTTTCTTTTGAGATCTTACCAGGATTATATTACAAGGTGCTATTTGTAACATTTAGCTGGGGTGACGCCCAGTGACAACGAAATGACTTCGAAAATATAAAAGTTGGAGCTGAGGGGCGCTAGAGACAACACCACCTGCATCTTGTATCATTCTTGGCATCCAATTTTTTCTTTCTTTGCTTTGATTACACGATTTCAAGAAAGCCTTAATCCACAGGGATGGCAGACAACGCTTTCTTTGGAGGTGGTCTCCGCTGTGCTAATTTCTTCCATTTCACATCTGAGTGAGTATGGGGTTACTTTTCATCGTAATTTAGTATAATTCTTTGAAGAGCTAACTACAATTTGAGAGTAAACGTGGAACACGCGTTTACGGGACTTTGTAAGAGACTCAGGGAACGCCTGGTCTCAGAGCCGGAGCAGCGTTCTCACCCGGGGCCCCGCACCTCGCCCCTCGCAGCCACCGCGGAAAGCCTTCCTCTAAGAGCGAGTCCCCCTGCACAGCTGGCCGAGGGCACCTACCACTTCTACGTGCTTCATAACCAAAGATGTAAAATAAAGTAAAACAAAACAAGTACAAGTATTCATTGAAACAGACATTTAAAGAGGCCACTTTGAGTTCTAGTTCAATTTAAAACTATTCATACGCCAATTTAATAATCAAGGACTGTGAAATCAACTCTGGAATCACTGACTTCAGGTGGGCAAGGGCACAGCGTTTTGAATCACTGCTCCGCCGTGTGATTTAATTAGAGGAACTCGGGCTCCCGTGTCCAAGCTGCCGAGGCCAGCTTGCAGGGGGCGGGGCTGCTCTGAGCACAGGCTTTCTGGGCACAGCCCTGGTGGGAACTGACAAACCCCAAGACCCAGGGTTTCGGGAGCACGACGTCCCCACACAGAGGTCTGGAGGCCTCCCCCCCGAGGGCAGGTATGAAGGCCACAGGGTAACTGCTGTCCACCTGCAGAGAGCTGGAGACCCTGACTCCTGGGGCCTGGCCCAGGGCCACCTCACCTGCACCTAGCCTGTCACCGCCAGCTCACTGTGTGGGCCCCTAAAACGCGGGTGGGCCTGAGGCCCCAGACCAGGCCCAAGATGTCGCAAGAACAAGTATGTCAAGTGCAGGACACAGTGCCAGTCACACGTCCAGCAGCACCCACAGATGACGACCAAGCCTTTCGGGGCCCAGGTGGGCAAAGCTCCTGCCCGCTTAGAAAAACCACCTGTCCTTCCCCGTGCGACCTGCTCTTCAGGAAACCAAGACGGGAAGCAATGCAGCAGAGGACACACAACCCCAGGCACCAGCAAGCAGCCCTGGGAGGGCAGCCCCCGGCAGGCTGGCCCGAGTGGCGCTCGGCCCGGGCCGGGGTCTCCTGGGGTCTCCCGTGGAGGCGCTCCACCCTCAGGCTCGCCAGCCCCATGTCACCCCGAGTTCCAAGGCCTGCCATGAGGCCTAACGTTCCATCAGTACTCAGTTTTTTTTAAAGCTGGACTAGACCTAAATAACCAACCTGGGCAACTTACAGGAGGCGGTGCTGCTGGCACTGCCCACAGAGTGCTGCTTGGGCCGCCGCAGCCTGGCTCTGACTCTCCTGAGCCCCGGTGACAAACTGGCCCAGCCCCGGAGAGACAGCAGGGGTCAAGCGGCACCACGGGCCCCAGCCCCCAGGCTCTCGTTCTCAACGGTGCGGGTCTCGGGAAGACGCCGTGCGTTCTGTGCAGCAGAGGCTTAACCCAGGGCGCGGCTCACTGGTAAGTGAAAGAGGAGAAAGAGGCGCCCGGATAGCTTCAGGGAGAAGCTGGGGTCCCCTGAAATCGCTCCATCTGGAGACCGAGAGCACTGGGACCCACTCCTCTGCAGGGGCACCACTGCCGTCGGGCCTGCACCAGCCGGAGTGGGTGGTGCCGGGAGGGGAAGGGCTGCCCCGTGCCACGGGCAGGAAAGGGAGCGGCAGGAACCCCCTTCTGGGAGAAGCAGTGAGCACAGGCCTCCCTCCCCGCGGCCTTGCGGCTCTCCCGGCAGCGCCCCTCCGCGCGGGCCGCAAAGGGCACCAGCTGGCAAAGCAGAGCTGGGAAAGGGAGGCTGGAGTGCAGGACTGCCACGGGCAGAAGACGGACAAGAAGCGGCAAATACGTGATCAGCTCGGGAGGGAGGGAAAGCAGGGAAGGACCCAGAGTCTACAGCAGAGCAGGGCAGAGGCTCTGTTTACGTGAGAGGGCACCGCACCGCCCCAGAGGGCAGCACGACGGGGTCTGAAGCCGCTGGGTGTGCGCCAGGGGCCAGGAGGGGTCAGAGGGCACAGACGGAAAGGGGAGGAAGAGCAACCGGGAAGGGCCGCATGGAGAGGGCAGGAGAGAGCGGGAGGGGAAAGGACGGAGAGCAGAGACAGGACCTCTCAGAACAACGCGGGTGGAGGGGGCGGCCCAGGAGGCGCTGGCTTGGGTCTACAGGTTCTCGGCGGAGCAGGCAAGAGCACAGGGTGTGCTCGAGGGAGCGACCCCGCAGGGTGGGGACGTCCCGGTGGGCGGGAGAGGAGGGACCGTGAACGGCCGGGCCTCGGGGGACAAGGGGTGGACGAACTGGCACAAACAGGGCCTGCTCTTGTACAGGAGTGCCGTTTTCTGACGTTTCCAATAACTCCCCCCGAAGTGCCCCAAAGGGGTTTCTCACAACACCTGCCAACGGGCGGCCCTGCCCTGTCCTCGTGTGCCGGGGGGTGAGAGCACAACTTCAGCCTCTCCAGAGAGGGCCTCCTGCAGCCTGGGCCGCAGGCCCGTCGGCCACCGCTCTGCGAACAGAGGCCTGTGGGTCCCCGAGCCACGGAGGCCCGACACAGAGCGCCAGCACCACATGGCCGCCTCTTCCCTGCGGAACGCCCTCTAGTTCAATCGCGGCCTTCCTTGTGAAGTAAAGAGGAGAAAACCCATAAAAAACTAAACCTCTGGTTCCGTGCTGACGTTGAACCCTGAAGTCAGTGGCATTTCCGTGAACCTCTGGGAGTTCAAAATGAAGCCCTCAGTTCTCAGGGGAGAGGGCGTTCATCCATCAGGACCTTTCTGAGCTGGCGTCTGCGGAAGGAAGTAAGGCCTGAGCTCTTGAGAACCCCTCTCTGCACTGTGACGGGCCGCTGCAGCCCACTGTAATGTCGTCTTCATCAGAAAACCCCCAGCCTAAGGATATCTACTTTCAAGGAAGGATGAAAGGACACGCACGCTGTGAAGCTGCAGGCAACACCTGAACGACCTTCTCTCGCTCAGCGCGGTTCTGCCCTGGCCTCGCACCGCACCTCCAGCCGCCACCGCAGCATCCCGGTGCCAAGGGCCGTGCCGTGACACTCGCCTGCGGGGCAGGAGGCCCAGAGGGCTGGCCAGCTCCTCTAGGAAGCACGCGGACGGGGCGGGGCAACCGACCCCAGGAAGGACCGCCCCGCTGTGCGGAGCTCTCGCTCCAAGCTGCTGTGGGCCGGGGGCCTGGCACCCAGTCTTGCCTGGAAGGTCAGCATGGAGGGCGGAAACACCCGGTAGCCGTAGCCGGGCCCACGTTCAAACCAAGAACGGCTCTGAGGCAAGCAAACCTGCAGTCGGCGACATGTGGTCGAGACGTTCACGCGGACACATGGCACTAGGCAAGACCTTTACTTCCGACGACTGCCCACGAGTACCTCCCCGAGGGCACGCGGTCACCCGCCCGGGGCCCTGCGGGTTAAGCTGTGAACATGACTGTACGTGCACACTGATCCCTGGTGGCTACACTTCAGCAGCAAACTAGGATGATATTAACAGAATTTAATTCACACTCCTGCAAAGCCCCTAAGCTCCCTTACGCTGGGGCTCCGAGGAGCAGAGCTCAAACCCACCACACGCGTGCTCTCCAAGCACCCCCGTCCCACAGACGGGTGACCAGGCCTCGGGGGCTGCCAGTGAGTCGAGGCCCCTCCGCCCCGACCAGGACACGGTGCCCGACCTCCAGTCTCTCCAGTTCTGTGCCCCGTGTGCCCCGGCCACCAGGCAGGACAAGCCAAGCCACCACCACGTAGGTGACTCACTGTGTGTGTGTGTCTGGGGCGTGAGGGCTCACAGGCCGGCCCCAGAGCCACCCGGAGGGGGAGGGCAGCTCCTCAGGGGAGCCTCAGAAACTGAAAATCCTCCACGCCTGCCTGTGGAGAGAGTGAAAGAGAGGGTCGTGGAAAGGACAGGGCACAGCAGAACAGGGCAGGCAAGGGCTGGCCGATCTGACACGACACGGGGCTGCGGCCGGCACACGCGCGGGACTCGGGACACGACTGGGCTGCAGCACGTACCGAACGGAGGTCAGGGTTTCAGCTGAGAGCAGGGTCACCACCAGCTCGATGGGCAGGACTGCCAAGACGGCCTGTGGCAGCAGGCGAAGCGGGGAGAAACCGGCAGGGATGAGACCCAGCCAGACGGAGCCCTGGGGTGCAGCGCCGTGTGTGCCAGGCCGTCCAAGGGCAGGGTGAGGACGCTCGGGACTCGCTGGCTGTGAAGGACAGGGCAGGGGCACAGAGGGCACAGGACGCACAGCTGGCCTCCAGGTGGCCAGCTCTCAGAGCTACCCGAGGATGGGAAGGGCTGCTTGGAGAGAGGCCGGCCTCCAGCCAGAAGGGCTTCAGCTACAGGCCGGCCTGCTCTTCGGGAGGGAACCGGCAGGGGCGCTGCACCGCTGGGGGTGCCCACGCAACGCAGATTTCCTCACTGCTAAGACTCGGGGCTCACTTCCGGAAGCCATGGCCTGGCGGATGAACAGTGGATGGAGGGACACCGCAAAGCAGCAGACCACACGCCGACCGGCAGAGGAGGGGCCACGCGGCCGCTCTCGTACCCGCACCTCCAGTTTCCTCCAATCAAGGCTTCGGTTCCCAAAATTCTCTCCGCCAGCACCCTGAGCACAGGCCCTGGTGGTTTTCTAAGGAAGCGGGGTCGTGCTGCCAGCAGCGGGAGCAGAGGCCCCACGCGCGATCCCGCACGAAGCCCACGGGTCCTCTGGTGGGTCCACCACGTTCCGGTCCTGAAGGCTGCCCAGGAAGCTGCACGACACCGAAACGGCAGCAAGGGTGCCCGCAGCCGGGACCCGCGTACTCGCCCAGCCGTGCCTCATCTCGGCGCTTTGCAGGACGCACTTGCGGGAAAGACAAGAGGGGCCAGGGTGGGCGTGGGCCACAGGCCAAGGACGGGCAGGGCCACCACCAACACAGAAGCACTTCTGGAGCAAAGACCCTCTAAGGGAGCTGCTGCAGATACAGACCAGCAAGGGTCAGTATCTGAATGGGGTCTCGAGACGACGAGAACCCACCCAGATCAGCACAGGGAACAGGTGGGCCTGAAGGAACCCGGCAGTGGGCTCCACACGGAGGGAAGGACAGGACCCCACCAGGGAGGGAGGGCTGGATGCTGCCCCCGACCTCCGGGGGTCTGCTCCTGCCCCCAAGGGCGTCACCACTGACAGCCGTGCATGCTGAGCCCCGGACTCACCCTCGACAGCCCCCCCTTCCCTTCCACCAGGGCTCCGCAGACCTGACAGCCCCACACACGCTGAGCACAGGCTCCCCGCATCTGCACCCCCAGACCTGGTCCAGGCCGCCCCTCCTCACGGGCCCCCACCGCCGCCTGCTCACCTGTCACCCCTCCTGACCGAACACACAAACCTCACCCGTCCCAAGACTCCCCTTTAACCACTCCACAGCCTCCTGCATTTGAAGGACAGCCCAGGCCAAGGCCAGACCCAGCGTCACTCAGCTGCAGGGAGCCACGCCCGCCGTGTCCACGGGCCTGGCCAGGAGCCACGCGGCAGCTCAGCAGGGCAGGGCGGACGGTCAGGCGGAGCCAGGTACTGGTTTCGGAAATACTCTCCCAGACGGTGGGGGTCGGCGCCGAGCCACGCCGCTCCCACCCCCACGCCCCTGCCCAGAGAGGTTCCTGCCACGCAGAGCCTGGGTGTGTCCCGGGGGCAGTGCAATCACGGGAGCGGAAACCCACCGCTGCTCCTGGAGGGAAACTAGCAACTGCAGCCCTGATTCCCCAGGACAGAGATTCACCAGAGCCGGGCACGAGTCCCTCAGCGTCGGAGGTCAGGTGCTTCAGAAAACTCTCTGAACCTCCATTTCCTCAGCAATGAAGGGAAGCCACTGCCATCTGCCTAACAGGGTGGCGGGGACACTCACAAGGCACATGCAGAGCGCACAGCACATGCCAAGTGTGCACACGGTGAAGCCCCCGTGCTGCTGCCTTAACGGGGTGCAGCGGGATGACCCGCCGTCTGCACCCAGCTAAGTAGAGAAGCCGCGTCCAGGGAGAGACCGCCTTGAAAAGAGCTGGTTGAGATCCGTGCCACCGTTTCCTTTTCAGAAGCTTCACACGGGACTAGAGAAGAAAGCAGAGATCAGGAGCGGGGAGCTCCGTGGTGCCCAGCATGCTCGTGCACCCCCGGGTCCCGCTGAGTGCCCACACAACCCGAGTGGGAAGGGTACTGCTACCACATCCCTATCCCCGGACGGGGCACACACAGCCGATGGACGCAAGCCAGGCTCTTATTCAGACCAGAGCCCCGACTACACGCGTGGGCACCCTCTCACCGCACGGCCAACCTGGACCAACGGCTGAGAGCAGGTCTTGGGCGTAGCAGTGGGACCCTGGGCTCCGTCAGTCTGGTCAAGGGGTAGCTTCGGCATGTGTGCGGAGAAGGAAGGGGACCAGGGAGACAGGAGGTGGGCAGCCCCTCCATTCTGGGTCCTGCTCAGACTCAGGAGGGGCCCCCTAGGAGAGGAGCCGTGAGCCTCGCCCGTCACCCCGGATGCCCAGGCCCGGCGTTGGCACACAGCCGTCTTCACGTACAGCATCTAATTCCAATCCTAAATGCCTCCAGGTGTCATTACACATTTCTCAGAAAAAAATAAAAAATCTAAACAGTGGAAACAAAACCAGAGAATGAAAAAGGCAAAGGATGAAGTAATTACCAATCAAAGGAACGGCGAGGGGCAGCCTGGGGGCTGCAGCGGGCCTCCCTGTCACCTCTCCTCCGCCCAACTCCCAACATCTCATCAATGCGAATCGCCAAATTCAATCTGCATTCCCAGATAAACAGAGGCCACAGTTAATACTCTCATCTGACCTTGAAATGTGAGGAGGAAAATTACCCTTTGCAATTTCAATTCAAGCCCAGCCATAATGAATAATCCAATTCTGCTGATCCGTTACCAACCTGTAACCGCACGGGTGGGTGGGGCTGACTCCAAATTCCGGGGTGGGGAGCCCAAGCGAGGCCGGCGGGAGCAGCCCAGTGCTGGGTGCCAGGCTCACAGCAGGATGCCCTCAGCCCACCCCAGGGGGCCCCCGGGACTCAGGACGCAGACACGGCAGGGAGCAGAGGGCAAGTCGGCTCCTCAGATCCTGCAGAGCAGCTGCCCTGGACCCTCGAGCTCCGGCTCTCAGCACAACCCAGGGGGAGGACGGTGGACGGGTAACTAAAGTGACCCTTCGCTCAGGTGGCGCAGACGCCCCCTGCAGCGGAGGTGACCTTCTGACCTCTCACGTGCACCATCTCACTAAGCCCCACAGCATCCCTGAGGATGCGGGTCCGGAACATGGCCCGCAGACGGGACAGGGCCCAGGGAGAGGGACCTTCTACACCGCGCTCGGCAAACCGTCCGCCGCCTGCTCTGGAAACACGGTTTGGCTGGAGCGCGGCCTGACCCGCTCCTCACGTGGCATCTACGCTGCTTTCCTGTGACAGAGATTCTGTGGCCTGAAAAGGCAGAACTATTTACTACGGGCTGCCGGTCACTGCGCTCTGCCTGGTGTAAGGTCCGGAAAGGCCTCCGCCCACTGGCGGTCGGCCCCTCCCCGCCCCGCCAAGTGGAGCTAACGGCACAGAAGCTCGTAGCAGCCTGGCTGGCCCCGGGCACTGCTGACACGGGACCCCTCACCAACGAGACGAGCGCCAGCCAGTGCACTGTCCCCTCACACTGCGCCCCACCCTCTCACATCCGGAGCCCAGGGATCCTCCTGTTTCTGGTCTGAACAGACGCCACAGCCTCCAGGCCCCCTGTGGCAGCGACGTCCATGGATCTGCCCAGGGTGGTTCTGAAGCCAGGCTGCGTGGGCACGAGGGAGGTGAGGAAGAGCCCACAAAACAGCAGGCCCGGTGCTCTTGCCCATTTCCCACCCGACTCCCCCTCCTGCTTCAGCTGGGGGTGGCAGGCAAGTGGCCGTCCCAGGGTCACAGAACTCCACGTGGCCGATGATGCTGAGGGTCGGGCTGCCCCCGCAGCACACCCATCTCTGTCCTTCCAGACCCCCCGTCTCCCTCCCTGGGTCAAGGATGGCAAACGCCTCAAGGCAGACCCACCCCCACCCCCAGGGGGTCAGGAGCACGGGGTGCAGGCCGGGCTCAACCACCTCCACCAAGGGAGAGGAAGGGGCACGCCGGGGGCATTCACGTGCACCTCACTGAGGGGTCCCGAGGGGTGCAAAGAGGTCCGGGACAGACGAGGTCGGGATGTGAAAAAGCAAACAAGCTTCAAACACCCAGAGAAGCCCCGTAGCAGGGTAACCTGGCTGAACACATGCTTAAAACAGCCCCGGAGGGACGCTCCAGGGCCCGGTCCAGGCAGCGGCACTGAATACTGAGCCTCGAGTCCTGAGCGCTATACCTTGGGCACCCAGCACTAAGCAGTCCACCTCAGGGACCAAGCGCGGAGCCACCGGTACTAGGTACTGAGCCTCAAGTACCAAACGCTGAGCCAGAATGCGGTCTGCGCTCCGAGGCAGGTGGGTCAAAAAACAAGAGGCGGGCGGTCTGGGGCCTCCAGAAGCGTCTGCCTTTACCCCTGGCCAGGCGTGGTGTTGACGAGAAGGCAGCAGACCGGGCAGCGAGGACACGTCGGCTCCAGGCCCAGCCCTCAGAGACCTGTCCCTCTGGAGGCCTGGACTTCCACACCCACGAGGCACGGACAACCCACAGGAGGGACACGCAAGGGGACGTGGCAGCGAGAGCAGCACCTGGACACGGTGCCCCAGAGCCCGCAGCTCCAGCTGCGTAAGCGTAAGGCAGCACAGCAGCCCCTTCCCCGTGGGGGGGACGCGGACGCAAAGGGCCTTGACCACGGCGCTCGGTGCCAACAAGAGGTGCCCGAGGGGGGGCGAGTGGGGGCAGGGACACACAGTAGGTCCCACCGCGGGGCACGTCTGTGACTTCTGATGGCCCAGCTCCAGGTGGGGTCCCCGTCACGACCCCAGGTCAGGACCTTCCACCACTGCATCGCCCCGAGAGACCAGGGAGGGCCCCGCGGCTGGGAGCACGTGGTGGAAGCAGCCCTGAGGACGCCTGGAGGTGGCCCCCACACGCAGGCGGGGTGGGGTGACGCTGCCACGCACGCGCCCATGGAGGGCCCTCCGTCGGTGGACTTCACAGCCACCTCCTCCCAGGGGCACGGAACCGAACCTCAAGCTCAAACGCAGCCCTTTAGATACGGAAGGATCACCAAGAATCAAGCTCTACAGGTGAGCAAAGCAAGCGAACTCCACCCTGCATGTCGTCGATCTCCTCGCAGGAGCAGGGCCCGGCAAGCGCCCAGGAGCCGGGCGAGGGCAGGCTGACGTGCTGGGGCTCAGGCCTTTGCTCTCCTGAGCGCCCTGTGGATCCAGCGTTGGGCTTAGCTGGATATAAAAACAAGACAAAAAGATTTTTTACAAGATCACACCTCCTGTGCTCAAGGAATTCACCGTCCAGCTCAAGAGAAGAATAAAACACGGCACAGTGGATGCAGGAAGCTGGAGGGAAGGGAAGGAGCATGGCTGCCTTAGAAGAACAGCCAAGCCGGGCGGGCACGGAGCTGAGCACCGCCCGGCCCAAGCAAGGGCAGGAGGTCAAAGGGCAGGACCAGGCCGCAGGGGTGGGACAGGTGGGCGAGTTCCAACGGCGCCTGTGAACTCGGCCAGCGGTAAAGGTGAAACGGCCCAAGCTCACCCCGTCCCCCCGAGTCGCCCGAGAGCCCAATCAGCAACGCTGGCGCTGAGGGTCCCAACGTGCAGACCTTCGCCAGCAGCGCCCTCCACGCCTTCGATCCACACCTGTCCCCGCGACGGTCCTTCTCCTGGGTAACAAAGCCCATTCCGCCTGTTTACTTTCCCATCGACGTTGCTGTCCTCAACCAGAGCACAAGAAATCGACAGCCCGCTGGGTGAGGCGCCTTCAGGGGACGCTGACATCCACCCCAGGCACGCAGCCCAGGGGACTCCGCTGGGGGAGGGGCCATCCCTCCACGCAGGTGACGCCAGGCAAGCACGGCCACACACCCTCTAAACGCTGAAAGGAGAAAACTGAAGTCACCAGCTCCTCCTGCACTGTTTTAGCCCAGCATCCACTCAGCCCTGCCGTGCCCACAGAGCTGCTCACCCACTGATCCCACTTCGTCCCCCACAGGCGCGGGGGCCCCGGGGGTTGACACTTGCCTGGAGAAAGGCCAGCTCTACTCAGTTTATTTCCTCTTGAACTTGAAGAGCCACTAAGACAGAAACGACCTTTACAAGGCAGGGCTGGTCCTGGCGGGGAAGCTGGAGCACGCTCACTGCTCTGCTCACACCACAGGAGGGGGCCGGGCTCCTGACCTCACCTCGCACGTGCCGCCAGGCGCACCAGAGCGGGCCTGGGTGGTGGCGGCCATCGGGGGCAGCTGCGGCCGGGGCTGCAGAAGCGGCAGCCACGGCTGGGCTCACGTTCGCCCTCCACCACTTGCCAGTGCGGAACGGGGACCCGAGGACACTGACAGTTTCTCCTCAAGATTCCTCAGAAAAAGGCACTTTGTTAAGAAACTAAGAGACTCCCCGACATACGGCAGGCCCTCCGCGCCCAATCTTCCAGTCACTTTTGTGGATCTTCTCTCAACTGGCTGTGGGTACCTTCTTACGGACTACTGCCGGGGGTTCCAGGAAATCTCTGCAGTTTATTTAGTGACAAGGCAAGGCTGTGGCCCCCGGAGTGGCTTGAAGGGAGGTCAGGCGGGAAGGGCACGGGGTGCTCCCTGGAAGAGGTGTCACCCAGAGGCCCCGGGCGAGCGCCAAGAGTGGGTGTCAAGTCTGAAGGGGGGAAGAGCACAAGGTAGGTGGCGATGCTGAGGGGGGCGCCTCCCCGCTGAAATGGCCAGTTTATGGTACGAAGCAAACACCACATGGCGTTCAAGGAAAGGCAACAGAAAACCATGAAGACTCTGCAGCACAGGGCGAAACCCACACCCGCCCGCCCACCAGTCAGCCAGGCCGCGCGGGGGTCGGGGGCCTGGACCCAGGAGTGCACAGGGCGGGGCCAAGAACAGGAAGGCGGGGGCCCCCATCCCCAGCCTAGTGACTCCATGAGGGCCCCAAACCAGCTGAGGTCTGGTTTTCCACGCAGACCCGACTTCAGGGAAAACACTTCAGGGACGCTGACATGCATGCGGTAATTCTACTTCTCTTTGGAAGTTGGTAAGTCTGTACATCCGACAGGGCATTTTGAGTGAACAGCGCTGGGCAGGACAGGAGTAACAGAGCAGCTGTGGAAATTCAACAATGTTCAGAAGACTCTGGTCAGCAATTCAGAGAACAAGTCCGGAAGTGTGTGAATAGAGGGCATAGAGAAACAAAGGTCTGCTGTGATTACAAATACTGATTTAGTTCTCTGAAATTTCCGGAGGAGAAAAGGAGCCTAGCCAGCCATGGGGACGGCCACAGCAGCGCCAAGCATGTCACATGGCCCCACCGCCAAGCGCGGAGGAGAAGCCCGTGACCTTCAGGTCCCGGGCGCAGCCTCGGGTCCCCAGGCAAGCCAGGCATGGTGACAAGCAGGAAGGCAGTGCCGTCTCCAGAGGCGTCCGTGGGCGGTGTCTCCCGCCAACAGAGCCGCACAGAGGGCCATGTGCGCGGCTGCCGGGGCCACTGCGGCGCTGATACCAGGATGGCCCGTCTGCTGGCGAGCAGATCAGGCACAGCAAACGCAGCGCGGACAGCAGACTTCCCGAGCCGCTGTCGTGGCTGCCGCGGCTGCTCACCCTCCCGCCCACTGGCGCATCGCTTTCTGAGAACAAGACCCCGGAATCTACCCCACGCCTGCGCATAGGTGCGCCCCGGCTTCCTGTCGTCGGACCCCAGGTGACACGGGAAGCCACCACTGCCATCGTCGGACTCGGAGCAGAAAGAGGAGGAGCCGAAACACACAAACAGGACCCGGCAAGGGTGGGATGCACGCTGGGACCCTTGGGAGATGGGACGAGAGACCTTCACCGTGTCGCCGTCAGGGCCGGCAGCAGCCAGCAAACACCGCCATCCTCCCCCGTTTACACACACGCCTGTTTAACACCGCCCACCTGGACAAGCTAAGTCCCGCCGCCAGCCCCGCGGGACACGGGACACCCGGGTTCTGGAGGCAAGTCAGCGAGGCAGTGGGAGTTTGAGCTCAGATCTCTCCGTCATGACCCTACGCTGGTCACGAGCACCGGCTCACGTTCGCAGCCACGGGTTCCCTGCTTCCGTGGCCAATCAGTGCGAATCGAGCGCCTCCTGTGTGTCAGTCACCAATCCAGGCAAAGGAGACAGCGGCGACCGGCTTCACGGAGCTCACGCAGGACAGACGGTGTCCTGGGACGTGCCGGGGGTGTGGGCTGCCCAGGCTCTGCCAGCTGCCCACCCTCCACTGTGTGTGCGGCTTCACCCCCGTCCGTCCCCCGGACGTCCTCCTCACTCACAGGGCTCGGCCCCGACAGCACGAGGCCACGTGGAGCCTCAGGCCCCCGCTGCCCTGCTGCCCCAGAGCTGGGAAGGAGACAAGCCAGTGCTACCAAGCGCAGACGGAGGGTTGAAACCCCCTTGCCTTGCCCACAGACCACTTAAACGACGAGACCTCCCTATCAGAGACCCGCCACCAGACAGGATAATCCCCTCGCTGGTTTCCTGTGTGGCCTGGGTTCATCATGACCGTGACCCCGCGTAGCAGACACTGAGAGCTTCTGATTGAAAGACCACTTTCTCTGAAATGACCTCTTTACAGTAAACTGCACAAGTGGGAGGTGGCAGGGAGAAACGGCGACTACCGAGAAGCCGGCTCACACGGGAGGGAAGGAGCCTCGCGGAGCCCGAGCGGGCAGCCTGAGTCCCCACACGGAGCTCAGACCGCCGTCGACACCCGCCACGTGCCTGGGGCCAGAGGACCTCCTAGGCGCCAGCCCACCCCTGCCCCCGCCCGCCCCATTCACACTGAAGGAAATGGGGTTACTCTGAGGGCACCTGCTCACTGAGCCTCACTTGGTTCTCAGGCGTTAACATCACAAAACCATTTGCTGAAGAACGGACTCATTTTTAATTGAGACAGAATTTAGATAAAATTTACCGTTACACCATTTTAAAGTGAACAATTCAGTCTTCAGTATATGTGCGATGCTGTCCAAACATCGACACTAATTCAAGAAGATTGTCATCACCCCAGACGGAGGCCCTGTCTGTCCCCTCAGCAGTCGCCCTCCATTCCCACCCGCCTCAGCGGCTGGCCCCAACTAACCTACTTTCTGTGCCTATGAATTTGCCCACTTTGGACATTTCGTCTTACTGGAATCATACACTACGTGGCCCTCTCCAACTGGCTTCTTTCAATCAGCATAATGTTTCCAAGGTTCGTCCTACCTTACCGCGTACCACTGCTCCATTTCTCTCGTGGACGAGTGATGTGCCGCTGGACGGATGGACCACAACTTGTTTATTCATCGGTTGCTGGGCGTTTGGATCCTTTCCACTATTGGCTGTTGTGAATAATGGTGCTATGAACACTCAAACGCAGGTTTTTATGTGAACATATGTTCTCAGTTCTCCTGGGTACGTAACTAGGAGTGGAACTGCTGGGTCACATTAACTCTGCGTTTAACCTGCTGAGGAGCTGCTAGACTGTTTCCCACAGTGGCTGCACCATTTTACACTCCTACCGATAACCTGTGAGGGTTCCAATTTCTCCACATCCTCACCCAATACTCTTTATTTTCCATCTTTAAAATTATTATAACAAAAAGTATTGTATTGTACAATGACATATGATTACATGTGCAACTTCATTGTTATGCATGACGTATCGTTATCACGCTAGCCATCCTAGTGGGTGTGAAGGGGTGTCTCAGCATAGTTTTAATGTTCTTCGTGTGCTTCTTAAACATCTGTAGCAATGTCTACTTAAGTCCTTTGCCCTTTCTGTGTATATATACATAACATACCATTTTAAGCATTTCTCAGCACCCGAACAAGCGGCATTAGTACATTCACACTGTAGCACAACCATCACCACCATCCATCCGAGAACTCATCTCCCCCAAACTGAAATGCTGTCCTCATTAAGAAGCCCAGCCCCTGGCACCCACCCTCTTACTTTGTCTTTATGGACTGGGCTCCTCTAGGGACCTCACAGAAGTGAAATAAATCATATCTGTCCTTTTTTGACTGGCTTATTTCACTGAGCATCATGTCTTCAAGGTTCATCCATGTTACAGCAGGTGTCTGAATTGCCTTCCTTTTAAAGGATAAGTGATATTCCACCGCGCGGAGGGACCACGTTTTATTTGTCCACTCACCCACCGCGCGGAGGGACCAGGCTTTATTTGTCCACTCACCCACCGCGCGGAGGGACCAGGCTTTATTTGTCCACTCACCCTCACCCCTCGAGGGACACTGGGCTGCCTCCAGCTCTTGACTACTGTGAATAATGCTGCTGAGAGTGTGGGTGTGCAGACATCTGCTCCAGTCACCCCGGCTTCCACAGCATCCACAAATTTTGCACCGCACCAGCCGTGCACAAGGGTGGCAATCTCTACCCCCTCACCAACACTTGTTTTCTATGTTTTTGAAGGCAGTCACCCTAAAGGGTGAGAGGTGATATCTCACGGCTTTGAGCCCCATTTCTCTAAGGACTAGTGATACTGAGCATCTTTTCACGTCCTTATCGCCCATTCATTTATCTTTTTTGGAGACGTGCCTATTCAAGTACTTAGTCCATTTTTTAATCGGGTTGTTTCCTTGATGTTCTGTTGTGAGAATTCTTTATATATTCTGGATACCGGACCATTATCAGATACTTTGCAAATATTTTCTCCCTTATGTGGGTTGAATTTTCAATTTCTTGATGGTGTCCTTTGATGAATTTAAGTTTTCTATTTCAATGAAGTCCATTTTACTAATCTTTCTTTTTTGCTTGTGCATAAAGATACTTGCGTATATTTTTGCTTGGTATCATATTTTAGAAACCATTATACCCCCTAACCCAAGGTCACAAAGATCTATGACACCAATGTTTCTTCTAAGAGCTTTATAGTTTTAGTTCTTGCATCTGGGTCTTTGATCCATCCGAGTTACTTTTTGCCTACAGTTTAAGGCAGGGATCCAAATTTATTCTTTTTAATTAATTAATTGATTGATTGATTTTTGGCTGCGTTGGGTCTTCGTTGTTGCGCACGGGCTTTCTCTAGTTGCGGCTAGTGGGGGCCGCTCTTCATTGCAGTGCATGGGCCTCTCATCGTGGTGGCTTCTCTTGTTGCGAAGCACGGGCTCTAGGCGCATGGGCTTCAGTAGTTGAGGGCACACAGGCTCAGCAGTTGTGGCACACAGGGTTAGCTGCTCTGCGGCATGTGGGATCTTCCCGGACCAGGGCTCGAACCCGCGTCCCCTGCATTGGGAGGTGGACTCCCAACCACTGTGCCACCAGGGAAGTCCCACATTTATTCTTTTGAAGTTACCTCAGCACCATAAAATAAATTAGGAAGGGATTCCTCATCTTCTATTTTTGGGAGTTAGTTCCTTCTATAAATGCAGGTAAAATTCACGGGGAAGCTTTGTTGGAAATATTCTGGTTGCTAATCACCTATCATAGGTCTATTCAGATTTTCCATTTCTTTTGAGTCAGTTTGGATACTTTGTGCATTTCTAGGAATTTGTCCATTTTATCCAGATTACCTACTTTGCTGGCAAACAACAGCTCGTAACATTCTCTTAACATAGTTCTTCATATTTACGTGAGGCCACTTCCACTCCCGATTTTACTAATAAGACGCGTCTCTCGTGTTTGTTTGGCTAGTCTAGCTAAAAGTCCGTCAATTTTATTCCACTGCGCTAGGAGAACGTGCTTTGTATGCTTCCGACCATTTTAAATGAGGCATATTTCGTGGCCTGACATACGATCTGTCCCGGACAATGTTCCCGGTGAGCTGGAGAAGAACGTGCATTTGGCTGTTGAGTGGAGCGTTCTACAGGTGTCTCCATGCCTAAATGTCCTCGCCTACAAATCGGGACAGAAATCCCTACCTCCTGAGCTTCTTACACAAACCCAAGGAGACAGGTACACAAAGGACCCATCGCAGCTCTGCATTCAGAGTAGGTGGACGTGAACCACGGCCGCGGGTGTGGCGGAGATGAAGCGATGCCCAGGTAAACTCGGGAAGAGCCCTCCCTCACCTGCATGTCGGCTCCTCTGAAAGCTACTCAGCCCGCGGGTGCCAGGGCTATACTTTGATTTCCTAGAGAAGTCTGACTCTAGGACCCACCTTCGTGGCAGGGGCGGGGCGGGGGGCAAAGACCCAGAGGCGCCGGCCCGTGTGCGGCTTGTTGCGCACATGCCCCCCGGGAGACGCAGCCACAGGAGTGGAGACAACAAAGCAGGGCTTCTCTCCTGTGTTTCTGGGAGGACGGGCCGCACCGTCTGCGCTTATACCCTGCGGGTGCCCCGCAAATGCTGAGGAAGAGCCGCCAAGTTGACAGCGGTGCGCCACCCCTTCCCCAAGGGCCCCTCCCATGCACACAGGGCCCCCAGCTTTCAGAGGGAGCCTACCGCCCGCTCAGCAATCCCAGCGGGCAGAGTACTCCGCAAGAGGAGAAAACAGGCCGGTGACAAAGAAAAGTGCTTCTCTCCACACAAATTCTTCAGAGGAAATGGACTTCCAAGTGGCCATCTGTCAATGACATTAGCATCCCAAAGCCACACAGCCACACAAGCAAGGAGCCTGGCTCTGGCTGAGCCCAAACTTCATTACAGGAGCAGAAAAAGTCCATTTAAATGATAATAGGAAGTGCTCAGGAAGCATCTTACAGAAGGAAGATCCCAACTGCACCCCAGCTTCCAGGCAGCAATCAGGAAGGCCGGCCTAGGCAGGCTGGACCACACCTGCCCCTCCCCGCAGGCCTTCCCCTGGTCTGCTGCCAGCCTGGACCTTCCACGGCTGAGCGTGCAGGAGAGGAGGAAAGTCAGCTGGGGGCACAGTCACCACGCGGCCACTCCCCCAGACCGAGCCTCCCTCAGGAGGGCACAGACCTGCCTGCAGCCCCACCTCCAGGGCCTCCCTTCTCTTCCCTACTGGTCTCTCCGCCGCACCTTCCACTGTCCCTTCAGGTGTCCTCTGAGAGACGCCTCCCCGCGTGACCCTGCCACCTGCCCAGCCCCCCGCTCCAGACGCAGACGCCGCCGCAGTGCCTCAGCTTCCTTCCGCCACAGCACGCCATGCAACGCGCCACCGTCTCTGTCCCATCAGACGGTGTGTGCAGGAGGGCAATGGCCACACAAGGTCCCGGCAGAGCACCCAACACCCAGGAGGGGCAGCAGATCCGTTCTGAACGAACAAAGAGCCAAACAGACGTCCGACCAAGAGACCGGAGCACCCGAGGGCCAGGAGATGCACAGGCCGTGTGCTGCAGCAGGAGAGGGCGGTGCGCCCGCCAGCCTCCGCCAGCTGTAGCAGGGCCCAGGGCCCAGACCACTCAGACCTGTGGACACTGGAAAGAGGGACGCCACTGAGAGCACACACTGGCAGCAGTGGCCGCTGTCAGGCTTCCCAGGGTGGGTGGGTGCCCTGGGAGGGGCACCGAGATGCCAGGACGCCGTGCCCCCACTCCGGCCAGTGTGCTTCTGAAGCACTGCTGACCTGACCCAGCATGGGGCACACGCACATACACCCCTGCCCACTGGGAACGTCCACGGGGAGACGGGAGCGATTCCACTTCTGCTCTCTCTCGGCCGCAGAGGCTGGGGGGCTGACGCACGAGGATGCCAGAGGCCGCCGGGCGTCTCCAAGGAGTCACACCCCTCAGCGCGGCTCTCACTCTGTCCCGTGATGGAGCCTGAGGACAGGAAGTGAAGGAACCTGCCCCCCGCCAGCCTGCCCACCGCCGCGGACGACGACTGCGCTGCCCTCTGCTCTCTGAGGGGAGGGGGCAGCCCGCAGGCCCACCTGTTGACGGCGTGCCGAGCACCGGCCAGCGCCGGCTCTGGGCGGACTCAGTATGTTTAGAATGTAAAAAGAAGGACCTGGCGGCCCGGGTAATTAAAACACAGCTCTAGCTACGATAACTAAAGCATGGTGGTGGTATCACACGTCGAAACAGTGAAATGGGACTGAAATCCTAATGTAGACTCAAATACACGTAGCAAAGGGGCTTAGAAAGGAGACTTGGTGATTATAAAATCCCATCAGGACAACGGGGAAGCTCTCTGGAAAAAACAAAGTGAAACCCTACTGCATAGCTCCTATCAAAAGACAGTCTAGGTGGATCAAAGGTTTTAGACATAAAATCATGAAAGAGGACAAGACAGGAAAAAATTCTGATGACTTAGGAAAGAGAAAAGTCTCTTCCACATTCATACAAAAACAAAACAGAAGCACTAAAAGAAGAGGCTCACGTGTTCAGCTAGAAAAAAATAAAAATGAGTGTCTGGAAGAAAAACTTTACAACCAAATAGAAGGGAAATGTCAAACTGGGAAACCTTATTTTCAGACAAAGGGCTAATTTCCTTAAGCTATTAAAAGCTTCTCTAAAAATTAATTTTTAAAAAGACAGAATAAATGGATAAAGATTATGAACGAATAGACAGAAAAATATGTAATTAACAGCTACACTGAGAGCACTTGACAAAAGCCGTGCTCTGAATGCCCAACAAGCTAATAGGAAAATGCATGGGAGAATCGCAAGGAGACACCACTGGACGCCTACCCGGGGGCTGGAAGACAGACAATCCCAAATGCCGCAGGGACGCGAGCACCGGAACCCCTGGGGCTGGTGGATGGGCAACCGGCAGCTTCTCATCAGGATGGACATGCGGCCGGGCCGGGCCTCGGGTGTGCTCAAGATACAGAAGTACGCATGTCCTGCAACACACGTGTACAGGGATGTTCTTAGCTTTATTCCTGAGAGTCAACACTGGGTACCGCCCAAACACGAACCGGAGGAAGGGACAAATGAGCCGCGTCAGCATCTAAAACCAGGAAGGCAGCGCGGGGCAGGTGGCAGACACGCAAACTCACGGTCACCTGGGGTTGCTGTTCTGAGCCATGTGAGCACAGCACCCTCACAGGGGACCCCGCAGGGCCCGCCCGGTCAGTGAGGGTGAAGGACCCCAGATGCTGCACAGCAGCTCTCCCCTGTGCCACTGAGCCACGCCCTCAGCGGACGACACTGACCACACACCGTGTAAACACTGGTCACAACACGCTGCCCTGAGCCCCGTCCACTCACGCGAGAGGAGGGGGGGATGCACTGGCCAGGCCTGACTGAAACGGAGAACAGCAAGACAGAGGGTAGGGACAGATCTGTACTGGGAGACAGGGCGGCTGGTAAGATCACATTTGTGAAAAGACATAGAGACACGTTAGGGAGTGTGCTGCTGAGGTACCTGAACAACGAGTGCTCCAGAAAGAGGGGCAGCAAGTGCAAAGGCCCTGGGGTAGGTGCACGGCCTGCAAGTGTACGAGCAGCAGGGGCAGGATGAGGGGGAAAACATGGCAGGGGTGGGGCGGAAACAACGGCCGCTCTGGGCCCCCCCTGTGAAGAGCTGAGCTTCCTCTCTGACGGGCAGCCACCACGTGAGGGCTTTTGCAGCAAAAGCCCTTGACCTGGCTCCTGTCGTACTGCCACGGGGAATGCTGCTGGGGGGCGGGGGAGTGTCACCAGGGCATGACTAGAAGGCCAGGGCGCTTCCCTGCTGGCGCAGTGGTTAAGCATCCGCCTGCCAATGCAGGGGACACGGGTTCCAGCCCTGGTCCGGGAAGATCCCACATGCCGCGGAGCAGCTAAGCCCGTGCACCACAACCACTGAGCCTGCGAGCCACAACTACTGAAGCCCGCGCGCCTACAGCCCCTGCTCTGCAACAAGAGAAGCCACCGCAGTGAGAAGCCCGCGCACCGCAACAAAGAGTAGCCCCTGCTCGCCTCAACTAGAGAAAACCTGCGCACAGCAACAAAGACCCCACACAGCCAATAAACAAATTAATTAATTAATTTAATTAAAATTTAAAAAAAAAAGGAAGGCGGCCAGTAAAATACCAACAGTAAGAGGTCAGGGAGGTGGTGGCGGAAGCCCAAGTGGTGCAGGACTGGCTGAGCTCTGAGAACCTGCAAGATTTGGCCTAATTCCCTACAATTTTTTAGCTCCTGCTTCACTGCCGTTCCCTGGCACACCTACCTCACAACCTTGCCGATCTCAATGGTCAGAAAGATGACCCCTGGTATCTGCTCCTGACCCTCCCCGCCCCGTGCCTGCCCCAGACCTGGGCAGTGGGTCTGACTCTGCCCAGGAACTGCAGCTCTGCCGTGGCCCCGTCCTTCGGGCCCTGCACCCCACAGACCACCGCCTCCACTTCCTCCTCACCCTCTCACCCCCGCCCCCAAGTCGACCCTAACAATCGCCCCTGTACACACAGCTTCACGTCCCGACCATCGCAGTCAGCTGACGAATCTGCTCCACCAGCGCAGACGACTGTCACTGAGGAAGGACACACCGCCAGGCCGGCTGGCCCACCCCTAAACTCAGGACAGCAATCCCTAGTGGCCACCACACTGCACCCCCTGGTCCCCTCCACCTCTGACGACTAATTCATGTCATTCTGCCTTCACCAACCTCAGGCTCAGCTGGTCAGTCTTGCTTGTATTTCACTGAGAAAACAGAAAGAGACTTTCTCTAAGTGCCGGCCATTGCGCCCACCGCCTGCCTGCCCCTGCGTCCGTGTCCCGTGCGTTCCCTCCACTGCAGCGGGTGATTCTCCATGCTCCACAGTGAGGCAGGTCCTTGGTCCCATCTCCTCACATTAACAACGCACAGACCCCCAGCTACCTCCCCTCTTTTCCTGGACCATCCCATGAACGTGCAACTCACAGCATCTCCTGCCCTCCAGGGAGATCCATCTTGTCTGCACGTCTCCCCTCCAGATGCCATCCCAATTCTCTCGTTCCCTCTACACAAACAAACCAACCCGCCAACACAGCATCCCTCTCTGCCCCGGCTCTCAAACCCCCTGTCACCCGGCTTCCCCTGGACTCCACCCGCCCCTGTCAAGGCCGCCGTGAGCCCCGCTCTGCAGAGTTCTGAGCCCTCACCTTCCCAGGTCGATGTGCAGCCTCCACGCACCATGAAGCGCCCTGACACCGGCCTTCCAGAGCAGCCCACAATCCCGGGTTCTCCCGCCCACCAACCCTCCACCCCAGTCCTTCTTCTGTCCCCACAGCTCCCCGATCCTGAAAGGTGGATCCCAGGGCTCAGCCTTCCCACCTCTTGTCTTCTGTCCATACTCACTGGAAGGAAGTGGGAGTTTAAGGACAGAAAGCAAACCAAGGAGACAGAAAAGAGAAGCAGACCTGCCCACGTACAGCCGACTGACTGCCACTCGGGGAGGAAAAGGTGGCCTTTTCTGAAAGTGACCCGTCAACTGGCTGCCCATCGAGAAGAGTGTTATCCTTCACCCTACACTTCCCCCACGCCACAAACTTCAGATGGATGGTGGATATAAATGTAAACGACAAGACAACAAAGCTTCCATATTTTTCTGATCTAAGCAAAGAATTTTTAAAGACGACACAAAAAGAGGTAAGTAACCACACAGGAAAATTCAATAAATTGGACTCAAAATCAAGAACTTCTATTAATCCAAAAACACCAATGAGAACGGTGAAAAGTAAGCCACACACCGTATAGAGAGAAGATATTCGCATTTTCTCTTTCTCTTTCTTTCTACACACACACACACACACACACACACACACACACACCCCATATAAAGCAGCGGTCCCCGAAATTTTTGGCACCAGGGACCAGTTCAGTGGAAAACAACTTTTCCACAGATGGGGCAGGGTGGGGGACTTAGGCGGTCACGTGGGCGGCGACGGGGAGCGGCAGATGAAGCTTCGCTCGCCCGCCCGCCGCTCACCTCCTGCTGTGCGGCCTGGTTCTTGACCAGAAGACAAACAGACCTGCACACGTCGGGGCGTTCCTAGCCACGGTACTGGTCTGTGGCTCGGGGGTTGGGGACCCCTCATATAAAGAATTCCTACAGTCAGTACACTTACAAAGCTAACGACTCAATAGAAAAACAGGCAGAAGACGTGACTGTGCACATCCCAACACATGATGTCCAGACGGCCGGTAAACACACGAAACGGTGCTCAACTGTGTCAGCTACCAGAGAAACGCAGAGAAGCCCGAAGGAGACGCCATTACCTGCCCACCAGGATGGCTTCACACAGTCTGAACACATCTTGTGTGCGTGAACCCACAGAGCAAGCAGAGCCCCCGTACTGCTGTCAGGACCAAAAACTGACAGTCCAGCCTCGGTATCCACAACGAACGCTCACCAAAGCGATGGACAAGAATGGTCACAGCAGCGCTTCTCATAAACAGCCCCAGACTGCAAACAACCCAAACACCCACCACCAGCAGGACGGTTCAGAAAACTACGGTGCGTTCACACAACGGAACATCACAGAACAACGACAACCACCCAACGGCCACCACACGCACCCGCGTGACCCTCAGCGCACGCGTGAGTCCACGGCACACGTGAGTGGCAGCACAGAGCTAGAGAAAGGGGAGTGGTGGGGCAGGGGTCTTCCCGGCGAAGGCTATGGTGCTGTGAGGGGGAGAACACGTCGGTGGAAAGGGTCTGGGCGCCCGGCAACGCCGTGACAGATGAGACAGAGTCCGTCCTGAGGGGCTCGGCACCACTCAACCCCAACCCTCCGAGGTCAGTAGGGCTCTGTGTACTGCTGTCTCCAAGACCACAGAGAGTAAGCAAGCGGCACTGCCAAGCTGGCACAGTGAGGAAGCGTCGCCTCACAGCAGGCCCACAGGCCCTGCTCACAGAGAGGGTGCAGTTCAGACCCGGACGGGAAGGACCCAAGGACCAGCCTCCAGGAAACTAGATCAGAAGGCTGTCCCGGTTCGGCCAGAACAAGGGCTCCCAGAAAGAAAAGGATGAGCCCACCCGTGCGGTCCGGTCTCCTTCGGCTGCCACAGCTTCCCCGACAGGCACGGCAGAGCACAGGGGCTGCGCCTGGCACGCAGGCCTCCTCTGGAGGACAGCGGGTGGGGCAAGTCGGGCTCGTCCCTGCCAAGAGGACGCAGGTCCGGTCACCTGTGAGGGAGCCCGGCCCACCCGGCTCTGTCCTCCTGGGTCCTGGAGGCAAGTCAGTAATGCTTCCTCCTTCATCCAAAGACACACTTCCGAGAACTTCGATACACAAGACCTCAGAAGGACCTGGCTCGGTCTGGGGTGTGGCCACACGTGCTCAGCACTGGCCTTTGGTAAGAGGCCCCAGGCGTGGCCTCATCGGTCAGGCTCTGCACAGAAGGCGCTCGGCACCCACAGTGAAGGCAGTGACACCTCGGCCCCGGTGGTTCAGGCTACAGCCCTCTGGACAGGAGGGCTCAGAGCCTCCCAAGCCCGTGTGCAGACTGGGCTGGGGATGGGAAGAGGTGCCCAGACAGGGCCACAGAGCAGGGAGGCCAAGACCACGGGCTGCCCGACGGCACGGAACGCGAGGCCAGGTCTCGCGGGTGCGTCCCGCATGCTGACAGCTCAGGAGGGTGAGCTACACCGAAGGGGGCCGCCCCCGTTAGAACCGCAAGCTGTGCAACGTGGCAGAGCTCTGGGCAAGGAACGGCTCCGGGCGCTGGAATAAAGGACGAAGAGCCCAGCCGTCGGGACCTCTCGCCAATGCGCCGTGGGCCGCGAGGAGGGGAACACGGGCTGGGGGCGGCGGCCAGGCGGAGGGAGAGGAGACACGAGGTCAAACCCATCAGCTGTGCTGCCCTCGGGGAGCCCACAGCCTGGAAGACTCCGCAAGCACGAGGCCGGCAGCCAGAGTCACTTTGCAGCCCTAGACTGAGGCGCCCGCCTGCCCCGGGCTCCGCAGCACCTGACCAGCCGCGGGGGCCGCTGGCCGAGCTCCTGTGCAGCTCCCGAACAAGAGCGAGCTCCCCAGGGTGGCTCAGGCCGCCTGTGCTCCATCAGTCTTCAGCAGCAATTTATTCCTCTCTCGTTTGCCTTCCTTTGTGCTACAGAGATAAGTAACGTTTCTAATCTCCGCTATCTCCCAGCTGCAAATGTTCAAGCACTTTTTTCCTTCTCATTTAAAAAGCAAAATCTCATTTTAGATTCGCAAGAGAGACAGCTACTCGTCTTACTGCACTAACAACCTGCCACCCAGAGGCTGGGCAGGCCCTGTGGACGGAAGGAACACGCCAAGCTGAGACATCAAAGCCCCAGAAATCTGAACGAGAAGATCCAAGTCCCTTCAAGACTCCTCCAGACGCAGTCCAAGGAGGCCGCCCACTCACCCGTCACCTCTGCTGACACCTGGAGGCGTGAGCCACCGGTTCTGCACAGAACAGCCTCTGGGAGGCCACACTGGCCACAACGAACCCAACAAAGCCGGCTGCCCCTGCAAGGAGCCCCTGGGAGGCCACACTGGCCACACACCAACCTAACAAAGCCAGCTGCCCCCTGCAAGGAGCCCCTGGGAGGCCGACCCGGCCGCGAGAAGAAGCGCATATGGGGGGCCCTGGGACGCAGCAGAGTTGACGAGGGGCCTGGGGTCGCGGGCTCCCTGCAGGCGGGCACACCCACACTTCCCTTCTGCCACATGATGGCCTGGCCAGTCTGGGGGACACGGGCATTGAGTCATTACCCATCAACAGACCGGGAGGCAGCGCAAGGCAGTGCACGCAGCTGCTGCAGATCCAGAGACGACACGGAGTCGCCAGGCACAGCAAGAACCCAGCGCACCTTCCCACCTCAACGGCGGGTGGCGGTCAGGGCAGGATGACAAAACCATGCCCCCCATCTCCACTGCCCCCCCACACTGACCTCTGTGCTCTCGTCTAGTTCTGCAACCTGAGAGAGGAAGAACCCAGCGCACCTTCCGACCTCAACGGCGGGTGGTGGTCAGGGCAGGATGACAAAACCATGCCCCCCATCTCCACTGCCCCCCCACCCTGACCTCTGTGCTCTCGTCTAGTTCTGCAACGAAGAAGCAGCCTTCTGGGATCTAGCCTTTGGGGCAAGAATAAGAGATTTAAAAGAATGTCACAGCCAGGCACTTCTGAGAACAAAAAGCCTGTTTCCTGGTGGATGGTGACAATGTCAGCAGGACTTGACAATGCTGGGGACCCTGCTCAGACCTGCCCAGCAGAGGGCCTGGCCTGGCAGCTCCCCTGCCCCTCACACAGCCAGAACCCGGGCCGCTGTCCATGGTCCTGGCCTCTGGCTCCCACCAGGGAGTCTTAGGATAGGGGTCCTGACCAGCACACACACAGGAAGCAGGGGCGAGACGGAGACACTCAGCCCTCGGGTCATACCCTCATCCTGGCAACCTGTTCTGGCTTCCCTGCCATCTTCGATAACTGTTCTGGCCCTGGAGGGGTTGGGGGGCAGGACATGAACGGCCCCCGGCCCCAGCAATGCTGCGGGGATCTGTGGGGGCCCAGCCCCCAAGGGCTGCAGTGCGGAAGCCTCAGGCGGCTCACCCTCAAGCTCACCTTCATTCTCCAGACACGCCTGACAAGTTGACGTCGGTGCTAAAATCCTACCGTTTACGTAACAGCTCAGTTATCAGCGGAGTCTCATTTGCACGTGTCAGAGGAAGAGAAAATCACCTAATTAACCACTTCCCCATCAGCAAAAGGCAGGGGCTGCACTGCCAATTTCTCTTCAGCGCCTGTCTTCCCACCCTCTGAAATTCGCTCCCCTTTAATCAGAGAACATTTCTAATCCTTCGTCACAAGGGACTGGAGAAACTCTCCCTCCAATCATGGGAACTTTAAGCAGACCACGTGGACACAGCCTTCTCACCACAGGACCTGCCGCCAAGGGGCGGCCCTGCCCACGGTCGCACGAGGCCGCCAGCTCTGCTCCCGAGAATCTCCGCCCAGGAGGCTGCTCGGGCCACTGAAAGACCAGGGGACAGACACGCTTCCGCGACAACTGAGCGAAGTGGACAGCCGTGACTGCGCCTGTCCGCTAGGCTATGCGCTCTGCAGCCCCGAGCAGGCACAGGCCTGGTACATGCTCGACACACACCTCCCAGGGAGACGGGGCACAGCGCCGAGGGCCCCGAACCTGCTGGCTGTGGGGGACCAACCACGCTGCCTCCCGGGGCCTCCGAGCCCGCTTCCGTAACACGGGAGTAAGCCCACCCGGCGGAAGAGGCCGAGGGGAGGGCGTGTGGGAGAGCCAGCAGGTCCTTGAACGGAGGCACACGGGGGGTTCCTAGCTGACACCGAGCCTGGCTGCTGCTCCCACCAGCAGCGCCACACGCACACGTCCCCCGAGGCGTCAGCACCCTGGGAGCAGCTCCCAGGGTCCCACCGCGCCCCATCCCCTCTGCCTGGACGCCTCCACAAACGGTCACTCCTCCGCTTGCCCCACTTCCTCGGGCACTGCCCTGACAGCACGCCCGCCCGAGTGGGCCCCGCACCAGGCCCGTGCTCAGCAAGACCACGGGCCACGCCGGCTCTGTCAACGCGCAGGCGGCGCACCGCGCGCAGCTCCACGGTCCCGCTCCTGCTCGAGACAATAAACGGAGGAGGAAATGGGGGGCGGGTGGGGGGTGGGGAGGAAGCGTCCCCGGACACGCTTTGCTGAGGGGCTCCCCAGGATCAGAGGACAGCAGCCAGGACGAGCACCGAGAGCCCGGGCGGCCTGGAGAGCTCAGCAGCTCCAGTCTCTCCCAGAAGCCGAAAGCCACAGGCGGCAGAAAACTCAGGCGAGGTCCCAAAGGGGACTCTATAGGCAAGGAGGGAGTGAAGGTGGGAGGTGAGGGGCACGCCCCCCACCAGGACGGCCCTCAGTGTGGCTGAACCCGGGAACCCAGGGCCGGCATCCCAGGCAGACTGACAGCCACAGGTGACGCCTGGACTCTGGGAAGCTGGTGGGGAGCGCACAGGCGTGGGAGAAAGAGGCCCCGAGGACCTCGCAGAGAGTCACATCTGCAGCCGGTGTCTGGACACCAGCGACCTAGATTGCTGTGCTCTGAGCTGCCTGGAGCACAGCGTCCCCGTCCCTCCAGGCCGGCTGCTCCGCTGGCGGGACCCGGCACAGAGCCGCTGAGGTGTGACGACCAAGCCGGCGAAGGCTGGCGGGCCGGCTCCCGGGTGCAGGCTCTGAGCCCGCCCGGCCCCTCTGGCGGATGGCCAGCACCCACAGCTCCAGGACAGCGCCCTCCTGGGAGGGGGGCTGGAGCTGGCGGGAGGAAGGACAAAGTGCCAACAGCCCCGTGCTTTTATGGAGAAGGCTCGCTGCAAGGCGGCTCTGGGTTCAAGGAGTGCACTCGTTAAATTCTTACCCCGAACACCAGCCTCCTCACTCCAACGCCCCGATGCCCATCCTGGGGAATTCCACCGCGACTTCCCCAGCGCAGGCGAGCCCGACCTGCGCCCGGCACAGAAAGCGCCCCAGTCCCCAGCCGGCGCCTCACGCCACCACCTCCCCTTCCCGCGAGTGGACCAAATGCCAAGATCGTGACCCCCAAGCCCCAGTGGCTAGGGAGTCACAATTCCCAAGCCAGGGGCTCTTCCTGGGTGCAGGAAAGTGGTCTCTCCCCTCCAAATACTGAAACACACCAGAGGAAGGAGCCCTGACTCTCTGCACGTACGGGACACCCGGTTTTTGGAAATCCACCAGCGGTGAGACTTGCTCTGCCATGGCCGCCGGGAGCCTCCCCTGAGAGCAGGAAGAAGGCCCTGCTCCCTGTGGGCACGTCGTGAACAAACAGAGCTCAGCCTCCACGCAGGACGTCAGTTCCGACCACGTGAACAGGTGGCACGGGCCACAAAGAGGGTGAGGTGCCGAGAGCCACCAGGGGCTGCCCGGGCGCGGGGAAGGGCAGAGGGCCTTGGTGAGCTCGGGGAGCAGCCTGAGAAAGGGCCCAGGCCCACGGCCCCGGGGGCGTAGACTCTGCAGAGAGGGAGAGGATGGGACCGCTCCCCTGCAGCCACGGCAGGGGGCGACGCGGCCCCCGGAGAGGGGTGTGGGCAGAAGAGGCAGCAGACCCAGTCCAGCGACACGGCCGGCCAAGGCTTAGGCCCAGCTGGCAGTGCAGGGCGTGGAAACGGAGCGAGCCCACAGCCAGTGAGCCGCACTGCCCCGAGGCCGGCCACAGCCCGGGAAGGCCCCCTGGAAAACAGGGCAGGACGGACTCCGCTCCTGCAGGTGTGGCTGGTGCCCTGACAAGAGGCCCCGCCCCCGGTCCCCAAGATCCCGAGCTCACCCAACACTCTCACAAACTCTACGCCGGTCCCGTACCCCCAGTCCTCCTCCTCTGAGCGCGTCCTCCACGCCACGCTCGCTTTAGCAGCCACGGCGCCCGGGCAGCACCGGCGTGTGAAGGGCCAGGTGCCGGCCATGCAGGTGGGGTGGGGTGGGCTGGGGCCGGCCCGCCCCTCCCCTTCCCTCTCCCTGCCTGCAGCCTTCTCCAGGCCACCTCCAAAGGCTCAGGCGCACAAGAGGCAGAGGCAGAGGCAGAGCCAGCACGGGAGAGGCCCGCCCGAGCTCACACGGGCTCCTGGGAAGCCTGCACTGACTGCCTCCCCCCAGCTCGGCCGCCGTGCGCACCACTGCGCCCGGCCCAGCGTAGGGGGCCCTGCCCTTAGCTCCACGATGGCCGGCAGCTCACTTCCCAGCCAGATCAGCGTCCCAGGGTGGAACGCGAGACAGCCCCGAGCCTCCCCTCTACGGGGGCTACAACTGGTTCCCAGGGAAAAACACGTCCCCCTGCCCTCCTCCCTCGGCCGCCCCCACTCCTCCGGCCGACACGCGCATCTTCACACACCTGTCTTCAACCCTCACAAACGCACGCCCCTGGGAATCACCTGCCAAGCGCTCTGCGTGCCTCTTGAGGCCCTGGTTTAAGCGCTGAGGATGAAACCCGCCGTGCCGGTCAGGGAAGCTGCGGTGGGGGGGCAGGTGCACAGCACCCTCCTCCTGAGAACCCCTTCCTCTCCCTCCGCGGCCCCAGCCTCTGTGCTGGCACTGGCGCACACTCAGCAAGGCCCGCCCGGCGCTCTGCCACCTCGTTTAGAAGGTGGAAACACTTGTCTGCAGCCTGTAGGGCCTCAGTCAAAACTAAAGAGAGAGAGCCTCACTTTAACCTCTTTTTGGAGTTAACGCAGGGCTGTGGGTGACCTTCCCACAGTGTCATAACAGACCGGGACCACGAGACCTCTAGGCCAAGGCCTGGCTCGGATTCAGCGCAGAGGGGACAAGCGCCCAACCAGGTGCTCAGGAAAAACTACTTCACAACTTGCTGACCGAAAACCCCCAAAATGGGTCATTTTAAAATAAAAGAGAACGCTGGGCATTTTCATCATGTATAACATTCCTATTAGAACAGAACAAACCGGGGGTTGTATCAAACCACTTCCGGTGGGGTTTGTGTCCGCGTAACCCACTATTCAGGCGCCGTCTCATTAACACAGAGGCTTAATTGGCCTTTCATGCCTGCATTGTGTCTCAGGAATGAGCGAGGAGCAATTATGGTGAAAGGAGCACTCCAGCGGCTTCGGTTCAATTCATGGCATTCATCGCGGCAGAATCAGCACAGATGTTCCCTTGGAGGACACAGAGGAAGATGAGCGGCTTTCAAAATGACACTTTTTTAGTTTAAAACTTTATTTAAACTAAAAAGTTCTTTAAGTGAAATTTACAACACACTGTTTTCCTCCCTTTGTTTCCCTTGCTGTAAGGCATTAACTTTCAAAGGCTGGTTCCGCCTAATTTGATTTTTCATTTCAAGTGAACATCTGTGTTTAGGTCTAAAAAGCTCTTTGCGGAAACACAGAGCCCCGGAGGGTCTGAACGAAGCCCGCCTCGGTAAACACCTGACCACGGAAGGGAAGGCCTGCTTGCTCCGGGGCCCAGGGGTTGGGGGTGCGGCCGCTCTTGCCCCCTCCTCCTGAGCTGCTGAGAGACTGTTTTCTTCGCAGACTGGAGACTAAGAAGGCAGCCCCAAGGGCAAATGCTTAGCCTCAGTGCTTCCTCCCCCGGTGAAGGCTCACGCAGAAGCGGCGGCCCGACGGGGTCCGCGGGGTCTCCAGGAAGGCGGCCCAATCAAATCCAGTTCCTCCTTCAACCGTGTGTGTGTGTGTGTGTGTGTGTGTGTGTGTGTGTGTGTGTGTGTCTGTGTGTGTGTGTGTGTGTGTGTGTGTCTGTGTGTCTGTGTGTGTCTCTGTGTCTGTGTGTGTCTGTCAGGCAGGCGCCCCCTCCCCACTCCCACCCCTCGACCACCCTGGGTCCCACGGGGTCAGGCCTGCCTCTAGGGTCCCCATTGCCACGCACGCTACCTTGAGGGAACACACGGAAGTAGGGGGCCAGCTCTGCTCCTGAACTGGCCCTCAGATGACAGACACATGGGCAACCTCCCCACGCCTCTGTCTCCCTCTCTGCCCATGTGGACAATACCTGAGCCAAGCTACCCATCAGGCCACTGGGGGCAGACCCAGAATCAGGCATAGAAAGTGACTTTATGAGCGCACGATGGGAATAAGGCATGAATTCAGCCCCAAGCCCAGCAAGGACACTCAGAGACAGGGCTCCCCGGGGCTGAGCGTCCCGGAACTCCCTAGCTTGGCGGGCGTGGGTACGACAGGCCCTGGGGACAGCCCGAAGGCCTCAACCGCTTCTCTTGCTGTCCCTACACCCAGGAGCCAATCACGTCTGCCCCACTCTCACCCTCCTGGTTACCATGGGAAGTTCAGACAGAGCTCCCTGTGGCAGTGTGGGTCTAAATGGTTGGAAACACTTCTGTTTTTATGGCGCTATATTTAGAAACCTCTAAATAAAACCCATGGAGCATGTTGCAATAATATACATTTTTTAAACTCACTAATTGAATGTTGCCATTACAAGTGCTATTTTGGGCCATCTGCTAAATATGTAATTT
The DNA here is from genome assembly GCF_011762595.2 of Tursiops truncatus. Lineage (NCBI taxonomy): Eukaryota > Metazoa > Chordata > Mammalia > Artiodactyla > Delphinidae > Tursiops > Tursiops truncatus. Next base: position 1,384,774 of record NC_047048.1, read on the forward strand.
AGGAATTAAGACTCATATCTTAGCGGATACGCTAATTACTCCTTTGAATCCATTTGGGTCCCTTCTGAACACACACAAGAAGTCCTGTAGTTAGCAACAATAATCACCCTTCTGTTTCACGGTACGGGGTCAGGGCCATGACCAAGGGGCTGACCAGGAGCTCAGCTCAGCCCAGGGATGGAAGGGCAGAGAGAGTCACGAGGCCACACCTTTCCAGGCCAAGAGTCCGTTCTGGCCTCTTAAAGGTGACGCGAATTTCTGTATGTCAAACCAAAGCCTTTCATCGAAGGCTTCCACTCGTCGACTGTGCACGGTTTATCCAAGTCCAACGTCTACCTTCCCCCATCCCCTGAAAACAGTGCTTGAAATATTCTTAGAACCCATTCCGGCGGCCAGACTGCAAGTTAAGTGACAGGCCTACGACGACTGAGTCGTCCACGTCCCGAGGTCCCTCGTCAGGTGTCAGGCAGACCACACAGGGCACTGTGAGTCAGAGTCAGCAGTGGTGTCGCCTCCCTTTGTGTGACCTGCTACTTGTGTTAATACAGTCCAAGAAAGACTTTACTTCTGCTATCACGACTCGGCGGTGATCCACGCTAAATTTCACTGACTCTGGTGCATATCCCCAAGGGTCAGTCATCCCCTCAGCAGACGAAACGCCTCTTCTCCACCCTCAACAAAGGCAGTGGTTTTTTGTCTCCAGTGTTTCCCTTCTGTCCCAAATAAAATTTATCTTGCTGAAGGATCCACTGTTTCAGACTATTAAGACGCTTTGGGTTCTTCCATGGGTTTAACCAACCAGTAAGCATATCCCTGTATCAATACTCACCACCTGCCTCCACGCCCGCCCACACAGACTCCAGGATACACACCCGCGCACTTCACAGCAGTCCCCAGCAGAACAAGAAACACTTCTTACCCAAACAAAGCTCGGAGTGCTCGTTTCTTTTCTCTCTCCCCATTCCCTCGTGTACTGAGTATAACTGAAGGGGCGAAAAATGCATCAGGAAACAGTGAGACGTAAGAAGCTGAGAAAAGTCTCGATGTGAAGGCCACGGGGCACGTAAAGGCTGCATCCTTGGAGAAAACGTAAGTGAAAACCAAGAGGGCAGGGACGAAACACAAACAGGGAGGGGCTCCAACGCGCTCGCGGCCTGCAGGGGAGGGGAGCCCCCTGGAGACACGGGCAGGATGGGCAGGCTCATCTCTCGCCCACGGGCCGGCACAGCCAGTCGCAGGGAGAGCCCGGCCAAGACCGGCAGGTGCCAGACCCCACGCCACCCGTCCTCGCGCTGCGCGTTCCCAGTCTCAGCCGTCGACCTGTGGAACGAGGAGCCTTCACGACCGTGACCCTCAGGGATTGGTGCCCTCGTCAAGGAGCAGCACCCCCGACGAATGGGGTGCAGCGTTTCCCTCCAGTCATAAGAGAACTGAGATAAAAGAAAAAGCAGGCTGAGGGAGGGAAGAAAGAGAAATGACCTTGCGGCCTTCTCGGCCCATTAAAGGACACAAAACCAAGCGGCTGAAATTTGATTCTGGGGAATCAGAGGGAGGAAAGAGGCTCTACTAAAGTCGCTGTCCGGAAGGCTAGACTCCACCAAGAGTTTCTCATCAGAGGAACAGGAAAATGCAGACAGAAAGCGTTTCCGGCGGGCTTGGGAGGGGACGTGCAGGGTGGTGGGGGGGGCAAGCAGCTGACAGGGTGCGGCCAGGAGGTCACCACCTGCACCCCCCTCACCCCAATCAGATCGGCCGAGACCAAAGACCTGCCAAGAGCTGGAGCGAGGCCGCGGTGACCGGCTGCAAGGCGCTTGCAAACACCAAAGTGCACGTCCTCTCAGGAAGCCGAGCGCAGTTATGACCCAGCCACCCCGCTCCCAGGTACCCAGTCAACAGAGCGAATACTTCCGTCTGTCCACACAAAGCCAACGTCTTCAGCAGCTTTATTCTGTTCCACCCAAAACGAACTCAGATGGCCTTCCACCGACAAGGGCCACATGATGGAATTCTACTGGCCCACACACAGCAGCCAGCTCTGCTTCACGCGACGGCGCACAGGGGCCTCAAACGTGCTGGGTAAGCGAGGAAGCAGACCCGGAAGCCCACACACCGTGTGACTCCATGTACACGGCATCCAGAAGAGGCAGAACCAGAGGGGCAGAGATCACTCCAGCGGCTTCCTGGGCTCGGGGCTCGGCGCGGGGGTGGGACGCACAACTCCCAGGTGTGAGGGCTCCCGCACCCGATTACTGAAAAACCGACCAGAACAGGGAGAACTGGCATGAAGAGCCCACCGTCCTGAAATGAGCCAGAGAACAGCGAGGGGCGGGGAGAGGGGGGCAGGCCCTGGGAGGCAGCGTTCTGACTGGGGCTGCGGACAAACGCCACACCCGCGCTCATCACAGTCACGGGCCAGCGCCTCTACAGAGACCATGTGTACACACTAGGCTGAACAAGTAAAGAGCGGGTGTGGAATGACAGCCAGGTTTCTCAATATCAAAGAAAAAGATGACACACGAGGAGGTCAGAACGGTCCCAGCGGGAAGGTCCCTGGAAAAGTGAAAGGGGCAGGGAAGACACCACTTCAGAGCATCGTGCAGTGCCAGAAAGAAAGGAAAGGCTCAGAAACAGACAGCAGCAAATCAAACGGGCACACGAGCCCGTTCGAAAGAGCTCCCAAAGGCCGAAGCTCAAATCAGTACACAAGTCCACACCAATATAAACAACCAACCAAGTAAACAAATGGGGAGAAGGAACAAGTCCTCCTCTGAGAAGCCCAATCAACAAACGTAGAAGAAACAAAGGCACTGGAAAACCACCACCGTAACACTACGGTAATACGTGCTGCAGGCCACATCCTCCAATGAAAGCTTCAAATTAGTGGGAAACGGGGTGTTTGCACAGTCTCGGGATGTGCCCCAAGGTATTTCTTAATCACGAGGGGAACACCCAGCCTTGCACTGGAGGAGCGAGCGATCAAGAAAACGCCAACGCCACGTACCCCCACGCGATGCCTTGAGAAGTCACAGCATCACTTCTGCGGTTTTCACACCTCAACCTAATGGTGATGAAAAATCACACACACCCCAATCTCGGGACATTCTACAAACCCCTGGCCAGTGCTCTTCAGAAGACTCGAGGTCGGGAAGGAACCAGGAGATGACACGCCGTCCCAGACGTTAGAAACCAAGGAGGGAGATGGGGCGAGCCAACGCGCAACGTGGGATCCTGGCGTGGGAAATCGGCAAACTCCAAATGAAGTCTGAAGTGAACACGGCTGTCCCGCCGCACTGTCTAGTTCCTGGTAACTGCACTGTGGCTGTGCAGGATGCTGAGTCAGGGGACGCTGCGGGGAGAGTGCACCTGAACGCTGCACACTATTTCTGAGACCTTGCTGTCAGTCTGATATTACTTCAAAATAAAAGGTTTTAAACGAACATGTAGGGGCTTCCCTGGTGGCGCAGTGGTTAGGAGTCCGCCTGCCAGTGCAGGGGACACGGGTTCGAGCCCTGGTCTGGGAAGATCCCACATGCCGCAGAGCAACTAAGCCCGTGCGCCACAACTACTGAAGCCTGTGCACCCAGAGCCCGTGCTCTGCAACAAGAGAAGCCATCGCAATGAGAAGCCCGCGCACCGCAATGAAGGGGAGCCCCTGCTCGCAGCAACTACAGAAAGCCCGTGTGCTGCAAGGAAGATCCAATGCAGCCAAACATTTAAAAAAATATAAAAGAACATGTAGGATGACTGGCCCAATGGCAGTGCCATCCCTAAGGGCATGCTTACGTGTCCTCAGGACAGAGACCCTGGGAACCTTCCCAACCCGGCCCGGCTCTTATCCTCCCGCACGGTCAAGGCTGGGGCGCGCTCTGCGCACCAGGAGCACAAGAAGCGCGGGCCCAGGCCCCTCCCTGGCAAGAGCTGGTCGCCTCCGTCGCCCCCCTCACGGGGCTGCCTTCCCCACAGCAGAGGCTGAATGGCCCTCACCTGACAGACAGACACGCCTTGAAGATGGGCACTTCCACCACCTAGATGGTGGGGTGTTTCTTCCTTTTTAACAAGGACCAGAAAACGACAGCTTGCAGGACAAATCTGGTCTGCAGCCCGTTTTCGTCAGTCGGGTTTCCCTGGAGCACAGCCAGGTAGGTGAGAACTGGCAATCGTCTCTGGCTACAGCAGAGCTGAGTGCTTACGACAGAGACCATCTGTGCCACAAAGCCTGGTCCCTTGGGTTGCTGACCTGCCTTACGAGGCCAACGGGTGGCACGGAGCTTACAATCCTGACAGGGCCAAAGATGGGCTTTCAGGAGAACACTACTGCACTATTCAGAAAGACTTTCTCGAAGACTCTGCCCCCAGGATGGCAGTGCTGCACTGAAGCATGAGCTCAGACCCACAGAAGCAGTCGGGAGCAAGGCACTAGGGAGCCCCCGGGGCTGCGGATTCCAAACAGCCGGGGTGGCAGCACCTCGGGCGTTTCCGCTCTGTCCTCCCCTCCGCATCCCAGCCCTGCCGGACCGCACGGAGATATCAGGTCCGTACCCCACCTCACCCGAAAGGAGCCACGACCCCACCCGGGAGGGCAGTCAGGCGGCACCGCAGATGACATCCGCACAGCGCGTTCTGAGAGGGAGACACGCCAGCCCTGACGAGGAGGAGCCCCTTCAGGGGCCAGGCTGGGGCTGGATGCTCCCCCCGCAAGCGCAGGCCTCTCCGCCAAATCCTGGCCCCACCCCCCGTCCGGGATCCCCAGCGTTCCCGCATTTCCCCCCTGTGGTGTGAGAGCCCGGCCACCACGTAACAGGCCACGGCGCACGCACCCCGACTTGCCGTGACCTCTGGGCGGCCCTGCCTCTCACGGCTCCTTCCCGGCACCGCCACGCTCACGGGCTGGGCGAGAAGAGGGGCCGGATGACCAAGTAAGCAGGTGGCTGCGTGTGAATCGAACGCCGCAGGAGGGGCAAGACCCGAGCCTGACTCACCTTCGTGCTCCTGAAGCACCCGAGACACGCCACACGGAGGAGGCGCAGGACTGCGACAAACGTCTCCGAAATCAGACCCAAAGAGCCCCGCCCCCCAAGCGAGGACGTGGCCCGGAGGGTGTGTGTCTCAGCCGAGCAGGCGCAGGCGCTCACCCGCAGGAAGGGGGTGGGGGGGCAGGGATGGGGGGAGCCAGAGAGGGCGGGGCCTGTGCACGTGTGGGCGCAGGCGAAGCAGGGCCAGGCCACGCGCCACGCTGGTGTCGGCAGCTGGGCGTGGCGGGGGCAGCGAAAGTCAGAGGGGACCAAGGAGAAGGCAGGACGGAGCCACAACTTCACACGGAGGAGGAACCGCACACTCCAGAACGAGGAAGAGGGCCTTAATCAGGAAGGCAGGTGTGTCGCCACCGCATGGAGCTGACCAGCCGGGGCCCTGCCAGAGAAGAGGATCCTGACCGCAGGTGAGCACAGTGTCCATGCATCAAGTTTTCCACCACGCCCGCCTCTGGCAGAGAGGACAGCACAGGCACCGAGGAAGTGCCGGTACTCAGAAGGTTTCTCTAGGAAGAAGGGCCACAAGAAGCACTCAGGCCTGGAGCAGGGCGGGCAGCACCTCAGGAGGAAGCCCGTCCCCGGGAAGCCCCAGGCCAGCAGGCTGGGTGAGAGACGCCCCGAGTCAACTCCTCAGGCTCCCCCAGCGGCCACCGTCTCAGCAGAGCCGCTCCTTCTGGAGAAACTGTGCACGACCCTGGGGGCTGAGGGGCTGGGGGAGCTGCTGTTGCCTCAGCACGGCTCCCTGGGGGCCCCCACCCCACGCAGCTTCCGCAATCCGGGTGAACCCTCGTGCTAACCACAGGCGGCGAGCTGAGCACAGCGCAGGCAACACGCCAGCCCAGAGCCACAGCGCAGCAGGCCGGCAGCTGCCGGGGCGGGAAAGCACATGCCAGGGCCTGTTTCTCACTGGGGCGCCCTGGCCTTCGGGACAAAAATCATCCATTTCTATGCACAAGCATCCCCAAGACTGCAAGACGTTCAGCACCCCAGGCCCTGCCCCACGCAGAGCAACGGCCCCGCAAGCGCCGCCCTCCTCACCTATCTCCCAGCGCCCCTTGGGGCAGCTCCAAGGAGATGACCGTACCCCTCGACTCCGGGGCACCGAGTGGCTCTGGACCTCCTTCTGCCCTCTTTCTGGGCTCCCGGCCCACACCCCCTTCAGAGAGCCTGCCACTCCCAGACCCCCGGCCCCAGGGGACAGAGCCAGCCTCCACTCTGCAGCCCCTCCCCACAAGTTGGCCTGCACCCGGCTCCCAGAGCATTGGTCTGACCTGCGTGCAGTGGAGGCCCGCCCTCTGTCCCCCTCTCGCTGTGCACAAGCGGACTATCAGCCCCAAACACACACGTATGGGAGAGTCACGGGGGCCCAGGGCGTGCACACACACAGGCTGTACGTTAAGGGGGCACGAACACTGCCAGGTGGACTTGGGGTCGGGGCCTGGAGGCCCACCTCTCAATGCTCTACGATGCGATTCTCTCCCAAACCAGCACCACAGAAACGGTCGCTGGCAACAGGCCTCCAAGTGCAGGCTTCCTGGAATTTCCCCTCAGCCCTGCTCCGACGCCCCCTTCCCTCAGAAGGTCTGGCTGGTGGTTCTGGAAGTACATCCGGTCACTCCTGCTGGCCCAGCCCCCGTCTTCGGTGGCCCCGGTGGAGCCTGGGAGGCAGGCCCTGTTGACAGCTTTCGTTCTGCACGCAGTGCTGTCACTGGCTGAACTGCCCCTCCAAGCCGACGGTGGGCCTCACAGACGGATTGTCTAGCGTCCTGCTGCTGCGTGCATCGCAGCGAGAGCTTCTCTTTCACGCATCCACCTCCTTCTCTGTCCTCTGTGCTACCCTCTGTGCAGACCAGGGCTGAAAGTCCTTGGCGGAGACTCCAGACTCCTCGCAGGCTCACTGTAGCGACCCGCCACTGGGAAACGCCGCCAGCACGATAGGCCGCCCTACGAACTCGGGCACAGCTCAGAGGTCAGCGAAGAAGAGCCCCGTGCCCGAGGGGCTGGAGGGGGCTCTCCGCCAGGCAGCGCTTCTGCAAAGGCAGGGTCCACGCCAACAGTGCCTGTCCTGCTGCTGTCGTGTTCTGCCTGCCCCGACAACTCCCCTGTGCAAAACTCCCTCCTCCCCTCTCCACTCTTCCCCTATTTGAAGAATCAAAACAAGGGCCCTCCCTCCCTCCCTCTCCGGTTCCTTGAGATGAGACAATTCCGGGCCCGCCTGCCACGGCTCCTGACAAATGCCCCCCTGGGCGCTCCAGGCAGGGCTGTCACAGCACACGCCCACTTTAACTGGGACCGAGCTGGAAGATGCCACCTGAAGGGGCTCTGCCTCATGACCCTGGGCCCTGTCGGGGCTGCCCCGGGACCCTCATCTCCCAAAAAGAGAATGTCCCCAAGCACTGCCCAAAGCGCCCCTCTGCTCTCCGCGTCTCCTGCTGGTACCACCCCCCGGCATCACCGTCAACATCCCAGGCAGAGGAACCTCAAACTGCTCTTCACCCCACAGTCTGATGCCAGCCCTGATCGTCCTATGCCCAGTGGGCTCTCTCCAGGAGGTCCCAGAGGCTCCTCAACTTTCCACGCAGCAAAATTAAGCCCAAGCCGTTGGGTAATCCTGTCCCTCCTCCCACATTCTCTGGATTAAAGGCACCTCCAGCTATGCAGGTTCAAAAGCCAGACATACAAGAGCCCCCCGCCACCTGCCCCCAGTGGCTGCCGCCACCAGCCCGTCCCCAGCACCACGGGCCCGTCACTGGACACCCAAGAGCCCCCCGCCGCCTGCCCCCAGTGGCTGCCGCCACCAGCCCATCCCCAGCACCACGGGCCCGTCACCGGACGCCCTAAACTACTTCCTTCCAGCCCGTCTGGTCCCCACTGCTGCCACGCCAACGACCCGCCCTGTAGGTCACACCAAATAACGCCTCGTAATAAAGAAGAGTTCTGATCACGATACACCCCGACCCCGGCTTTAAAACCCTCCATCCACAGCTTCCTCCTGGGCGAAATAAAGTCAGACTCGCGGGGCAGCCCCCCACCCCAGTCCCAGCCGAAGCCTGTCAGCAGGCCCAGGAGGCGTGGGCAGTGCAGGCAGGGCTGTCGACGCCAAGCCGAAGTCCTCCTCCGAGAGGCGGGAGCCTGCCCCTCCCCAGCCCAGCTTTCTGAGCCGCTGACAAGAATAGTTCTGAGAAGCCGCTTCAACGCTGGGAGCTGTGTCTTCCGTTGCTTTGTTTCCCCAACACACAAAGCAAGGCCTTTTTTTAAACGTAAAACATTATAATTATTTTGGTGCCTCATTCCAAGAGAGCTTTGTAAACAGGAGCACATGCTAGGAAAGGCGAGGATGGGGGAGGAGCAAAGCAGGAGAAGAAGGCCTCAAAGCCACAGCACACGGGGCGCCGACGCCCCCAGGGCCAGAGAGCGGACAGAGACCCCCTGGTGGGCGCCCGACACAGAGACCAGGGGTGGGGGCTCAGTCCACAGAACCCACGGCCTCCTCGTGGGGCGGACGGTCCAGCGGGGATGGCCGCGAAGTGGAGCCCCATCGGGACGCGCTCACGGAAACGTGCAGCTACACAACCAGGGACTGGGACGGGCGCACATTCCGGCACCAGGGGGCTTCGCGAGGAGACTAGACCATGGTGACCACGGGGCTCCTGTGAGGAGCGTCCTCTCCAAGCCGAGCTGGCCACTCCAGACGGCAGGCCCTGGAGGTCAGGGGCCACGTCACGGCCTCCACAGGGCCAGAACCACAGAGCTCTGAAGGCCTTTCCAGCTCTGAGATCTCATGGCCAGTTTGCACCCCACAGATGCAGCAGCAACCTCTGTGTTCCCATGACGTGCCGGCGCTGGGACCAGCGAGGAAGGTCAGCCCCCGGTGGGCGAAGGAGCCGCAGGCAGCTCGCTGCCCCTCAGCCTCCCCGGCGGCCCTAAGGGAGGGTGGCGGGCTCACAAGGGGGCTTTCAACAGCCCCCAGGCTGCTCAGCCCGGCAGCGCCGAGGAGCCCTCGCCCTGCACATGGAGCCGGCACCGTGGTCCAGGTGTGCAGGAAGCTCCTCAGCACATCCAGGTATCTTCCTGCCTCTCAGAATAAGCAGCTCCGAGGGCAGCTGGGTCGACGCTGCTGCCAGGTCGGGGCAGTCCTGGAGCGTGGCCTGTAGGTGTCGGTGCCAGAGCCCCGAGGACCCGCGGGAGCCTCCAGGGGCAGAGGGGGCAGCGTGGCCGCTGTTTCCGTTTTGCCTCCCTCGTCGGCGCATGAGCTCCAGGAAGTCAGGGACCCGCCTGCTGTATCCCCAGCAACAGGCCAACTGCTGGGCACTGGCTCGTGCCACAGAAGCTGGGGGCTTCAGAGGGACCGGGCCTCGCGTGACTTTGGGAGACACTCGTGTCCCTCCCGCCTCCGGGCTGGCAGGATGACGTCCCAGCTGAGCCCAAACACAGCGGCGGTCTCGGTCTGCCTCACCCGCAGAAGAGTAACCACCAAGAGAAGGCAGAGCCAGGGTTCTCTGCACGTGGCCGATGCCTGGGGCACAAGGAACCTTCAGGGGCTGGGAAAGTGCTAAATCCTGATGGGGTGCCGCTTACAGAGGCGGACACGTGGGCAATAATGCAAAGTCTCCACGTACAACCTCCCCGTATCTTATACTCGGAACAGTCTAAGCAATGTTTCCAGCTATTTGAGAATTGCCACTTACTGTCTCCTCACTGCGTCCTGAAATGGCAAACCAGGCAGTGCCTCATGCCACTCAGGCAGCTGACGGCCAACAGGCAGCTGCAGGCGGCCAGCTCCTGACGGAGAAGGCGCGGCCCCAGCGGATGGAGAGCAGAACCCGTCCTGGAGCCTCCGGAGGCGGCCTGGCTGGTCAGGACGGGCATCGTAAGTCCCGCTTGCCCAGATGAAGACACCGTAAGTCACTGGCAGCCACAGCTGGTAAAGCACGGGGCAGGACAGGACTTACACTCAGCTACGCAGCCTCCAAACCTGCACCCGTCAAGCAGAAGGCTGACACAGTGGACGGTCACCGCACAGCGCCTGTCTCCAGCTCTCCTCTCTGATGGGGAACTGGCCCTTCGTCGTTCCCTCCAGCTCTTGTGGGACTGAGTGCCCATCACGCCCTGGCCATAGGGCAAGCACAGAAAACGGGGCGGATGGCCAGGACACGTCATCCCTGTGCGTGGAAACTGGCCCCAGGGAAGCACGAGACCGCGCCAGCTTGGGGGCGCCACGAAGTGCAGTGACAGCCCGCACAGAGGCTCCGGGACACCTGCAGCCAACTGGCCAGCGCAGGAAAAGTCTGGTGGCAAGCGAAATGGGGGCGGCTGGTGTGGGGGGACACCACAGTGCAGAGGCACCCCTGGTTCTGTGACTGAGGCCAATACCAATTTCCCAGCCACTAGCAGAGGCGCCATCCTCTGTGTTTACCGAGTCGGTTACAGTCGGGCTTCCTTTTCCTGCAACCAGGAAAGGGCCACCTAACGTACCTGGCAGTCCTGGGAGTTTTCTGGGCCAGAGATGAAGCCTGGCCGGCAGGAGCCCGGCTCCTTCAAGGACACACACTGGGGAGAGACTTCAATCCCAGGGGAGGCGCAGCCTGAGCTGAGCGACATTTCCAAGCAACGATTTATGGGAACACTTGGTGCTAGAAAGCTGGTCTGGAGGCAACTGAGCCCATTTCAGAGCGGGCCTGGCAGGAGGCGCCGAATCGACAGGTGTCCTCTAGCGTGCATCCCTGCAGGTAAGGAGTCAATCAGGCAGAGCCTCGCAATCTGTTCCCGCTGAGCCCAGAAGCAAAGCTGTTTACCATTCACGCCCAGAGGTGAGTAAATAAAGCTACCAACAGTCAGCACCCTCTGCGTCTCTGGCAAAAGCTTTTAAGTTACTTCAGGAAAGCCAGTGCCCCCGCCTGGCCCTCCATTAAGGTTCAGACGGACCAGGCAGCCAAGAGCTGCGCTTTGGGACTCAGGGGCAGAAGCAGCCGGCTCTGGCTTTGAGAGGCAGCCTGGCCGCCTTCTCCGAGCTGGAAGCGCAGACACTCGCCACTGGGAGCCAGCAGCGAGGTGTCACGCTGCCCCGGACACAGACGCTGCAGGAGGCCTGGGCACAGGCAGGGCCGGCAGCGCAGAGGCCCGGGGCACAGGGGGCACCCAGCCACGGTCCTGGCTGGGCCCTGTAAGCCAGGGCCATGCCTGGGGCCACCCGTGCCCCGGCACCAGGGGTCCAGCTGGTGACAGTGCCTTCCCCAAGGCAGCTGAGATCCCCTGTATTTTCAGGACAAGATTTGTGACACAGAGTTTTAAAGTGTCCTCTGCATATTCATGAGTTCTCACCCGTCCCAGTGAGCCGGGGACAGGTCTGGCTAACTCAACGGCTGACAAACGTCCTCCAAGGTAAGTGGTTCCTAACTGGTGAGGAGACAGCTGGAGGGCTCTGAGCGTTTCCGCACAGGAGATGACGATTCACTGCTGGCCTTCTCACCCAGACGGAAGAGAGGCTTCCCCAGAAGCCCAGGCAGTGAGCGATACGAGACCCCTAGACGCCGTCATAACACCAGTTTGAGTTCCTGCCTTGGTTTCTACCCGATGGTCTCCTGGGGTCTCTTGCTGGCGGCTCTTAAAATAAACTAAGGAGATAATACCAAGAGAGAGCCTGACATTTAGCCAGCCTTAATATCTCAGTACAACAGCCTGCCTGAAAAGTCAGCTCAGAGCATCTATTTAAAAGCAGCCCAGGACTCAGCTTCTGAGAAGAGGCCAATCAGCACGCAGCCCGCCGTCCTTCTCCCTGCTGACGTTTGTGGTTCCGCAGGTGAGAGGAGTCCATGGCTGTCAGTCAGTCCCCTAAGAAGGGAACGACGCTCCAGAGCTACTTCCTACAAAGTGCATCTCCTGCCCAGGGTGGGGGGCGCTGACAGGGCACAGGAGCCCAGGCAGTCCCACTGCCACTGCCGCGTGGCCCGCTGCCAAATCCCTCACCGGCTCCTCCCCCGTGAGGTGGGGTCAGCACCCTCCGCACGGGCCCCTGGAGCTGTAGAGATGTAGCGAGATGATTAAAGTAAGAGTGGACGTGAGAAAGGGCTTAAAGGGTGGCCCGCTGACCCAAAGCTCCTCACAGAGGCTCCCAGTTCACTGATCCAAAATTTAAAAGACTGGACCCCAAACGGGCAGTTTCGAATTTCACTTCTGAATACATGACAACTCAGGCAGTCACAGACCCACAGGATGGGGCAGGAAGCCCCACCCCTCGGAGCACACGCTCGGGGACCCTGGAGGGTCCTGGGACAGCAGGAGTGCCCGCTCCTGCCCAAGGCTGGGTCAGGAACAGGGCGAGGGATGGGGTGAGCGGCGACGTGAAACAGTCCTGACCACCTCGGTGCGTGTGGACCCTTCGAGGCGCCGAGTGCGAGGCCACGCCAGGCGCAGCCTCCACTCTGAAAACCCAGGCGTGAGAAGGCCCAGGACAGCTCCCGAGGCCCACCTGCGACTGCCACTCGCAGCTTTTAAACACGCAGGGTTAGCAAGTTACTTCTGCGGGGAAGTGGTGGTGCCGCGAGCAGCAGTGCCCAGCACCTCCTCAGCCCCACGCAGCCGTCGGCGTGCGCTGCCAGGCGGGACGGCAACCACACTGCCCGCCTTCGGGGGGGCTTCACTAGAAACCACAGACCTCAAGACAAACAACCCCTGCTTCACACTGCCGGGCAAACAGGCTGACGAACTGTGTCACTGTGTGCCTAACAGGGCATTTCAAAGGAACACTGAATTAAAACGAAGGCTCTGTAGTAGAGGGGTCCACGTGAGTAATGACGTGGGCCTCACAAAGGCTGGCCCGAGGGCTGTGTTTCCAGGGAAGAGCACAGGAGGGCGGCCAGGACTCCCGAACCCCTGCTTCAGGGGCTCCTCCAACGTTCCCTCCCTTGGGGAAGGCGTTAACACCTGTGCCACCGGTAACCCCCTGTCCAGCGGGGGCCACGGGTCCACTGCTGCAGCAGACACGTGCTCTGCATGGCTGTGGGGGGGGAGGGGGGACACCAAGGAGAAGGCGTGCCCTGCCCCCCCCGTGCCCACAACGTGGACGTGGTGGGACAGCGACATGGGCAACAGGTGGTTCCTGAAGGTGTTGCAGGTCACACAGGGGGAGCCCTGGGAGCACAGCGGGGGCACCTAGTTCAGCTACCAGGGGCCCAGAAACCTGCACAGAGAGGCCAGCAGGGGCAGGCCTGGACCGCCGGTCAGGACTCTGGAATTAACCCCGAGCACGGTGCCCAGAACGGAAGGTGGCACCAGACGCCTTTCACGGACCCTCCCCTCCAGGAGGAGGGAGAAGGCGGCAGCGCCGGTGGCCCACACAGGCCGGGACGGCGGGCGAGGACAGAGGTGTCCAGGAGCCAGCCCCGCCGGAGCCGTGGGGGAGGGGGTCTGCTGAGGGCAGGAGGAGCCAGGGCAGGAGGACGGGGACGGCGGGGGAGAGGAGCCCTGCAGCCATGCCCGCTGCACTCTGGGGAGAGGCCTGGACAACAGGCCAGTCACTGTGGCTCTGGGGGCCAAGTTCCCAAGGAGCTGGGCCAAGAAAAAGGCCCAGTGGGGACAGCAAAGTCTGAAGGGTGCTGGGTCCCCACAAGCCCCACTGCCCTCGAGGACACACTGGCCCTGGGAGCACCGGTCAAGACAGCAGGACGGAGGGGAACGGACGGCCTTGGAACTGCCCTGAACCGTCCCTGCACTGGCCGTGCGGCTTCAACTCTCTAACTCCCACCTGAAGACTAAGAACAGGCCCACCCTCGGCGCCGTCTGTGATAACTACAGCCAGTGCCTGCTGAGTTCCTGGCCCACGACAGGCACTCAGTAAATAAAATGCATTTTCGGTCACGCTCATCAGATGCAAGAATGCGCTGAGCCTACTTCAATAAATTCACAGCAAATGCGAGACCGGGTTTGGACCCGAGAAGCGGCTGCTCTCCCCGAGTGCTTTTCGGGAAGCCAGATGCTTGCTCCAGTCTGCATATATCCTTGATAGCTCTCTGATCCCAGACTAATCACTTCACGCTTCTGTAGCTGAGCCGCGTTTGTCCTCAGCTGGCTCCACCACTTCCTGCAGCCGGGAGCCCGGCTCATCTCACCAAATGGCTGTGCTTGAAAACTGGCAGAGTCATCAGCTGTGGAGCCCCAAGTGCCAGGCTACTGTCTGCGATGCGACCCTGGTCCCTCCCAGGGCCAGGGGCGGGGAGGTAGAGGCCAGGCCCCAGGCCGTCCAGCTCGCGTAGAACAAACCGCTCATTGGGAAAGGACTCACAACCAAAGCCCAAGCAGCCACTTCGAGAGAATGACAGTCAGGAGCAGCTCTGGATGGCCTCTCCAATGGCAGCGTTTAATCAAGAGTCCTTAGAGCAGGCGTGGAGGCCTCTCAGGTCGTGTTTGATATGGGACTTGCTGGAAACAACAGAACACAACTAACCTCCAGCAGAGAGAGGGCTGAGGGCTTGGCCTGGAGCCTCGGCCACGACGGGTCGGTGGCCAACCGAAGTCCCAGCACGGTCACTCCAATTAACTAACTCCCAGGGCTACTAGCTGGGCTGCCTGCCTGGCACTGAAGCCCCTGTGTCCCCTGAACTCCAGGAGCAGCATGGGGAGCTGCTGGGGCCCTCAGCCGGCTCCTCCAGGACCACCCCCTTCCCCCCAGTCCCCGCTGGCCGCCGGGCTCTCCTGGCCAGGGAGGAGGAGGGCCATCCACCGTCGCCCCAGAAGGAGGCGACTGCTCGGCCCCGGTGCTGCTAACCCCACTCTCCCTCCCCACTGGTCCCCTTCCCCAGGGACCTGCGTCCACAGGAAGCCAGGAGGGAGCCAGCAGATGCCAGCGGAGGGGCAGCACAACACCTTCGCGTGGCCTCTTCTCCAGGGCGCCTAGGATCACGGGGGAGGGGAAGCGCCGCCTGGCACTGACCCACCGGCCAGAGTGGAGGCAGCACATTCCCCCCACCCCCGCCTGCTCCAGGAAGACAGACAGCAGAGGCCCGCAGGGGTCCAAACAGGCCTGGGGCAGGCAGTGCTCTGACGATCTTTCTAGGCCCAGAGCCAGAGGGAACTCGGCTCGAGAGCCAAAAGCGCAGGGACGGAACGGCAGCATCTCCACGGCAGGCCTGGCAGGACCCCTTCAGAAGCGGCAAGCTGGCGGGGCCCCCGCCCTGCCAGGCGGAAAGGGCGGAGGAGACGCACACACAAGGCCCGGCAGGAGCAGGGCCAGGTCTGACCTTGGGATGTGGACTGTGCTTCCACAGGTGTAGAAAGGTACAGGGCTCCGTCCGCAGGACCGTGTGTTCTGCTTCCAGAGCGCTCCGTGAGGTACCGGTCACTCCTGTCTGGCAACACCCCTGCTGCTACCCGCCCATGACGAGGATGCCAAGGAAAACTTTGCTCGAGTCAAGTAAACAAAACTCTAGAACATGAAACCCTAGGTGTTTCCTCTCACCCGGGGAGGAAAGCATGCAGGGTCACCCGGCACCTCCAGAGGTCCCATCTGCACAGGGACGACTAGGCAGACACCCCCGACCCCGTGACAAGAGGAGACAAGCACAGCAGACACGGCAGGACGAGCGGCTCACGATCGGAGAAACAAATGGAGTTCTGTGGTCCCTAGAAAGCCTGCAGGGGCCTGGCCGACAGCCTCCCCCAGGGTCCTGTCTGCAGCCACCGCGGTCAGAGGGGCAGATGGGCGGTCACAGGGGACTCACAGCACACCCACGTCTCGGGCCCGACCTCCAGAGCATCCGGGCACCGCAAAGGAATGAAGAAGCCTCTTCACCGCGGGAGGCCGAGCCCGGGGCTTCAGGGCACAGGACAGCGCCACCCCACAGCGACCCCCCACCCCGTACCACGACAGCCCCCCGAGTTAGCGCGAGAGCCCCGGGGCATGCAGGCTCTCTACCAGGGTGCGGGCACAGCGTCTAATCCTGCCAGGCTTGCCTGGGCACTGCCTGGCCCTCTCCTGAGCCCCCACCGGGGGGGGGGGATGCGGCAGGTACCCACACACTCCACGTGTGTCGGGGGCCGGGCCCTGGATGCCTCCCGTTCTCCCTCCTGGTACTCGAGGAGGCGGGCTCCCACCTCTGCCTGCCGAGTCCAGGGCCGTCACAGAGAGGGCATGAGCTGTGTGTGTGTGGGAGACAGAGCCGCGGGGACGGGAGGAAGCCAAAGCGCCTGCGAGCGTCATGGTGGCTGCAGGTGCCACGAGGGGTACTTGCGCGTGAAACGCAGCACCATCTCGGAGGACCAGATTAACTCGCTGGAAACTTTTTTTTAAACCTATTTTACAATTAATGATAAGATATTTTATGGAGTAATTACCCCAAAAGTCAGGGATATTTAAACAGATCACGAAACTGCTCCAACACGGCCCCTCCAGGGCAGCTCTCCCAGAGGACGGCACCCCCCAGACCACGCGCAGCCCTCAGAGCCCGCCTCCCCGCCTCCAGTGGAGGAGACCCGGGACTCCCCGCTGCACTGAGCCAGCAGCCTCCAGGGCCCCCTCCTGGGCACCCCATGTCCTGGGCCGAGATGTACAGAGACCCAGGTGGCTCCGAGCGAGAGAGCTCCTTCCTCTCTTCCAGCCTCACTTGGGAGGGGCCTCCCCTAGGTCAGCCCATCAACGGGTGGGCGACGGAGTGGACAGAGCTGAGAGACGCTCGAGCCCAGCCATGGGGCACCCGCAACGGAGATGTGAGTCTCTGTGCGTGGACAGGATGTCCGGGAAAGGAGGACCTTGGTCCACAGGGTGACCCGGAGAGAACCACCCCTCCCCGGACTCCACGCTTTTCCAAACCTAAGCTCATACAGTTGGGCCCCATCTCCTGCTGCACCGTGAGCTTCTGAAGGGGAAAGCAGGTGATGGCTCCCGCTGCCGGGTCCCCCATGGCCACCGGAAGGTGCACACAGCAGGAGCACCTCCGAGGGCCCACGCTGAGGGCTGTTTCAGGAAGGCTCCAAGGCGGCCTGGCCCAAAGGCTTAAAAATGCAAGGGCAAGCGGTCGTTTTGAGGGCTGCCAAGGCATAATCCCCTTCATTCCTCTGGCTTTTACGAGAGGCTATATTAAAAATGGCTTATACAGAATAAAATCTGTTATATTTATGGCAAGAAAATATGGAAAGACAATAAAATTAGCAGAGCACAGAAATGAGAGAATACTAAACATCCTTGGCTCTCCAACAGGAACAGAGAAGGAACAATCGAGGCTTCAAATTGAAAGGCATTTAAACCGATTTAAAATTCGAAGTTCCATCCCTCCTTCCCTGCTGAGCCCCGTCCCAGGGGGCCCTGCACAGCTCAAGGGCAGCACCGCTGGAGTCCCCCAGCTCACGCTCACACAGGGGGCCCGGAACATCCCTGCCGGCGCCGGCCTGGGTGACGGCAGAGCAGCTCAGGTGTGTCCCCTACCCCACGCCTCACCCCCGGGGCCTCCTGTGCTGTGTGGTCGCAGCCCCTCCACTTCCTCCCTGGACCCTGGCAGTCGCCAAAGACCGACGACCCCCGCCCACACAGGCCTGAAGGGCCTGACCACCCACAGCCGGAGCCCCCCTTGGAACGGGTGCCCACGGCGCCAGGGGTGAGCCAGAATGCACCCTGCTGCCCCAGCGTGGTCCTCTCCTCACGCCCCCAGGGCGCCAGGAAAACTGGACAGACTCGGAACAAAGGGCAAATCCACCTGCACTTGTCTCAAGACCCTGACTGCCGGGGTAGCTCTTTCTCTAGGTCCATCTCGCTTGGTTTCTGTTTGTTTTAAAGTAATAGACATTATTTTTAGAGCAGTTGCAGGTTTACAGAAAACTAAGCAGAGTGTCAGGGTTCTGCAGTGCAGGACGTTTGTTACAACTGATGATCGGACACTGTTACATTATTATTAACTAAAGTCCACAGTTCACATTAGGCTTCACCTCTTGGGTTGTACATTCAACAGGTTTTGACAAATACACATTACGTAGCCACCATTCCTATGTCACAGTAGTTTCACTGCCCAAAACACTCGTCTGCCCCCCACCTACTCCCCCCTCCCTCCCCGTCTCCCACCTGTCTCCGTAGCCTTTCCTTCTCCAGACTGTCATAGAGCTGGAACCACACACTATGTCGGGCCTTCACGTCGGCTTCTTTCACTTAATAACACGCAGTAACGGCTCCCCATGTCTTTTCGTGGCCTGATAGCTCACTTCTTTTCACTGTCTACATGCACCACAGTTTATCCACTCACTTATTGAAGGACACCTTGGTTGCTTCCAAGTTTTGGCATTCATCAATAAAACTGATAGAAACACCTGTGTACCGGTTTCTATGTGGACCTAAGTTTTCACATCCCTTCAGTAAATACCGAGGAACGCGAGTACTGGATTGCGCGGTAAGAGCATGTTTGCTTTTGTACGAAGCCACCGCACTGTCTTCTAAGACGGCTGCACCGCGCTGCACTCCCCCCAGCGACGGCGAGGCCCGCTGCTCCGCGCGCTCGGGGGCATTCGGTGTCGCCGGCGCTCCCGATCTTGTCCATTCTAACAGGAGTACGGTGGCATCTCACTGTTGTTTTAATCTGCTTTTCCCTGACGACACGTGATGGAGGAACAGCTTCTCATATGCTTATTCGCCATCTGTTTATCTTCCTTGGTGAGGCGTCTGTTCAATCTTCTGCCCATTTTGTAATTGGGCTGTTTTCTCCCTTTTGGATTTTAAGAGTTCTTTGTATATTCTGGGTGCCAGTCCTTTATCACACACGTGCTTTGCAAATACAGGTAACCCTTGAACAGCACAGGTTTGAACTGCACAGGCCCACTTCCACACGGATACTTCTCACCAGTAAATACCACAATACTACAGAGTCTGTGGTTGGTTGAACCCGAGGATGTGGACTCTAAGTCATACGTGAATTAACCCCTGCGCTGTCAACTGTGTTTCTCTCGGTCTGTGGTCTGTCTTTTCATTCTCTGAACAGCATCTTTCATGGAGCTAAAGTTTATAGTTTTAATGAGGTCCCGTTTACCAACTTTTTCTTTCACACACTGTGCTTCTGACGTCGTATCTAGAAAGTCACTGCCAAACCGAAAGCCAGCCACACTTGCCCCTTCACCTTCTAGGACAGCCGTAGTTCTGCACGTTACGTTTAGGTCCACAGTCCATTTTGAGTTAATCTGTATGAAAGCATAAGGTCTGTGTCTAGACTCACCTGTTTGTTTAGCATGTGGACTTCCAGGGGTTCCAGCGCCCTTTGTTGAAGAGACTTTCTTGGCTCCGCTGTGTTGCCTTTGCTCTTTCGTCAAAGAGCAGTTGACTCTGTTCATGGGATCTGTTTCTGGCTCCCTATTCTGTGCCATGAAACTGGCTGTCTGTTCCTTCCCCAGCACTGCACTGTCCTGGTTGCTGGGGCTTTACAGGAAGTCGTGGAGTCGGGGAGTGTCAGTCCTTCAACTTTGTTCTCCTTCTACATTGTACTGGCTCTTCTGGGTCTCCCGCTCTTCATACAAACTTCAGAAGAAGTTTGTCCACATTTTGCCTGGGACTGTTTTCGACCTCTAGGGCATTTTAAGAACCGACAGGATGACAGCACGCAGCCCTCCTATCCATGAACGTGGGCTCGCTCTGCACGCATTCAGATCTCTGATGTCCTTCACCAGAGTTTTATAATTTTCCTCATTAGATCTTGTACGTGTTTTGTTTGGTTTATACTTAAGTATTTCTGTTTGTTTGTTTGTTTTTGGTGCTAATGTAAATGATATAAAGTTTTAAATTTCAAACTAAATGTTCATTGACTTGTATATATTGACCTTGTGTCCTGCAACCTTGTTATAATCGCTTAGTAGTTCTACGAGCTTTTTGCTTGATTCTTTGGGATGTTTATACCTAGACAATCATGTCATCTGCAAACAAAGACAGTTTTATTTCTTCCTTCCTCCCACTGTGCACCTTTTACTTCCTATTCCTTGTCTTACTGCATTCGCGGACTTCCGGTATGAAGTTAAATTGGACACCCCTGACTTGTTCCTAATCTCGGCGGGAAAGCCTCTAGTTTCTTACTTGGGTGAAAGATGTAAATATCTGACAAGAACTCGGCCCCTCTATCTACCACAGTGTAAAGAAAAACCTGCCCACTTAAACACTGCGTGAGCCTGAGTAAGCCCAGCAGCGGTAAGTCTCTGGGGAGGCCCTGTCCTCTCTAAGGCTATTCTTGGTCACTCTCTGGGCACACGGAGGCCCCACTGCACTGCAGACAGCCTCGTAAGGCTGCCCCGGTTCTTAACATCACGAGAAATCAGGTGGGAAGCAACCCGGAGCCAGGCAGCCTCCCACCCTGACCACCCGGAACAAGGACAGCTGGAGGGACAGCCAGCTCTGCTGCTGAGGACCGGAGACACCCCCTCCAGCCACCCCGACACACGGCAAAACTGGCCTTTGCTGTGAGACGTGAACTCCTTCCCAGAAACATCACAAGTGGGGAAATCTTCCCCAACGTTTAATGACTGGTATCCTTGAATTTCAGGTGGAGGAACATCACAGAACACCCTCCAAACTCCCATCAAGATTTCAAAGGGACACCACGTGGAAAGACAAGCCAGCCTCCGCGAGCGTCAGAGCAAGTGAGCCTGCATTCCTCCAACCCCCCCATCCACCAACACCAGCACCCTGGGTGCTGTAGGCCAGGGCCTCCCTCCCCCAACCACAGGTCTGTGCGGGAGCAGGGACCTCATGCTCTTCAACCAGGCTAGAGGCAGAGCAGACATGAGGCGGCTGCTATTCCACAGACAGTAGAGGTTCGTAAAAATGTCAAACAATGTCATTCTTCTCCCTAAATTCTTGTTTTAGGAAATACACTTCTCATAAGTACACTTCCTATTAAGAGGTAATGAGTTGTTTAATGAGATCATAGTACAAATATAATTGTAAATAATTTTTTAATATTTGTTTTAACTTCCCCAAATGGTGAGTATCAGCAGATATGAGCCCTGCAAACGAAAGCAGCTGTTTGGAGGAAAGGAGTCCTGAGGCTGCAGGTGAGCACGCGGCTGCCGCAGGAGCGCGGGGGGGTCAACCCGCGGGGGCCCGGCGTCCGGCCTCCGGGAGGCCAGGCGCTCAACGCTCGTCCATCAGCTCCCAGCGACCACACGCGTGCGCTCACCACGGACACGAGTAAACAGCGTGCTAGCGGGGGGCGAATATGTCTGGCAAACAGTGCCAAACCCAAACCCGCGCAGGCGAGCCCCAAGAGCCCACACCTTCAGGCCGTTTCCTCCGCGTGATTCGCCAGCAGCCCGCGGGGCCCCTGTGCGGTTCTGGCACTTGGGAAGCACAGCCAGACTGTACCACACACAAACCCACCTTCCCAGTTCTCGAGCCAGTCCCCAGGCCCAGGCAGGAGGGGCAGGACCACGCTGCGCGGCAGGACGCGGAGGCACAGGCGGAGCCGCCCGCGGGCTGACCGACGCCGCCCAGCCCCGGCTACACCACTCCCCGCTGCGTGCGCAGAGCTGCCTTCCTCTGCCTCAGTGTTAGAAAAGGTCAGGAAGTGGGGTCTCACGACCCTCAGGGGCAATCCAGGCGACCAAGCGTGAAAAAGCGCCTCCCGACGAGGGGCAGTGGACAGGAGACGGGCACACCCGAGCTCACAGCCAGACTCCACCGTGAACGACTCCACGGCCGTGGGGCAATGGTGTAAAATGAGGGGCACTGTGCCTACCGCGCAGGGCGAGGGCAAGGACCAAGTGAGAGGAACACACGGCGCGGCCGCTGTCCCGACTCTGTCCTCCCCAGTTTTACAACAGGATGTGGAGCCCCTCAGAGGCACAACCCCAACCTGACGCCCAGCAATGCCTCCTGGAGGCCCCTGCTCTCCACCAGGCTGCCTGAGAACGAGCTCACAGGCACTGTGCCAGGCCCCCGGGCCGCAGAGAGGGTCCTCAGAGAGCAGGGCCCTCCCCGCTCTCCATCTCATCCCTGTCCCGCCCCCTTCCGCCTCCCTGGGAGAGTGGAGGGTGGAGGTCCTGCAGCCACTGAGGGCGAGAGGACCGGACTGCTACCATTTGCCGAACAAGGCAGGAAAGTGCACCGGGACCGACTGACGACATCGGAGAACTGCTGCCCCACACGTACGTGGGGATCAACGTGTGTGCTTTCCTCAGCCTGTTCTCTGACACGAGCCAGCAGCAGCTGGGCTTCACGGCCAAGGAGGAAGTTCTCTGGCTCAGGGCTTCTCAAGTTCACACAAAGTATCAGGAAGCTTGAGAGAAGCGTCAGTAAGAGGCTGTGACCCTTGCTGGATGGGAGCCCTGAGCGTAAGGCTGGGGCGCAGGAAGCCTGAGCCTCAGGCACGGGGACCCCACCTCCAACCTCAGCAGACAGCGGATGCAGGGCCTGACCGTCTGCGCTGGCTCTTGCTACAAGGGAGACACTGCTTTCCCTGGGCTGGGCCCCCCAATCCCTTCCAATTAGACCAGGGAGCAAAAGTTCCACGGCACCGAAAGTCAGCGGACCAAACAAAGGGTCCTTTCAGCATCTCCTTCGTCCAACAGTAAACAACATTCAGAGATTACTCACTTCTGCTTTTGTCCAAATGTCTGTGGAAACCTAGATTCTAATGCCCCTTTTGCAGGAGCCAGTAAAGAAGATTTTGTCTGCTTCCCAAGGATGGTGGTAACTCAGGCACCCTCTTGCCAGATGGTATTTTCTTCCTTGGGGGTGCTGAGACCACGTCTGTTCTCCGACAGAATCGTCACAAAGTGGATTAAGGATCTGACTTGGCTCCACACATTCCCTTTCCTCTCCTTTTTGCAACTTGTACAAATCATCTTTTGCCCTGCCGGGGTCCAGACACTGCAAACATAGCTCATCAACTCCATCTCTTCCCGGGGAAGGAAGACTTGTGACCTGGCGACATCTAAACCCTCAGCAGGAAAAGGCGCGCTTTTCCCGAAGGCTCTGGGATCTGACCCACAGGCCGAAGCCCTGGCCCCGAAACCTGAAACAGGAAGTTCCTTGGGTCGGCAGTTTCCCAACTACATTCCAGGGACCGCCAAGGTCCCACAGAGGGACAGCCACGCAGGGACCGAGCTAGGCCCCACACGGTTTCGGCGCGGTACCAGTCCTGACGGCCGCTGCCGCCACCAAGACCCCTGCGCGTTGTGTCCGTCCCCACAGAGCGCAGGGTGGCCGTCGCGCCGACGACACAGGGAGCGGGACGCCCCGAGCCACCTCCAGGAGCAGTTCCCTGTGACCAGCGTCCCACAAGCATTTGCGGGAGTGGGAGAGCGTGGGCTGCCTCCACACAGGCTCCGAGAAGAGAAGAGGGGCCGGGCGCAGGTCACCCACCGCCGAGGGAAGCTCTCCCTCCACACACCCGTCACTAGGCCGTCCTGCCCTCCGTCCCGTCAGCCCGGCTCCAGCTGGGGCTCACGGGCACACACTCGGCACCCACTCAGCCTGATGCAGGGCCCCCAGCCAGAGAGAGATCCCACTGACACAACGGAAGGAAACCGCCCCTGCAAGGTGGTGCTCCAGCCACGGCTCGGCCGCGCTGAGGAAGGGTCAGGCCGGGGGAGGCCACCCAGAGGACCGGCCGACGGCCTCCTCCCGCCCCGCGGCCCGGGCGGCACCAACTCCACGCGGGGCTGCGCCCGCCCGACCTCCTAAGATGCCCAAGGAAAAGTGAGTCCGCCCTTCGCTGCAGACAAGGAAGCAGGCTGAGAGGCAACGTGGGGACCCGGAGACCACAGATGCTCCTCAGACGACAACGGCTGCTACCCCTGGGCGCCTGGAGATGCCGGGAGCTCCACCAGCTCCGGCGCCCCAAGGACCCGGTGCAGCAGGGACCATCCCCCGGCTTTCCAAATGGGAAAGCAGCCAAGGTGCCGAGAAGCTGAAGATGTGGACGCACCCGGGTCCACAGCCTGTTGCTGAACACCTGGGGCCCACGTTCAGCAACAGGCTGCAAAGCCCAGCCCCGGACAGACAGACAGATAGCTAGGCCCTCCTCCCACTGGCGGATGGGCCAGCAAGGGGCGGGGCGGGGCGGGGCGGGGCGGGAGGAGGTGATGGAGACCGAGCGGACAGGAGGCTGCTCACCCCTGCGCCCTGGACAGCAGCCCGCGCAGCAGCCGTAATGCACCGCCCAGAGCCGCCTGCCCGCTGGGCGAGCCTGAGTGAGGAGCACGGCCAGATCTGAGCTGAGGCCCGTCACCTCACTCCACTGCAATCACAGCCCCAAAGCCCCCCCAGCGCTGCACACAGGGCAGCCCTTCCTCCTCCGCGTTCCCAGGTCTGCGGTCCGAGGCTCGCCAAGGAAGGTGTGCCCAGAGGTCCCCTCTGCCTTCAGCCAATGGGGCCAATGTCCCCTGGCCCCTACGGTCCGTGGTCTTGGGAGTGTAACCTGGTCCCCCAGCTCTGGGCCTGTCTCTGGTCTCTGGAACCAGCCACTGGCGACGGCCCAGAGCCCTGAGTGTGTGGGGAAAAAACAAACGTGCTGGGAGAAGCTGTCATTCAAACACCACCAGAGGCTGGGCAGGAGCAAAAGATACATCCTGAGAGCCCCCATCAGCCACAAGAAATCCACCCAGGGTGTTCCAGTATGTGCCCGCCTGAGGGTCTCTGCGTGGAGACATGCAACACCTGCAGCTGGGGAGCCACACCCCTGACACTGCTGTCCGCGACGTCCTGGTACCTGGAGGCCAACCCTCCACTTGGCCACGCTGACAAAAGCCGACGGTACCTGACACCCTCTTCAGACAACAGGAAAAGCGACTTACCCCCGAGGGCTGCCATCGGAGACCTCACCGGCACACCTTCACTCAGCCCATCTCCAAGAAAGCAAAGCGGTGCGGGCAGTGCCCAGGATTTGTGAGGGTGGGATGTGGCCTGGTGGCTTAGATCTCATGGTCGGAAGTTCACAGACATATTTAAAGACCTTTTAAAAACCAGACTATGACATTTGATTTTGACTTTGTTTACCACTTAGAAAGGCCTCTCTGAGACAATAAAATTTCATGTTAAGGTCAAGAGTTCTGTAGTCTGGGTCTGAACAAGCCGCAGTCTCCCTGGGTCTCCATTATTTGGACTCCGAAAAGCCCTCCATCTCTGCAACACACCAAGCCACACAGCAGGCCATCACGGCTACACCTCTGAGGGGCCAAAAGCCCTCCACGGCCCTGAAGCACCTGGCCGCTTCCAGGAGCTATGCTTGACTTAAGGTCAGACCCACCCCAGACCCCAAGGCTGGCAGGCAGCCCGCAGATGCCCCTCCAGGGCCTCCTGTTCTGGTCAGTCCTCAGGTTCTCCCACCGGCTCCCTGCCACCCACACACCATGGAAGCAAAGGCTTGGCCAAACTCGCTGGTGCCCAGACACAAAGAAACAGGAAGACCAGGAGCTCTCCGACCAGCCCCAGGCCAGCACCTCGCACACCCTCAGTGACCGTGGTACTGACCCTGCGCGGAGAGGAGGGCAGGTGCTGCTGCCCCTCCCACAGACGGGGACTGCGGCGCGGACAGGCTGGCCGGCTCTGTCCAAGCCCCACGCCTGGTGGCAGCAGAGCCAGGAACAGCCGCCATCTCACTGGGGGCTGGGCTCTTTCCCTGTACCAAGCTGCCTCCAATACAAGGCCAAAGCTGGAGTCAGGGACAGGGCACTTCTGACGCTAGAAATGAGGAGGAGGGAAGTGGGAGAGTGCGGTGCACTCTCGGAAGTGCCTGGATTCACCCACCAGAGGCTGCCTGGTGCGCCTCGGAGAGAGGGTCGGCCACGTCCTAACCAAGCATTCTACCACCAAAGGGAAACAGATGACATCGTCGGAGCTCAGGTGGAAGGCGTGGTCCAAACCAGGAGAAACCCACAAGCGCGAAAGGGCCACAGGCCTGCCCAGCCCGGTGTCTGCACGCTGCGGGGAGGGCTAGATGGAGCCGGACACGCAGCCTCCCGCGGTAATCTTCCTGCAGCCACTGCTACCGAGCTAACCACTCAGAAATCGATGTCATTCTGGGGATGAACATTTTTTCCAGTGCTTGAATAAAAGGGGGAGTTTCACATTTTATCCACTTCCACATGCCTTAACAATAAAAACTTATTTAAAAGGCCCATGAATATGTAAATGGCATTTTAAATATGGAAATGCAAAGCATGCAAGAAAACAGTCTGGGTGTGAAATATTAATGGCGTCTCGTCTTGCTGAGAGGAGACAACACAAGCTGGCTGCGGCGGCAGGATGGGAGCCCCGGCCCCTGCTCAGCAGACAGGGCAGCGCCCGGGGCTCTCCTGGGCAAAGGGGGCGGGGGGCGGCCTTGGCCCAGGAGAGCCGCTGCGGACCCACACTCTGCCCCCCCCACCTCCCAGCCACCTTGCTCCGCTGCTCTCCCCTCCGGAGCCACCAGGACCAAACCGGGTGTCTTTGCCAGTGCAACGTCAGACTGCACACGTTCCACCAGCACGGCGTCTACACTGCCTGCTGTACAGATGGGCGTGAAGGGGCACCAGAGTGAGAGCCGAGTCCTCCCTCACCCAAGCAGGGCTGGAGAGCCCCGCGAGGACAGAGTCGTCTCTGGGACACGAGCGCAGGGTAACCTCCAGGGTCAGAGGCTGGGGACTCGGCTACAGGTCAAGCTGGGCACAAACTCACCAGCAGGCCCATCAGGAGGCTCGGAACCTTCGGGTCTGCGTGTGGAACGGAGGGCCCAGAGGTCGGCCAAAGTCCTCAGCTGGTGATGGCAGGGCCTGTGTGGGACACACACACGCCCCTCCAGGAGGCAGCACACCTGTGTGTGTCCACCGGAAGTGAGGGTGACAAGAGCAAGAGACTGATGACCCCTAACAGAACAAAGGCCATCTTCCTATAGAAAATCCCTCCACCCTCCCTCCAGGGAGCTCACGGTGCTTTAAGGACCTTCCCGCAAGGTACTGACGGCAAAGGAGTGAGCAGGCCTCTCTCCACACGACGGAACAGGAAACCAAGGAAGACGAGCTGCTGCCGCTCAGTGTGGTCCTTGGGCCAGCAGCATCGGCAGCGCTGGGGCGCCAGCAGGAAGTACAGGAAATACGGAGCATGGTCCCCATTCCAACCCGCCGAGCCCGAGCCTGCGGTGAAAGCCCGACGGGCGCTCTTTACACTCACTGAGCTGGAGAAGAGCTGGGCGGACAGACTGCCGAGCGGCGACCCCACAGGAGTCACACAGCACAGAGCCCACCAGGGAAGCCCTCTAGGCAGTTAAGTCCCCCAAGTACCAGCTGCAGCCATGGGCTTCCACGTACAGCTCCTGGCTCATCCTCACACAAGCCTGGGCGAGGCCAAGGGCACTGCTAGGTGGTGATCCCACGCCGGGCTGGCACAGCCGGGAACCCCACAGTGTTTGCCAGCGAGACCAGACTTCCCTCTGGACCCAGCATGGACCAGATTCTCCCTTAGCGGGAGGGGGCTTGCTCTCAGGTACAGAGGCCAGGCAGCCACGGTCTGGAAAGTGAAGCAACTCCAACAGGCTCAGGGCCAAGCTGGGGCGGCCGTCAGCCCTGAAGGTCTGCACCCACCCTCAGAGGTGCAGCAGGGGCGCCCGGCCTCCACGTCCCTGCCCCGAGGCTCTCACCCACACTGATGGGGAAGCAACTGGAAGACCCAGGAACCGCCACTCAAGGAGAGGAACGCAGAACCCAATTCCCAGGGAGGCGTCTGCGGAAGAGGTCCATTCATCCCCAGTGCTTTCGGTCACTGCTCTCCCCACCCTTTCTAATTGGCCACACAATTGAGAAGCCTGGTAACAGCACTCCCTCTGGGGAGGCCACGGAGGAGGGGCTGAGGAGAGAGCCGCAGGGAGTGGCTCTGAGGGCTGCAAGCACCACCCCACGTCCAAACATGGGCACTGCAAGCAGGTGCTGTGCCCTCCGCCCGGCGAGGAGGCCGGGGGTCCCCTGCACTCAGCCGCATGCTCACAGCAACTGCTGGCTTCTCCTTTTCCTGCCAGGAGCCCCAAGCAAGCAGGGAGGTCCGAGAACTAACGTGACTGGCAGACTTGGGCAGAGCCCAGAGGCTGTGCCCACACTGCGGCGCCCCAGACGGCGAGAGGGCACAGGTGAGCGTGCTCGGCCCCAACACCCCAAGCAGGCCCCATGCGGCAAGGCTGGCCCCTAACGTCCCTTAAGAGACACAGCTCTGGGGCGTCGGTCGCAGCTCTTCCCACGCCACCAGGGAGGGAAGGGAGCACCCTGACTTCCTGAGAGGTCCGTGTCAGCGCGCGTGCACCAGACACCAGACGTGGGGTGGCGAGCCCTCCTGTGGCGGCCTGTCCCACAGAAGGGGGAACCGGCTCAGTAGTGACAGAGATGATGGCTTCCTGCCACGAGCCGCGTGTGCACAGCAACCACCACCCAGGGAAGCAGACACCGTGCCGACCCCACTTTGGAGAGAAGGGAAATGAAGCCTTCACAGGCGCCCGGCCCCCGCGGAGGCCAGTGTCGCGGGCAGACGCGTGTCCTGCCTCCTCGGTCGTCAGCCTGGCCCGGGCACCCAGCAGACACACCCGCCACGGTCCAGACAGGCTGCTGAGAGCCGGTGCCGCTCGGCCCGGGTGGGACTAGGAGGGGCGCCGGGGACAGGGGCAGCTTCTCCCAGCTGGTGTCCCCGGGACGCGCCCTGGGAGCCGGGCCGGGAGCCCTTCATCCGCGTCCACCACAGGGCGGACCGGCCCGACCGCAGACTGAGGGCCGGCAGCTGGAGGGGACGGCGGCCGAGGTCTGAGGCAAGCACCAGGAGACGCCAGCAGCTGCCCTCTTGCAGATGCCCCAGCTCTGGGTCACCCCGGATGCTCTCTTCTGGGGTTTTGCTGTTTTCCACAATTCCGGCC
Source organism: Tursiops truncatus (assembly GCF_011762595.2). NCBI lineage: Eukaryota > Metazoa > Chordata > Mammalia > Artiodactyla > Delphinidae > Tursiops > Tursiops truncatus. The sequence goes on from NC_047048.1 coordinate 1,413,626, forward strand.
GGATCTAATACAAGAGCTACTTTCTCTAAGAAACGTTCCCTGGTCTACTAGGTAGCCAGGAAGTAAGAAAAGATCTCTCCCGGGGAACAAACAGCCTTATATTTTCTCAGTGCTTCCGTACTCGTGTGTGAGTACATGTGAGCATGTACACGTGTTTGTGTACGTGTGTACACACACGCACGCACGCACCACATGGCAGGCACTCACTCCACTGAGGTTCACGTAACGCCGTGAAGCGGCCAGCGCTTTTTACAGACATGATCTCAATGACACTGACGAGCGCCGCGGCCACTAGGGAAACTGGCCAGCCCCACTCGGGCACCAGGCACAAACCTGGGGCACAAAGTACCTTCCCAGGTGCCAGATAACCCATCGCTTAGGTACAAAGCAGAGGAGCCGCGTTCACTCGCCAGTGGGTTTTAAGCCATCAGTCTGCCACACAGCGAGGCCGAGGGGACGACGGGGAGAGCTGGCGGGCACTGCGGCCGGGGCAGGGGCTGGGACCCAGGGGGCCGGTGCCAGGCCAGCCAGCAGGCAGCTGGGCGTGCCAGCTCTTCCACTCCAGCTGCTGCCACACCTGATTCACCAGAGCAAGGGAGGGCGGGACTGATGGACAACTGGACAGAGACAAACGGAAGCACCAGCCATGCTCCAGGGTCAGCACCCGATCCTGGCTGGGCCAGGGCAGGGACACAGGCACCCAAAGAGCCGGCACATGTCCCCCTCCCACTCCACCAGGACTCAACAGCGTGTCTTAACAGGGGAGAGAGCAGAAGACGTTTACTATTCACTCAACAAACAACTGCTAGGCCTCGATTCTAGCAGCACACCCCCGAAGTCACTGTACTCTCATGGAGTTTACATTCCAAGAGGGAGAAGCACACAAGAAACGTTAACCCACCGATCGACACACGAATGTGTCAGGTTAGTGCTGTGAAGAGCGAGGCAAGACCAGGAGGAAAGGACAGCTGACAGCACGGGGACAGGCAGGACAGCCTCTCCACACGTGGTGACTTAAACACATGCTTCGGTCACACCAGCCACATTCCAAGTGCTCAACCGCTGCGTGTGGCCAGCGGCCACTGCCCCCAACAGCAGAGAGTCCTGCTGGATGGCGCTGTCCACCCCGGACAGACGGCTAGGCCGCCCTAGATGGCTGTGCTCTGGCCTCTGCACTGAAGCAGCCAGCCACGGAAAGCAGCCCAGCGCCAACTCTCAGAGACCCTAAAAGGGCCCTGGGAGACGGTCAGCACGTGAATAAATGTCATCATGACCGATTCGCAGGAGAGAAAACGAGGGCTCCATAAAGTTGGAGCTTCCTCAAGATCTCACAGCCAGTAGTCGGAAGGAAGGTGCAGGGATGAAGCTACAAGTCAGAGCCCGACAGTCCGGGGCTGTGTGTGTCTGCCAGGAGCCACTCCATCCCCCACCCCGGAGACACACACACACACACACACACGTCTCGGCGCTCCTCCCCGTGGCCACATGCCATGTGAGCCGTGTGACCAGCACCAGCTGTGGGAGCTCAGCCTGGCCTGAAGAAGGGGCTTCCTGGTCTAGAACCATCGAGCTCGTGGCCGGCATGCCCCACGGCGTCCTTGGAAGCTGCGCGCCGCACGACCACCACGGAGGAACGTGTGGAGACGAGCCTGAGACACAGGCTGGTTCCACACCTCCTGCCGAAGCCCATTTACGTCGAGTGGCACCAAGAGCTGAACGGGCAGGCGAGGCCCTGGTCTTCATCACTGAAAACCCCTGGGGCCACTGCTGCGAGGACAGTAACCAGGCCAAGGCAAGCGTGAGACCAGGTGGGGGACGGCTGGCACTCGCTCAAACCGCCCCTGCCTGGGACGGGAGCAGACCATCCTCCACAACTGCTTCTCTGCGGCTCCCGTGCTCTCCCTGCCAGGCTCAGCACCCTCCAGCGGGATAAAGGGTCAAGGGGGCCTGGGAAGGTCCCTATAGGGCACACACGAGTCACCCTGGCAAGAAGCTGAGACAGACTGGCTGTGGCCCGCGGTCAGCAACGTGGTGCAGACTTCCCTAGGGTCCCTGCCTCCCAGTCAAGGCCACTGGGTGATCACTGAACCCGTGGAAGCCCACGGAGCTGGGGCACCATGCAAGATGGAGGGAGCACAGAGGAACGAGGCAAAGCCTGGCCCCCACGATGGCGCCCAGCCCGCCCAGCAGAGGACAGGGTCAGAGGCTGGCCAGCCCGTGCACAGCCCGACCTGGGCTTCTGCCCGCCTGACTTCCAGGCTGGTGCCCCAGGACGGGCACAGCACAGGCAGCCAGGCCGCAGGCCTCACTCCGTCTGCCTGTCACGTTACTGTGCACAATCAACTGAGCCGTTCGTTCGTTCACTCGCTCAACAAGCGCACGCTGGGCCAGGCCCTCCTCTGGGTCCAGGGAGCTTGCACGGCAGTGGGGGACAGGGCACGCACGGAGCGTGGTGAGGGCAGGCGTGCACAGTGCCACTTGCGGCACAGTCACCAGGAACTGCCCAAGCACAACCCCAGGAGGGAGGGCCAGGCTACGCACGGATGCCTGAGCGAGGAGCGCCGCAGGCGAGGACGCCAGTGGGCCTGAGCCAGCTCTCACCCAGCTGCCCCACTATCCCTCGGTCCAGGTGGAGGAGGACTTCAGCGCTGCTCTGTGGTGCTCCCGCCTGCCTGGCCGGCTGTAGGCCATGGGCGGAGTCGCATCCACACTCACGCCCCTAGTCTAGATGGCCAAGCCAACCGCAGCCTCCACGGCCAACCACCCTCTCCAACCTTCAGGTGCTTGTCGACCAGGCCTCTTACTGCCACCACCACGCGTCCAAAACTGAACTCCCGGTTCCCTCTGCCTTCACCTGCTCTTCTGCTAAGTTCTCCAGCAACATAAGAGGCAAATCCATCATTCACACGCTCTCACCAAAGACCTCACTCTTGTCTTTTTGTCTTACCTGCCACGTGTGATCCACAGCAAACCCCGCACCCCCATCTTTCAGGTGTGCCCACACCTTCAACCCCTCCCCATCTTCTCTGCCGCCCCCCGCCCCAAAAGACACACCTTCTCATTCCTAATGAGCCCGCCGGAAAGCTCCCCACTGCCCTGCCCTGCGCTACGCCGGAAGTCACACATTCCCAGGCACCTCAAACAAGAGGACAGTGACAGCCATGGCCATAACCCCAGCCCACACTGGCTCACTGCACCAGGCACACTCCCAGCGCTTTACCGAGGTTCTGTGGCGACTCGCACGGCAATCCTACGACCTATCACCATCACCTTCACAGGTGAGGCAGAGAAGGTGGGGACACGGCGACACAGAGCTACTCCATGGTGGGGCAAGACTGGACCGCAGGCAGCCTGCGTTTAGACCGGCGAGAGCTTGCAGATCCTCCCCGGCCCGGGTCAGACACAGCACGAAATCCAGCCAGATGCACAGGGAGCAGGTTCTCCCGCCCACGCCCTGGTCATCAGGAATCTTCTGCTCCCGTCGCTGGCCTGGCTGGCCTCTGGACAGCTTGAGTCTACCATAACTCACACACACACAGGTGACAAAGGTCACAAGGCCTAATTGTATTCCGAGGTTCGAAACGACAGACTAAAGGGTTTGCACAAAGTGAGAAAAGAGCCACATTAAGAATCATGACGGTCGTGCTGACCTGAAGCACCCCTGGGAGGCACAGAGAAACCCATCAACCTGGCAGATGCCAGGAAAACACAGTAGCCAAGGGCTCCACCTCCCGAGGCAGATGGTACTCCATCCGTTCATTCTCAAGCCCTCTCCACTAAACGACAATCACCTCCTCCCAACACTGCCCAGAGCCCCCAGCATGAGGAGGGCAGCGCCACGTGGAGGGGGCTGGCTGGCTCCCCGGTCAGTGGCCCAGGCCAAGGCACCAGGAGGCTCCCAGGGGCGTCCAGGACCGGCCAGAGTTCTAAGGCAAGACCAGGGCTCCAGGCGCTGCAGGGCTCCTCACACACTGACAGCTTGAGGCCAAGGGCTCTTCTGAGACATGCAGAGCCCAGAGGAGGAAAGACCTGAGCTTCAAAACAAACTGCAGGGCTTCCCTGGTGGCGCAGTAGTTAAGAATCTGCCTGCCAGTGCAGGGGACACGGGTTCAAGCCCTGGTCCAAGAAGATCCCACATGCTGTGGAGCAACTAAGCCCGAGCGCCACAACTGCTGAGCCTGCGCTCTAGAGCTCGTGAGCCACAACGAAGAGTAGCCCCCGCTCGCCGCAACTAGAGAAAGCCACTTCAGTCATTAGAGCCGCCCAGAGCTGGTGTGCTTCAGGGGTGATCAGGCAGCCTTTGAAGCTGAGTGTCCAGAGGGATCATCAGCGCGAAGAGCCGGGCTCGGCAGGAGCGCATGGAGCGCGGCAGGCAGAACCACGAAGTCTGCACGGCTTCTCCTCGCCCACTTCTACAGCAGGTTCTAAATCCGCATCAAGGATGCGGCCTGAGGCTCACACCAGCCGGCCCATGACGCACGTCTCCAACGGAGCAGAGAAACGCATGACCAAGGGTTCTCTGCAGCCACATGTAGTACCTCTCAGGGACCTCTCAGGGACTGGGGCTCCAGCCCCAAATAAACCGTGTGGAGCTCCTAGGACGCACAGACCAGGATTCAAACCCTGTTTCTATGGCTTCCTAGCGGTTCAACACAGGGCTCGACTCTGCTGTGCAACAGAGGACAGCAGCACCATCTCGCAGCATTCAGGTGAGATGGAACCAGGTACCGACAAAGGCTCAGCCAGCTTCACCACTCTCACCATCTCCACCACGCAGTGTGCACAGGTGAGAACTGGACCCCAGGAGCCCCCGCTCCACTCCATCCCCCACTCTCCACCAAGGCAGAGAAATGCAGGCATCACAGCCCCACGTGTCCCCGCACAAGCTTCCCTGCTCCCCTGCCCTTCGAGGTCGTCCACAAGGTTCTGAGCCACAAAGAGACGCAGCCTCCCACCCACCCCGGCCCACAGCGCCCCTGGCTCTGCAAACGCCAGGGCTATGGAGTGAGGTGCTGGGTCCCGAAGACGCCAGGATGCTCTTGGGACCCGTTAGGGCACAGGCGGCTGCATGGCAGTGTCAGGGGAGCGCTGCATGGAGAACACTGACAGGGACACACCTAGAGCCGCTCACAAACCCTGAATACTCGCGTGTCCTCAGCACACCTCCAAGGAAACAGGATCAGCGTTCAAGCGCCAAAACCAGTGCTGGGGCGGCCACAAAAGAAAGGCAAGGTGCCCTGGGCTGTAATTAAACTCCTGTCCAAAGGCACTGACACACCCATTCATCTCAGTGACCAGTGGCGCCCTGGAGCTGTCCGAGGTCGGCCACGAAATGGAAAGTACAGAGAGGCTGGCCTGGCGGTCCAGGACAGCCCGCTAACAGAGAGGCACACAACTATTAGCTCTCCCTGAACGACACGCTTACAAGGTGCCAACCAGAACCCCGCGAGACCTCTGGCCCCACCACCACCTGCACGCCACCTGGGGTCTCCTGAGCGCTGCTGAACGCCCGGCACCTCCTGCCATCTCGCCCCCCACCCCAAACAGCCCTCCGAACCCTCCGACTGGACCCCCGCCTGCCTGCGTGCTGGCCAGACCCCAGGCTTTCACCCTCTTGCCAAGGTGCCTCTTCCCGCCTAACCTGAATTTCTGCCCACTGCCTTTAAAGACGTGAGGAAGTGAAACCAGCTGTTCCCGCCTCCCGAGGTTTCCTGGCCTCCGCGCAGACCGCCCCCATCACGGCCACGTCGGCCTGCTGCTGTGAGAGCAGCAGCGGCCCAGACCCCTGCGAGCGTGCACGGTGCGGCGCACACGTCCCCTCCCCGTTCTGCTCGGCGAGGGCCTCGAGGGCACTGGACCCCAGCTCCCTGCCGCCTCCTCACAGGGCCTGCACGGGACTCTACCATGAACCGACGGCCCCTTATCGGCTGAGGCCTTAAGAACATTCCCGGGCTTCTCTGATCCATTCCATCACCGGGAGGAGGGAGGTCTCCCGCGGGACCTCCCTGAGGTGAGGGGATGACGCACATACGCACTGGGCACGACGCCAGCACACGGAAGCGCCCCTTGGGTGGCCGCGTGGTCAGGACCGGTCTGCTGAATGAGGATGGGACCGAGAGCACTCCACCTGGCGGGCAGGCGGCCGTGCCTAGGTCCTGTGCCCCGCGCTGTCACACCTCACCTCACCTCCCGGGGCCCATCCTGCAGAAGAGTGAGGCACACAGCTCTTTCTCGGGATGCCCGAGACTCAGTTGCTCCTGGGTGGCTGCATCGGCTCTCAGAGGGAGCCCAAGGGTCCTGAGACGTGGACAAGTTGGCAGGAGTCACGCAGACCTACCAGCCACCATGAAGGACTGCTCCCGGCGGTCGACAGTCCACTCCTGAACCAACCCCAAAGAAGAGACGGGACGGCTGAATCTATATGCGTGACCACAGTCGAAAGCACTGCCGGAGCTGCGGACGAGAGCTACATTCACGAAGCTGAGAGGCTGGATTTCCTGCTGCTGCTCAAAGCAGGTCATTTTAGAAAGTACCTCTCAGTTTGGCGGGAGAAAAATGCAGACAAGTTTCCATTCCTCTAACAGTTCATTCTTTTTCAAATTCAAAGTAAAACAAAGAGGATCGCCTGGAAAAATGTCAAACGCTTTAATTTCAAATCACTTTTAACGCCTGTTTCATCTGACAGTAGCTTTGAAAGCAAAAGGCAGTCTTTATCACTTGAGGTTTTTTTTTAAGTTTTTAAAAAATTAATTAATTAACTTTTTTTTTTTGGCTGTGTTGGGTCTTCGTTGCTGCATGCAGGATTTCTCTAGTTGCGGCGAGCGGGGGCTACTCTTCGTTGCGGTGTGCAGGCTTCTTGTTGCAGTGGCTTCTCTTGCTGAGGAGCACAGGCTCTAGGCGAGTGGGCTTCAGTAGCTGTGGCACACGGGCTCAGTAGTTGTGGCATGTGGGCTCAGTAGTTGTGGCTCATGGGCTCTAGAGCACAGGCTCAGCAGCTGCGGCACACGGGCTCAGTTGTTCCACGGCATGTGGGATCTTCCTGGACCAGGGCTCGAACCCGTGTCCCCTGAATTGGCAGGCGGACTCTCAACCACTGCGCCACGAGGGTAGTCCTCATTTGAGGTTTTTAAGCTAAATTGATGTGATTATGTCCAACATAACCAGATGCTTCTAAAAGCCAATTTTCAAAGAGACATCAGCCCCCCAAATAAGAAAGCCTTCCTTCGGTTATTAATAAATTATTGAAACGCCAACTGCACAGGGGGTGAGGCCGCAGAGGATGCTCGCGGAGAGCAGGCTGACTTCCACCCCCAACCAGCTAGCCAGCCAGTGCAGGGCACCCGAGGTCCCTCTGTGGTCACCGTCCTCTCAGCCTGCCCCCAAGCCCTTCACCCACTGGAGGGGCTGACCTCACTCAGCTTTCCACCCTCAAGTGAATCACGTGGGAACTGACTAGTTTAACACCATCCTCCACAGATACCTGGTCTGGGGCACACTTTCAACCCCATTTGGGCCAGTGAGAGTGACTGGGGTGGGGGGAGTCTGCCGCCAGCGGGGGTCCTCAGACAGGTTTCCTTGTTCCAAAAAGGAGACCCAAGAAGGAGACCTCTCTTTCTGCCTCTTATGCGACACCCAGAACCTGGTCAGCCGCCCTGCAAGCACGAGAGAAACCAGCCTGGGCCCCAGGGGACAGAGGCGGACAGCCCTGCAACAGTCCAAGTGCGGCTCGGTGAGGAACAAGCATTTGGTTTGGTGCCCTACGCAGCACAGAGCTCCACAAACCCCTGGAATTTCCTGAACGAGGTGAGTGCCTTTTGTGAACACGCCCCTTCAGCCAGAGCCCTGGGCAGGAAGGGCGGGGGAGAAGCCAGAGGAACCAACCAGCGGAAGAGAAGTTGGAACTTTCAGCTCCACCCCCGCCCCGCCTCCAGGGAGGGGAGCGGAGATAGAGACCAAGTGAACCACCAATGGCCACGACTTAATCAAGCAGGAAACTCCATAGACACTGCTGAACAAGGCGGCTTCGAGTCACTGGACACGAGGAGGAGCTGGGAGGGCAGCGCACCTGGAGAGGACACGGCAGCTCTGCCCCCAGCCGGCTGATCCCAGCTGCACCCTTTGTAATAAACCAGTAATCCTAAATAAAGTGCTTTCTAGCAAACCGGCAGAGAGGGGCTGGGGGGACCCTGAATTTGCAGTCAGATGAAGTGCGGGTAGCCTGGGAACCCCGAGGCAGGCGCGCCTTGTGGGACCGAGCCCTCACCTGTGGGGCCTGGCTGACCTGGGAGTTAGTGGCGGAGCTGAACTGACTCCTGGGGCACCAGCAGGTGTCAGAGGCAGAACTGGTACGGAACCAGTTCCTCAGGCCCTGGAGGGAGTCAGAGCTGCCCGCCCGGGCGTGGACATGAATGGCCCGGCTGTGCTGCTACGTGGGACCCTTCCCGAGGACACAAGTCCACACACGTACAAACACTCAGACACTTCAGCCCAGGTTCCAGGTTTCCACACGTTCATGGGGCCACTCAGAGCCCACGCCTCCACAAAGACGCAAATGCTTCTGGTGGGGCGCACGTCTTCCTCCCAGACCCCACGCCCTGGAAGGCAGCCCAGGGCTCCAGGGCTGATCTCACAGCGTCCAGATGACAGTACACCCGCCGCCTCAGCTGAGTCTCACTGCTCGCTCAGGCCGAGGCAGGGATGGCGAAGCACAGCCACTCCTCAGCCAGGGGCACACTCACCGGCACCCCGCGTTCCGAAGCGGACATGTCGCCACAAAACCATGGGCCGCCAGGCCTACCTGCTGGTGATGGAGCTGTTCCTGTCCTTGAGGGTGAGCTCGCGCTGCTGCAGCTCCACGATGAACCTGGACAAGTCCTCTGGGGTCCTGGGGGGGATCAAGAACACATGTCAGTGCTGCTTGTGCCCTGAAGGGGGACTGGTTGACACTAGAAGGCGGCCCAAAGCCACGCCAGCCACGGGCGGTTCACAGGCCTGGGGCGGATTAGGGCCTGTGCACCGTCCCCGGAGCAGCGGGGTGTGGAGCTGTGCTCTCACCGCCACCTGGGCTCACACAGCCAGCCGCTAGCCACGTAACACTGGGGACACTACTTTTATAAGCCCTGATTTTACTTCACCTGTAAAAATAGGGTCGATACATAACAATGTCACCATGCAGAGGATTTGAAGCGAGCTTTAAAAGCACCTACCAGGCAGCAAGCAGAGGAGGTGCCCAGTGCATTCCAGTTGCCTTTCCTCCTTCCGCTTCAAAATCCAGGTATGAGAACAGCAGCAATGTAACAACCACAACAGATACCCACATGCCCAATGCCTCGTAATTTTCAAAAGTACTCCAGCTTAACGATCTCAGTTAATGCTCAGAGCAGCCCTGCTGTCTACTGTTTCCATTTTGCAAATGGGGAAACTGAGACTCAAAGACACGGATGGCTGGTTCAAAGGCCACCCACTCTCAGCAGCACGAAGCCTCAATCTGAACCCCCTCCTCTAGCTCAGCACCATGGCTCGGGAGAACGTACACCAAGAATGTCTTTGACATACAGGTGGCCAACAGGGACATGAAAACACGCTCAACATCGCCAATTACTAGAAAAATACAAATCAAAACTACAGTGAGGTACCACGTCACCAGGTCAGAATGGCCATCATCAAAACATCGACAAATAAGACATGCTGGAGAGGGCGCAGAGGAAAGGGAACCCCCCTACACTGTTGGTGGGAATATAAATTGGTACAGCCACTATGGAGAACAGTATGGAGGTTCCTCAGAAAACTAAAAATGGAACTACCATATGATCCTGCAATCCCACCCCTGGGAGAGGGACTGGAGAAAACTCTAATTCAAAAAGATACCTGCATCTCAATGGTCACTGAAGCACTATTTACAATAGCCAAAACATGGAAGCAACCTAAGTGTCCATCAACAGATGTGTGGATAAAGAAGATGTACACACACACACACACACACACACACACACACACACACACACAATGGAATACTACTCAGCCATAAAAAAGAATGAAATAATGCCATTTGCAGCAACATGGATAGACCTAGAGACTGTCATACTGAGTGAAGTTAAGCTAGACAGGGAAAGACATTTATCATGTGATATCACTTACATGTGGAATCTAAAAAAATGATACAAATGAACTTATTTACAAAACACAAATAGACCCATAGACATAGAAAACAAACTTATGGTTATCAAAGTGGGGAGGGGGGATAAATTTGAAATTTGAGATCAACATATACACACTACTGTATATTAAATAGATAAACAACAAGGATCTACTGTACAGCACAGGCAACTATATTCAATATCTTGCAATAACCTATACTGGAAAAGAATCTGAAAAAGAATAGATATATTTAACTGAATCACTGTGCTGTACACCTGAAACTAACAACATTGTAAATTAACTATATTTCAATTTTTTTAAATGGCTGATTTTATTTTTAAAATGTCTTTGAGAGACAGAATGGAACACCCAGCGGAGTGCAAACATTCCCGACACCTGCATGGGGCACACGGACTAGACGGCTCGCTGGTGTGCAGCGGCCGAGATGAGGTGAGCGCAAGGGCCGGAGCCAGAGCCCAGGGCTACGCAGGGGTCACGGCTCGGTACCCACAGGCCCTCCTCCCGGCCCCCAGAGCCAGCGCACTGCCCAGTTTCCAAGAGCACTCTCTGGCCTCCTCACCCCTCCAGCTGAAGTCGGCACCTGCAGTCACGTCGTACCGAAGGACCGCTCACAGAAACCTGCTGAAACCGAGCCTCAAGTCCAGGGCCCACAGACTCTGCACCGCAGGGCCCCTGGGGCCTCCTCACCTCCCACTGGACTTTCCTCTGCCGCCTGAACACGGCAATCCGCCTGCTTCCCGAAACTCTGCGATAGTTAACCCTGGGCCTGCAAAGCTCTTCCCTCAGTCTCCCCAAGCCTAGCTCGTTCTCAAAAGAGAGGTCTCAGGAAAGATGTCACTTCCTCCAAGAAGCCCCCAACCCTCTCCCCACCCCATCACGACCCTCGCTGCACAGCACCACCACCCCTGCTATCAGTTTGGGGTCTCTCAGTGTCTGCCATCGCTAGAACGTTAGCCCAAAGACTTCCGCTTGTCGGTGGTACGTCCTGACAGCGCAGTGCAGCCCCTGCAGAGAGGGGGCCCATGGCCCCACTCGTCACACACAGGGGTTCTGGCATCAACATTCCTCCCAAGGTAATTCCACGATCTCTCCCTTTCAGACCACCTCAATGGAGGCCCTTCCCTGGCCACCAGAAGAAAAGCCCTTTCTTGGACATTTTGTGAGGACGTGGCCTCAAGGTGTGAGAACCGCTAGGCACAGTGCCGAGATTTCTACCCTAACTCTGCCCTGAACACAAGCCAACTTTGTGGATTAGAAAATACTTACATTGAAAAGATGTTTACCAGTAGAAGACCTTGAGAAACTAAAACCTAGGAGGGGGAGAGGTTGAACCAGCCTTGAATGCCAATTCCCCATTCTTTTCAGAGCTTCCTAATGTTTTCCAACCTCAGGGAGCTAAAGATACTAATAGGAAAATAAGTAAGCAAAACAAGTAAACCCTTTTAAGCCAAGAGGTATTTTTTCTGAAACACTGTTAAGAGATTTAAGCTGTTTTCTATTTTTCTGTGTTAGTCAAAGGAGTACGCAAACTATTATTAAATCAATGGGAAGTTTATTTAAAACCAATGAAGCAACTTGCGTGTCTACTTTTGCAAGGCCCCCAGTCCCTATGGGCCCAGGACCAGCCAACGCCGTGTGGGACAGGCAGACGGGTGCCCAGAGGGTGACTGAGGGAGCATGACGACGACCGGCCTCCTCCTCATTCCCCTTCCAGGCTGGGCCAAGTCTGCTCAGACCTGAAAGAGCAGGAAGAGCCCGTGGAGAAGCATCTGTCAGACAGACGGCCACACACTCTGCGGGGCCTCTCACTAGCCGAGGGGCAGCAACACTCTCCAAGCAGAAGCCTTCCTGGAAGCGGGAGAGCAACCGGCAGAGTCCAGAGCACGTGGCAGCAGTTTAGAAACAAGAGTCCTGCCCTGAGGTACAAAGTAGCCCCACAGGCTTCTCTGGTGGCGCAGTGGTTGAGAGTCCGCCTGCCGATGCAGGGGATGCGGGTTCATGCCCCGGTCCGGGAAGATCCCACGTGCCGCGGAGCGGCTGGGCCCGTGAGCCATGGCCGCTGAGCCTGCGCGTCCGGAGCCTGTGCTCCGCAACGGGAGAGGCCGCAGCAGTGAGAGGTCCGCGTACCGCAAAAAAAAAAAAAAGAGTACTTGTGAGGCACTGGTTTGAGAATGTTCCACGTGAGAAAAAGAAAAGATAGCGAGGTGGGTTTGGCAACACGTAGACATTCTTGAGGCCGCGACGGGGCGAACCGAGGGCGCAGGTGAAGTTTGATCAAGGGGGCAGGAGGCCTGGCTTCAGGAGACCTCTGTCTATACTGACAGCAGTACTATGAACACACCTGAAGAGAAGGAAGTAGGAAGAAATGAGGGCCTAAAGGACTCCCAAGGTAACCCAGTCCCCTGGGTGGACAGGCAGGAGGCATCTGGGTAACAGAGGACAGGATCCCGGGCAGACTCACGCATCCCCGAGGTCCCACCATGGGCTCCTTGGGGAAGAAACCCAAGCAGGAGAGCTCACTCATCCAGCACAGTGGCTCCTGTGACCTAGCAAGACAAGTCGCTAGCAAGGCTACCGCCCTGCCCTACTGCCCCAAGGAGGGCTGAGCCGTCCTCCTGGACCAGGTAAGAAGAGCAGCTGAAAGGGGAGACCGCACCCATCGACCAGCAACTGCACTTCCAGGAACACGTCTCAAGGAAGCAACCAGGGGTGTGCCCTACGTATGGTGAAGTACGCATCGTGGCATTGCTCGTTTCTTAATGGTGGTAAAACACACGTAACACAGACCTTCCCACCTAAACCACTTCTGAGTGCACACTCAGCGTCAGTGAGTCGTGCAGCCGTCACCACCATACGTCTCCAGAACTTTCTCACGTTCCCGAACTGAGACCCTGCAGCCACTAAACAACAACCGCAATTCCCCCCACTCCCAAGCCAGCCCTTGGCGCCCACCCTCTACTCTATGAATGCGACGCCTCCAGGGACCTCATATAAGTAAAATCATGCACTATCTGTCCTTCCGTGTCTGTCTTAATTCACTTGGCCTGAGGTCCTCAGTGTGCCAAATGTCTTACGTGACATTTGTTATACAGCAGAAACTAACACACCATTCCTCTTTAAGGCTGAGTAATACTGCACTGACTGGATATACTTATCTTACTCAACCATTCATCCTCCAATGGGCACTTGGGTTGTCTCTACGCTTTGGCTACTGTGAATAATGCTGCTCTGTGTTCAGCTCTTTACTTTCAACTCCTCTGGATATACACCCAGAAGAAGAACTGCTGCATCATTCCATTTGCAATTGTTTGAGGAACCGCCATACCATTTTCTATACCAGCTGTATGATTTTACGTTCCCTGTGTATTTGTTTTTACTTTAAAAAGAAAAACCTCAACAAGAGAAAATAAGTGAATAAGTTCTCACAGCCATAACATGGGATACTATATTTGTTAAATCTGATGCTAGGCAAAAAGAGCTGGCCAGATGGCCGCTACAGATCACAAAACGCACAAGAGAACATAGGAGGGCATACTCCCTCCTGGTCAGGGCAATGGGATGCGTACGGCTTCGTGGGATGTGGCATTGTAAAGTGTGTGTGGGGGGGGGGGTGTCTGGAATAGTCAGAGTAACCCACGGGCCATTTGCACCAGAATCATCTGGATTAACTCCAGCCCACCTACCTCCAACTCCGGGCCCACTGAAACGAAACCCCTGGAGGTGGGGTTTGGGACCTGCCAACAAGTGATCTTTATTTTTTAACATCTTTATTAGAGTATAATTGCTTTACAATGGTGTGTTAGTTTCTGCTGTATAACAAAGTGAATCAGCTACACATATACATATATCTCCATATGCCCTTCCTCTTGCGTCTCCCTCCCACCCTCCCTATCCCACCCCTCTAGGGGGCCACAAAGTACCAAGCTGATCTCCCTGTGCTCTGCGGCTGCTTCCCACTAGCTAGCTATTTTACATTTCTTAGTGTATATATGTCCATGCCACTCTCTCACTTCGTCCCAGCTTACCCTTCCCCCTCCCCGTGTCCTCAAGTCCATTCTCTATGTCTGCGTCTTTATTCCTGTCCTGCTCCTAGGTTCTTCAGAACCTTTTTTTTTTCTTAGCTTCCACAAATATGTGTTAGCATGTAGTATTTGTTTTTCTCTTTATGACTCACTTCACTCTGTATGACAGTCTCTAGGTCCATCCACCTCACTGCAAATAATTTCATTTCTTCTTATGGCAGAGTAATATTCCATTGTATATATGTGCCACATCTTCTTTATCCATTCATCTGTCAATGGACACTTGGGTTGCTTCCATGTCCTGGCTATTGTAAATAGTGCTGCAATGAACACTGTGGTACATGTTTCTTTTTCAATTATGGTTTTCTCAGGGTATATGCCCAGTAGTGGGGCTGCTGGGTCATACGGTAGTTCTATTTTTAGTCTTTTAAGGAACCTCCATACTGTCCTCCATAGTGGCTGTATCAATTTACATTCCCACCAACAGTACAAGAGTGTTCCCTTTTCTCCACACCCTCTCCAGCATTTATTGTTTCTAGATTTTTTGATGATGGCCATTCTGACTGGTGTGAGATGATATCTCATTGTAGTTTTAATTTGCATTTCTCTAATGATTAATGATGTTGAGCATTCTTTCATGTGTCTGTTGGCGATCTGTATATCTTCTGTGGAGAAATGTCTTTTAGGGCTTCTGCCCATTTTCGAATTGGGTTGTATGGATTTTTGATATTGAGCTGCATGCGCTGCTTGTAAATTTAGGAGATTAATCCTTTGTCAGTTGCTTCACTTGCAACTATTTTCTCCCATTCTGAGAGTTGTCTTTTCGTCTTGTTTATGGTTTCCTTTGCTGTGCAAAAGCTTTTAAGTTTCATTAGGTCCCGTTTGTTTATTTTTGTTTTTATTTCCATTTCTCTAGGAGGTGGGTCAAAAAGGATCTTGCTGTGATTTATGTCATAGAGTGTTCTTCCTATGTTTTCCTCTAGGAGTTTTATAGTGTCTGGCCTTACATTTAGGTCTTTAATCCATTTTGAATTTACTTTTGTGTATGGTGTTAAGGAGTGTTTTAATTTCATTCTTTTACATGTAGCTGTCCAGTTTTCCCAGCACCACTTATTGAAGAGGCTGTTTTTTCTCCACTGTATATTCTTGCCTCCTTGATCATCAAAGATAAGGTGACCATATGTGCGTGGGTTCATCTCTGGGCTTTCTATCCTGTTCCATTGATGTATATTTCTCTTTTTGTGCCAGTACCATACTGTCTTGATTACTGTAGCTTTGTAGTATAGTGTGAAGTCAGGGAGCCTGATTCCTCCAGATCCGTTTTTCTTTCTCAAGATTGCACTGGCTATTCGGGGCCTTTTGTGTTTCCATACAAATTGTGAGATTTTTTTGTTCTAGTTCTGTGGAAAATGCTGTTGGTAGTTTGATACAGATGGCACTGAATCTGTAGATTGCTTTGGGTAGTATAGTCATTTTCACAATGTTGATTCTTCCAATCCAAGAACATGGTATATCTCTCCATCTGTTGGTATCATCTTTAATTTCTTTCATCAGTGTCTTACAGTTTTCTGCATACAGGTCTTCTGTCTCCTTAAATAGGTTTATTCCTATTTATTTTATTCTTTTTGTTGCAATGGTAAATGGGAGTGTTTCCTTAATTTCTCTTTCAGATTTTTCATCATTAGTGTATAGGAATGCCAGAGATTTCTGTGCATTAATTTTGTATCCTGCTACTTTACCAAATTCATTGATTAGCTCTAGTAGTTTTCCGGTAGCATCTTTAGGATTCTCTATGTATAGTATCATGTCATCTGCAAACAGTGACAGCTTTACTTCTTTTCTGATTTGGATTCCTTTTATTTCTTTTTCTTCTCAGATTGCTGTGGCTAAAACTTCTAAAACTATGTTGAATAATAGCAGTGAGAGTGGGCAACCTTGTCTTGTTCCTGATCTTAGAGGAAACGGTTTCACTTTTTCACCATTGAGAACAACGTTGGCTGTGCGTTTGTCACATATGGCCTTTATTATGTTGAGGTAAGTTCCCTCTAAGCCTACTTTCTGGAGCGCTTTTATCATAAATGGGTGTTGAATTTTGTAGAAAGCTTTCTCTGCATCTATTGAGATGACCATATGGTTTTTCTCCTTCAATTTGTTAATATGGTGTAGCACATTGATTGATTTGCGTATATTGAAGAATCCTTGTGTCCCTGGGATAAACCCCACTTGATCATGGTGTAGGATCCTTTTAATGTGCTGCTGGATTCTGTTTGCTAGTATTTTGTTGAGGATTTTTGCATCTATGTTCAGCAGTGATATTGGCCTGTAGTTTTCCATTTTGTGACATCTTTGACTGGTTTTGGTATCAGAGCGATGTTGGCCTCACAGAATGAGTTTGGGAGCGTTCCTCCCTCTGCTATATTTTGGAAGAGTTTGAGAAGGATAGGTGTTAGCTCTTCTCTAAATGTTGACAGAATTCGCCTGTGAAGCCATCTGCTCCTGGGCTTTTGTTTGTTGGAAGATTTTTAATCACAGTTTCAATTTCAGTGCTTGTGATTGGTCTGTTTATATTTTCTATTTCTTTGTGGTTCAGTCTCGGAAGGTTGTGCTTTTCTAAGAATTTGTCCATTTCTTCCAGGTTGTCCATTTTATTGGCATAGAGTTGCTTGTAGTAATCTCTCATGATCCTTTGTATTTCTGCAATGTCAGTTGTTACTTTCCCTTTTTCATTTCTAATTCTATTGAGTCTTCTCCCTTTTTTTCTTGATGAGTCTGGCTAACGGTTTATCAATTTTATCTTCTCAAAGAACCAGCTTTTAGTTTTATTGATCTTTGCTACTGTTTCCTTCATTTCTTTTTCATTTATTTCTGCTCTGATCTTTATGATTTCTTTCCTTCTGCTAACTTTGGGGTTGTTTTGTTCTTCTTTCTCTAATTGCTTTAGATGTAAGGTTAGGTTGGTTCTTTGAGATTTTTCTTGTTTCCTGAGGTAGGATTGTATAGCTATAAACTTCCCTCTTAGAACTGCTTTTGCTGCATCCCATAGGTTTTGGGCCATCGTGTTTTCATTGTCATTTGTTTCCAGGTTTTTTTGATTTCCTCTTCAATTTCTTCCGTGATCTCTTGGTTATTTAGTACTGTATTGTTTAGCCTCCATGTGTTCTTGTTTTTTACAGATTTTTTCCTGTAATTGATATCTAGTCTCATAGCATTGTGGTCAGAAAAGATACTTGATATGATTTCAATTTTCTTAAATTTACCAAGGCTTGATTTGTGACCCAAGATATGATCTGTCCTGGAGAATGTTCCATGAGCACTTGAGAAGAAAGTGTATTCTGTTGTTTTTGGATGGAATGTCCTATAAATATCAATTAAGTCCATCTTGTTTAATGTATCATTTAAAGCTTGTGTTTCCTTATTTATTTACATTTCGGTGAAAGTGGTCCATTAGTGAAAGTGGGGTGTTAAATTACCCTACTATGACTGTGTTACTGTTGATTTCCCCTTTTACGGCTGTTAGCGTTTGCCTTATGTATTGAGGTGCGCCTATGTTGGGTGCATAAATATTTACAACTGTTACATATTCTTCTTGGATTGATCCCTTGATCATTATGGAGTGTCCTTCTTTGTCTCTTGTAATAGTCTTTAAAGTCTATTTTGTCTGATATGAGAATTGCTACTCCAGCTTTCTTTTGATTTCCATTTGCATGGAATATCTTTTTCCATCCCCTCACTTTCAGTCTGTATGTGTCCCTAGGTATGAAGTAGACAGCATATATATGGGTCTTGTTTTTGTATCCATTCAGCTAGTCTATGTCTTTTGGTTGGAGCATTTAATCCATTTACGTTTAAGGTAGTTATCGATATGTATGTTCCTATTACCACTTTCTTGATTGTTTTGGGTTTGTCATTGTAGAGCTTCTCCTTCTCTTGTGTTTCTTGTCTAGAGAAGTTCCTTTAGCATTTGTTGTAAAGCTGGTTTGGTGATGCTGAATTCTCTTAGCTTTTGCTTGTCTGTAAAGGTTTTAATTTCTCCGTCAAATCTGAATGAGATCCTTGCTGGGTAGAGTAATCTTGGTTGTAGGTTTTTCCCTTTCATCACTTTAAATATGTCCTGCCACTCCCTTCTGGCTTGCAGAGTTTCTGCTGAAAGATCAACTGTTAACCTTATGGGGATTCCCTTGTGTGTTATTTGTTGCTTTTCCCTTGCTGCTTTTAATATTTTTTTTGTATTTAATTTTTGATAGTTTGATTAATATGTGTCTGGGCATGTTTCCCCTTGTATTTATCCTGTATGGGACTCTCTGTGCTTCCTGGACTTGATTGACTATTTCCTTTCCCATATTAGGGAAGTTTTCAACTATAATCTCTTCAAATATTTTCTCAGTCCCTTTCTTTTTCTCTTGTTCTTCTGGGACCCCTATAATTCAAATGTTGGTGTGTTTAATGTTGTCCCAGAGGTCTCTGAGACTGTCCTCAGTTCTTTTCATTCTTTTTTCTTTATTCTGCTCTGCAGTAGTTATTTCCACTATTTTATCTTCCAGGTCACTTATCCGTTATTCTGCCTCAGTTATTCTGCTATTGATTCCTTCTAGGGAATTTTTAATTTCATTTACTGTGTGTTTGCTCTTTAGTTCTTCTAGGTCCTTGTTAAACATTTCTTGTATTTTCTCCATTCTATTTCAAGATTTTGGATCATCTTTACTATCATTACTCTGAATTCTTTTTCAGGTAGACTGCCTATTTCCTCTTCATTTGTTTGGTCCAGTGGGTTTTTCCCTTGTTCCTTCATCTGCTGTGTATTTCTCTGTCTTCTCATTTTGCTTAACTTACTGTGTTTGGGGTCTCCTTTTCAAAGGCTGCAGGTTCGTAGTTCCTGTTGTTTTTGGCATCTTCTCCCAGTGGGTAAGGTTGGTTCAGTGGGGTATGTAGGCTTCCTGGTGGAGGTGACTAGTGCCTGTGTTCTGGTGGATGAGGCTGGATCTTGTCTTTCTGGTGGGCAGGATCACGTCCGGTGGTGTGTTTTGGGGTGTCTGTGAACTTATGATTTTAGGCTGCCTCTCTGCTAATGGGTGGGGTTGTGTTCCTGTCTTGCTAGTTGTTTGGCATAGGGTGTTCAGCACTGTAGCTTGCCGGTTGTTGAGTGGAGCTGGGTCTTAGTGTTGAGATGAAGATCTCTGGGAGAGCTTTCACTGTTTGGTATTACGTGGGGCCGGGAGGTCTCTGGTGGACCAATGTCCTGAACTCGGCTCTCCCACCTCAGACGCTCAGGCCTGACAACTGGCTGGAGCACCAAGACCCTGTCAGCCACACGCCTCAGAAGAAGAGAGAGGAAAGGGAGGGAGGGAGGGAGGGAGGGAAGGAAGGAAGGAAGAAAGAAAGAAAGAATAATATAATAAAGTTATGAAAGTAAAAGAGTATTAAAAATTAAGAAGTAATAAAAAAAAAGGAAGAGAGCAACCAAACCAAAAAACAAATCCACCAATGAAAACAAGCGCTAAAAACTATACTAAAAAAAAAAAAAAAACACGGACAGACAGAACCGTAGGACAAATGGCAAAAGCAAAGCTATACAGACAAAGTCACACAAAGAAGCATATACATAGACACTCACAAAAAGAAAAAAAGGAAAAATTATATATACATAAAAAAAGGAAGAGAGCAACCAAATCAATAAAGAAATCTACCAATGATAATAAGCTCTAAATACTAAACTAAGATAAACATAAAACCAGAAACAAATTAGATGCAGAAAGCAAACCCCAAGTCTACAGGTGCTCCCAAAGCCCACCGGCTCAGTTTGGGATGATTCATTGTCTGTTCAGGTGTTCCGCAGATGCAGGGTACGTCAAGTTGATTGTGGAGATTTAATCCACTGCTCCTGAGGCTGCTGGGAGAGATTTCCCTTTCTCCTCTTTGTTCGCACAGCTTCTGGGGTTCAGCTTTGGGTTTGGACCCGCCTCTGCGTGTAGGTTGCCTGAGGGCGTCTGTTCTTCGCTCAGACAGGACGGGGTTAAAGGAGCCGCTGATTGGGGGCTCTGGCTCACTCAAGCCAGAGGGAGGGAGGCGTATGGAGTGCGGGGCGAGCCTGCAGCGGCAGAGGCCGGCGTGACATTGCAACAGCCTGAGGTGCGCCGTGCGTTCTCCCAGGGAAGTTGTCCCTGGATCATGCGACCCTGGCAGTGGCGGGCTGCACAGGCTCCCCGGAAGGGGGGTGTGGATAGTGACCTGTGCTCGCACACAGGCTTCTTGGTGGCAGCAGCAGCAGCCTTAGCGTCTCATGCCCGTCTCCGGGGTCCGCATTGATAGCCACGGCTCACGCCCATCTCTGGAGCTCGTTTAGGCAGTGCTCTGAACCCCCTCTCCTCGTGCACCATGAAACAATGGTCTCTTGCCTCTTAGGCAGGTCCAGACTTTCCCCCGGACTCCCTCCCGGCTAGCTGTGGCACACTAGCCCCCTTCAGGCTGTGTTCACGTAGCCGACCCCAGTCCTCTCCCTGGGGAGAATCTGACCTCTGCAGCCCAAGCCTCAGCTCCCAGCCCCCACCCGCCCAGGTGGGTGAGCCGACAAGCCTCTCGGGCTGGTGAGTGCTGGTCGGCACCGATCCTCTGTGTGGGAATCTCTCCGCTTTGCCCTCCGCACCCCTGTTGCTGCGCTCTCCTCCGCGGCTCCGAAGCTTCCCCCCGGCTCACCCCCATCTCT
The DNA here is from genome assembly GCF_011762595.2 of Tursiops truncatus. NCBI lineage: Eukaryota > Metazoa > Chordata > Mammalia > Artiodactyla > Delphinidae > Tursiops > Tursiops truncatus. The sequence continues at coordinate 1,434,506 of NC_047048.1, forward strand.
GCCCACGAAGGGGCTTCCTAGTGTGTGGAAACCTTTCCTCCTTCACAGCTCCCTCCCAGAGGTGTAGGTCCCATCCCTATTCTTCTGTCTCTGTTTTTCCTTTTTCTTTTGCGCTACCCAGGTACGTGGGGAGTTTCTTGCCTTTTGGGAAGTCTGAGGTCTTCTGCCAGCGTTCAGTAGGTGTTCTGCAGGAGCTGTTCCACGTGTAGATGTAGTTCTGATGTATTTGTGGGGAGGAAGGTGATCTCCTTGTCTTACTCCTCCGCCATCTTGAAGGCACCCCCCCCCCCAACAAGTGAGTATTGTGCACAACTTAAAGCCACCGAGCATCTGCAGAAATGGAGAAGTCGACGCGGCAAAATCATCATACGACACTGCACGGCAGGACACCAACAACCCTGCGCCCCCCAGACAACCACCTGCTGCGCGCCTGGCAAAGAAGCATTCTCTGAGGTTCCCTGCCAATGTGACAGACAAATACTGTTTCAGAACTTGGTCCAAACCTAAAAGAGGAATCCCAGAAGACAAAGCAAAGTGACTCACCTACAAATGTCATTGCAAGAACACTGGAAACTAACAGTTGAAATCAAGTGACTGCTGTGGTTACTATGTAAGAAAAGGGTACCAGACGTTTTGCCGATCTGATATATAATCAACCATCTCCTTCAAAATAATTATAATAATACAACACAAAATACGACACAAAAAAACAGAAATAACTAATGAAAACACAACAGCAAGGCCGCTATGAGCAGGGCTGCTCCATCACACAACCGCAGGGGGAGCTGCAAGTTCCTGTGGTCACGGAAGTTTGTTTCTGAGGCGGAACTGTAATACGGGAGAATCACTGCACGTTCTGAGACAGGAATTCTCCGCACCTACGGACGCTACACCGTCTCACCCTTTCAACAACCTTACGAGGTGGGCACTGTTAGCACCCCGATTCTACAGCGGGGGACGCTGGGGCACAGGAGAGGCCAGGCTGAGGCCGTGTCCCTGACTCTGTGCTGTCGTGTCCAACAACTTCAGACTAGCTGTATGAACTGTGCTGTATGCACGATGCCATCAAGACAGTAAGTGTAAGCGACGTGAGGAAATAGTTCAACAACAGCAAGTGTACACAGACACTGAAAAAAGCAAAACCAGAAACGGGATTAAGGGCAGTTCGAGTAAAAACATCCCTGGGGAGGTAAGAACTGGAAGAAGATGTTTAGGAACAGGCAGAGTCACATTCCAGTTGTGGGATTCCTGGTATTTTGTTCCTTTTTTCAAAAAGAGTCTATAATTTTGTTGTGAGAACTTCTCCAGCTGTGGAAGCCAGGAGCCACGGAACTGGTGGCCAGCTGTCAGCTGAGCCCGCGCATCACGCTCACAAGGCATCTTCGTGGGTTGTTCCAAAGAGCCCCCAACCACTGTGGCCCAGCGGCCGCAGGGACAGCCCATCAGGACGCCCAGGACCAGCGCACCTGCTCTGGCTCCGTCACTGTTCCCGCCGGCCAGGTGTGGAAGGCTGGTTCTACGTGGCGCATGGGGGCTGAGGGGCTGCACGCCATTCCCGAGGCCCAGGCCTCTTGCCCCTGAGCCCTGACCCAGGCGGAGAATGAGGTAGACGTGTGTGGTGTATTGTAACTGTCTGTGCATCCCTCCACCCTTGCTCTCCAAGCTCTGCGAGGCTGACAGCTGAGCACAGGAGGGAAGAGGAACAGCATGCTCCGTAAGGACCACACACTGCGCAGGAGTGGGGAGGGCAGGAGCAGGGGATGGGGGGGCAGGAGGGGGCAAGACAGGAGCAGCGGATGGGGGGAGGGCAGGAGGGGGATGGGCAGGACGGGCAACACTGATTTCTGGGCCATGGGGAGGGCATTCATTTGCTCAGAGCCTAGTGACCCCCTGGCCAGCACTGCACGCAGGACGAGCGTCCAGACCCCCTTCTCCAGAAGCATACTCTCCCCGTCCTGGAGGAGCCTGCGAGTAAGGCGGCCCCCAGAGGCACTCAGGGAAAGAGCTCAGGTACAAAACCGCACCTACACCTATTTCTAGAGAAAGGCACCCATATGTGTGCATATTTACAGAACATAACCTAGAAAGATTCACCCCAAATTGATACCTCCAGTCAAGGCTGAGACTGGCGGTGGCGATCACGTGCACTGTCTGAATTTCTTTTGATGAGAATTTATATACTACACGCCTAAGTACAAATACAAACTAGGGAAAAACCCACACACACAGCATGCTCCCTATGCGGAAAGGCCACTGGAGAAGCAGGGGAGCTGAGAGAAGACAGGGCACCTCCAGTGAACGCTCAGCACAGCACGAGCCCAGGGCGCTGGGGACACAGGCAGACGGGCGAACCTGAGAAGCCCTGGGATTCAGGAATCGGGACCTCGTTCCGTGGAAACAGAGAGCCGCGGCCCCACTACCACCCACCCGTCACGAGCTCCAAGTGCGGACGGAGGGAAGTTCTTGAAGGGCTGTTGAATCATGAAGGATTATTAAACAATTGCAGCCTTCACCACACATCAAATCAAAGGCCAGAGGCCAGAGCACCTCCAACTGGCAGGAAGAGTGCTCATTTCTCAGAACCTCCTGACCTGCTGTGCGGCTAGACCTACTCGGAGACGTTTCCCGAGTGTGCTCTGGGGATCAGCTACACGCTTGTATCCAGCAGGAGTCGGGCCAGGTGTCGCCACAGCCCAAATCGGCAGAGGCGCATCCGCCAGGAAGACCCATCCTCCCCCCCCTTCACCAACTAAACAGTGGCAGCCCTCAGAGGGCCTCAGGCTCCTCCAACTCAGAGATGACAGGAGAGTGACAGTCCCAACTGCAGCCCAAGCTGTGACATCTGCTGTTTAAAACTCTGGCTTCAGCTGCAAAGCCTTTTAACCCTAACTGGTGGGCTTCAGAGGAGGAAAAGGCTTTGTTCAACCTGCAGCTGAATTCTGACTCAAACTCAGCTGCGAGCCAAACAGGAGGCCTAGGGAGTTGAGCCCAGTGGTCTGTTTTCGAGGCAGAGGCATTCCAGCCCCAGCGGCAGCTATTCTGAGGCTCCTAACAGCAGATGCCAGATCTCTTGCTGAAGCTCAAAGCGCCATTTCAGTGGGTCCGAAAGACACGCGATCCAGAGGATGCCAATCTCTAAGCTGAATCAAACGGCAACAACCACAGAACTAACTAACAGGCAAGAAACCTCAAGCTCTCTTCGAGGGCGCTGTTTTCCACAAGAGAAGCCCACAGTGCAAAGGGCTACAGCCCAGAGGGTGGGCTTCCGTCAGAGGGCCCTACGTCGGGGTGGGGGCGGGGGGATACTCCCAAGTGAGGTGGACTCCCTCGCAGGTTTGTTTCTGCAGAAACTATGCAGAACTGCAAGTAGGAAACATTACACAGCAAAACTTGGCGCTAAAGCCCAAACGGAGAGTAAGCGTTCACGCCTGAAAGTCACAGAGGCACAGAATGTCCTGTTAAGCCAGGGTTTTATGAAAACGTGACACGGTCATGTGGGGAGGTCGGGAAGGATTCACGTCACCAACGACTGGCAAAGCCCGGTCCGCACCCCAGGACCGGGAGAAGCAGCACCCAATCCTGAGGCCGCGAGCTGGCATCAGACGCTACAGAGAAAGGAAGGCTGTGACCACTAACTGGTCCTGAGGCCACAAGCACCCAACCTTCAGGGGACAAAAAGGGCATCAGTCCCTCTCAGCACCCGAGCCTGGGGCCAGCCCACGACACCCTGGATGCATGGTGGACGGCGGCCATCGTACATCTTCTAAAGCTGCCCATCTCCCAGGTGCACAGAGAACAAGTCACTCTTTCCCCACGGAGAGGTGGCCAGTAACAGACGCCGTCTCGGGCACACGTCCGAAGGCCCACACGGTGCACCCAGCACCGGGGACCCTCATCAGGTCACAGCCCTCCCCTGTGACCAATGGTGGTTTCCACGTTGAGACAAGGTCCCTCTGCCCACCAGCCCCACCGCCTGCCTGACGGGAAGAGAGGTACCAAAAGGCGTGTGGTTCTCCAGGTCACTGCACGTCCACGGGCCTTCCTGATTCCAAGGGCCACCCCGGTCCCCTCTGCCCCCCCACGGCCGTGGGCACAGCCTCTGAGATTAACCCCATGCCCGTACTCTGCACCCTCTGGACCCCACGCCCAGGCTACTCCTTCTTCTCCTCGCTCCCCAGCCCCCACGCCGGCAGCACCGGCGCACAGTCGGGAGACTCCCTGGCTTCGACCACGGCCAAGGGTGCCCACCTGCCCCCTCCACACCGCCTGCGGCCCGAGGAGCCTCCAGGCTCAGCCCAGCCCAACCACACTCCTGACCTTCCCCCGCCAACCCTGTTCCTCGGGAGGTGGAACCGCCATCCTGCCTGTTACCCAGGCCAAACCTGTAATCCCCGACACTTCCTCCACACCCCGCTTCTGATCGGTCGCTAGATCCTGTCAGATCTACCTTCAGAACACACACAAATCCAACCACTCGTACCAGCTCTGCCACCGCGTGACCCAGGGCCCCACCTCCCCCGAGTCAGCCCCAAGGCAGCGTAATCACCTTGGTTTCGTACTCACCCTTTAACTGCTGCTTGCAACACCACCACCACAATGGTTACTTCAAAATGTAAGCTAGATCACGTGCCTCTTTTGTCAAAACTCCAGCGCATCCCCACCCCAATGCTAAGTAAAAGCCCAAGTCCCCACCGGAGCCTGTGAGGCCTAAGGTGGACCGACCACAGCTGCCTCTCAGACCCACTGGACTGGAGCCACACTCCCACCCCAGGGCCTTTGCATGTCCCACTTCTGGAAGGCTCCTCCCCTAGGGACCTACGTGGCACGCTCCCTCATCAAGTCCTTCGGGTCTTTGCCCAAATGCCCAAATGTTACCGAGCTCATTTTGGGTCGGCCCCAACCACCCTATTTCAACCTGTAAACCGTAAACTTCCTCTCCCACCCTCACTCCTCCCTGCACTGTTTCCCTTCAGAGAAAATATCACCACCTTAGGTGCTATGTATTTTACCTATTGACCCACCTGTCATCTTTCTGCTTCAACTAGAATGCAAGCTCCGTAGAAGGAAGGCGCTGTTTTTTATTTCATTCTCTTTCTTCACCAGCTGTGAACCTCGAATAATGCCTGGCCTTCAATAAGTATGAGCTGAATGAATGAAACATCATGATACCTTTCCAGAACAATAACTATCCAACTAAATTCTACCAGAGTTTGAACTCAGACCACTGGATCAGAAGTTTGCATTACTGGTTAAATAAACTACAGTCCATCCATACAATGGAATGTTTCATATAAAGAGAGAAGGACGAAGAATCCTTTTATATTAATATGGGACTGCTAAATAAAAACACGAGAAGCGGAACATGAGCCCACTATGCCAGCTGCCTCCTGCTGGAGAACAAAAGTGGAACAGGAGATATATCACCACATACCTTTTTAAAAGGTATACTTATGCCAAGGAAATAAAATACCTATCGGGAAAACTGTTTTTTAAAACTTAGTGTTATAAACTTATACTGCAGAATCAGATACTACACAAAATTCTTCTAAAAAGAAAACAATTATTCCATGATGAATTAAGGCATTAAAAACTAATTATAATCACTTACAATGAAACAATCATATATAATTTCTAAGTGTTGTTTAGCTAAGTATAACCATAAGAGTGGTTTGCATCATAAGTGGGGCAAAAATATATTACTAACAAGCTTCCTATCTGGAACAATCAAGACTGGTCACTGACCCCAAAAGCTGGCTGAAGCAGGTAATCAATACGTACCTCAAACACTTTAACCTAAACTATTACAAACACACAACCATTCCATAAGCCGCAAACGTCTCCAAATATGGGTCCACTAAAATGAGCTTCATCTTATGTATTCTGCATAAACCACAAATCATAATCCATGACTTTAGCTTTGTTTCTTTAAAACGGACACCTGCCACCTTCCTAAGGTTTGCAGCTTGTCTCATCTTTTTTAGTCAATTCACTTTATTCAACAGCTTCTTTTTAGCAACTCTCCTTTGAGACTTTCCAAAGCATTCAACTTTGTTTTCACAGAAACCCTGCTTTCTTCACACATCTTTCACCAGACTCTAGAGTCTTTAATTCAATCATGTGATTACAATAACATGTGCAACTGGCAGAGAAACAGGCTCATCGCAGACGGACCAGCACCACCTCCTGGGGGCGGCCCGAGCGAGGAAGCGCTACAACTGGTGGCGCATCCTGCCACGATTAACACAAAACGCAGGGGCTTGGTTTTGGGAGGCGGGAGGAGGGATGGGATGGAGGTCTGCGAGTTTTCAAAGGAATTGTTCTTAACCTGAGGCTGGGTACAGAGGGGGCTGTATCTACTCTTTAAAGACATCCTCTTTATGGGGATGGAAATGGATAATGCATTTCAAAATGTTTAAAACAAATTCTTAGCCTACGTCCCAAACATCTGCCGTGCTGTGGAAATCCATCAGGACGTTTCAGAGAAAGAATGAGGGGTTCTGGCCAATCCAGAGAGGCAATCAGGTGCACAGCTCTTCAAAGAGCTGCTTCTCCGCCTTCCGACACGACACGTAGATATGGGTGACGGGTGCCAAAAGCAGACTCCACGAACTACCAGCAGCACAGAGGCGGCAGCAAGCAGTTACCACCTCAGATCCCAACCCCATCACTACTAGTTATGCGACCTCTGACCATCATTACTAGTTATGCGACCTCTGACCATCATTAGCCTCTCCAAACTTCCGTTCCCTCCTCAGGAAGATGAATGTAATAGTACCCACCACGTGGGGCTGTCAAGAAAACACTGCATATAAAGGACTTGTTCTGGAAGAGCATTATACTATTATGATTACAGACAATATCATAGAACACATAACCAAAATTATGTGTGTCCAATTAGAAAGCTACGTGGCAGTTACTAGCTACCAGCATGAACTCACTAAGAAGAAGATTTACATAAATTAACATTCCCACCTCTGATTCACTTACTGCTACCATAGATTTCTGTATAAAGACGTGGCATATCGTGAGAACATTCATCTACCCCAGCCTCATTCCAGGGCAGACATGAGGAGATTCTGAACACCTGCAGGCACGGCTCCAGAAGTGCCGGTTAACAGGAAGGGATCAGAGCGCGAAGACAGCAGCCACTGCACTGGGGTCCCGGGTCAAGGCCAGGCCCAGCTCCGCCTCCTCCCTGGACTATGAAACAGGGACACCTGCAGAGCCGCAGCGGGAGGGCATCGGCAGTCACCTGGGAAGCCCACGGGACCCCTGTGGTGGCTCTCGTCTCTGCTGGCGGTGGAGCCCTCCAGGACAAGGCCCAACACCCTGACCCCACCCAGAACTTTACCAATCATCTGTCATTGACAGGTGGTACCTATCGATTTCCAGGTAATACAAAATGAAGACGGCACACCTGTTTAATGACAGTCAGAGTCCATAAAACCGCTCGCGGGGAGGGAGAAAGGGAGGAAAGGGAGGAACCGAGAGCATGGCTGGGCACCCCAGCCTGAGGAGGGAAGGACAGTACGGGCCAGGCCGCTGCACACCCTGTGCGGCCAGGCTAGGACCTGCAGACACAGGGCCGTGGCTCGTGAGGCTGACACACACGATAAAGACAAGCCCGTGACGGTTCAGCCTCTGGTCTGTGGCTGGAGAGCTGTGCATCCCTCTGCGGAAGAGGGGGTCGAGGAGGCCACACCGCGCTGGCCTCTGTCAGAACGGGCTCACGAGTCACCCTTCAGGGACTTCGACACAACCACCAGCTCCCTCGCCCACGGCATCTCCAGGAGGACAGCCACAGCCACAAGCAAGGTCCGGGCCGCGGTCGGCAGCGCCAGCCACCCAGCGGTCCCCTGGCTCAGGCGGCAGCGGCCACCTGGAGAACCGGCACTGGCCTCCCGCCCCAGCACAGTCAAGTCCAGGTCTGACCTGGCCGTCCACGAGCAGCAACTCAGCTGAACTGCTTCAGGGGAACGAATTACATGGGTCCCCAGACACACGTAAATAAAATGAAGAAATTTCACATTTACAGTGGCTGCCTTCGAACTCTTCCTCCCAGCTCAGGCAGGATTAAAAGGACTTCAAAGCAGCCTGGGTTCCAATTAAGCCAGTGTGACCACCCCAGGGATGCTAGAATATTCCTCTGATTAACAAGAGGCGCTCTTTGAACTGTCTGAGTTAAAAAAAAGCTCTCAGAGCCTTTCAAACAGATGCCATAGTTTTCTCTCCCTGTCCCTCACTCTGGAAAAGTTGATCTTTTGAACGCTTTAAACACCGAAAAAGAAGGCTGGGTGAGAGCTCCCAACACAACTTCAGCCAGGCGCTCAGAAAAGGGGTGGCAAGCGGGGGGCTTAGGGTACCACGAGCAGGCCGGCCTCCAGGAGAGAGGGCACTGCCGGCCCGAGGCACGACGCGGCACGCCCACACCACAAGCGAGAGCAAAGCCGCTGAGCCGGGAGACAGGACCGAGCAGACCCAGGCCTGGCGGGAGCGGCGGGGCCTTCCGCCAGAGTCCACGTCCATCATCAAGCCCTGTGACGAGGGCCTCCAAAGGAAAGGGGCCCCTCACGGAGCACCCTCGGGCAGAGCTGCTACCCACGAGAACCGCTGCCACAGGGCTGCGGGGGATGAGCCAGAACTGGCCAAAGAGGAAGCAAGAGCAGCTCACACAGCCAAGGTGACACAGGAAAGGCCCACATGAGCTCAGAACGTGAAACAACCCCGAGGTGGGCAGGCGGCACCCCAGGGCCACAGGTGGAAGGTCAACAAGGAGGCAAAGGCAGGTGTGTCCCACCCGGGGCCATAGACTGTGGACGTGGGCGCATGAGCCAAAGGGGAAGTCAAGTTCCGTCCTGCACCCTCGGAGATGCTGGGTCCCTGCACCTGACACCCACTCTCAGCCATGGCCCTCAAGGTTGACCCAGCAGCTGACCTGCAAGGCTTTCTACTCAGCAGAGGCAGCAGACCGCAGAGCAAAGAGCAGGGAACTGAAAACCACGCCAGCTGGCTTCTAGGGACACAACGCAGGAACAAAGGGCTGTGGGGAGCCAGACATCCAGAGACGGGAGTCCTCACCAGTGAGACGCTCTCCAAACCTGCCAGAGAAAGGTGTCAGAACTTTGGGAAAGCAACAGGTCCCCAAGGAGGGCCCGCGGCTGGCTGGGCAGGCTACCGCGCCTTGCTGAACTTCGCTTTCTCCACCCTTGAGAGGAACGGACTAAGCGAACAGGAGCACTCGTCCTGATTCCCGGATTCTGTTTCCAAAGCAAAGTCCCCTAAGAACCTGTCTCCTGCAATGTGGACAGGGTGGGAGAACAGCCCAGCGAGGCGCAGCTTCCGAGCAGGGGGTCCCTGAGGCCCAAACACACGAGGGGAGCTCTTGAAAAGCCAAGGCAGACCGTAAGCCAGGGGGCGAGGGGAGGGGGGAGCAGACGCCAGGGCGTGTGGCCCCCCGAGGCATAGGAAAGACTCAGGGTTTCCTCCCAAGTGTGATAATGTGCAGCTGGGGCCTTAGGTGGAGAAAGACATGGTCCTGTTTGTCGATCTGCTTTGAAAAGAGATGGGTCCCAAATGTTCATGCTATGCCAACAACCGTAAGAACTAGAAACAGCCTGAACACCTCGGCACTAGGGCGATGAGGACAGCACACCCGCGGGATGGCCCCCCAGGTGGCCTTTACAAAGGGCGCCACGCAAGTGTCTAGAAGAGTGTCCACCAAAGGGAAGGCTACACACCCACACGCACAGAGTCATCTTTTAAAGTCCACATGCAGACAATGAAAATCAAGACAGGGGTCTCCCAGCAGCGATTACCTCTCCGAGGGGGCATTGTGAGGAATTGATCCTCTCCTTTTTTATCTGCATATTACTAGTTTGTAGAGAGCGTTCCTTGTGAAGTAAAATTAAGAACAAAGTTCTACAAACACCTTGCTGCACCTTTGTTGTCAAGAAAAACATTTAGGAGCATAAATTGCTGTTAACGGGACCCAGCAGGCCAAGAGCACGAGGCCGCAGGAGGTAACGGGACCCAGCAACGGGCGCCTCCTGCTCCCAGCTCGCCCCGCGCTCACCACAGGCTGGGCAAGGCTGGGCGCTGCAGCCTCCAGCAGGCCAGGAGATGGGGCCGCGCCCACACCAGGCTGCAAGACCCCAGACCAGCAGCGCTGGTCCAAGCGTGGTGACGGGCTGGTGCTTACGGCGGAGGGAGGTGACCCGGTGCAGAGGGGAGGGGCTGCTCTGTCGAGACCCGGTGATGCACGGGGTCTCTAAGAAGAGACGAGGCCTCCCTCGCCAGCCACGCCAGCCCTGGGCCATACTCGGGCCATGGCTCCGGCAACGGGGGACACAGGCACAGGCTCGAAGACCACTGCACACCTCAGGGTTCTCCTTATGGGATCCAGCAGCCACGTGAAGCAGCGAACTCCAGCCACGTGGAGAGGCCACAGCAAGGAGAGGGCAGCCAGCCTCCCGCGCGTCCCTGAAGGTGTCACCCAGGGAATAAAGCCAACCTGGACGCCTCATCTCAGCCGCATCTGACTACAGCCGCCTGATAGCCCCTGGCCACCTACAGAACGTGCACGGTTATCCAGCACTGTCTGCGGCCACTAAGTGACGGCATGGCTTGCGTGCAGAGCCAGGTCGCTGACACCAAGGGGACAGCACACGAAGCACCACGGAAGGGAGAGACGGCACAGAAGCACTGAGCAGCACACCGGGCGAGAGCTCCGAGAGGGGCTGGGTGAGCTCAAGGGACACCTCGTCAGCCACACTAGGAAACGAGGGCCAACAGGCAGGTCCACATACAGAGCCTCGTTTCAGAGCAAGCCTTCCGAATGCTGGCGTGAAGAAGGGCTGGAAGAGGCAGGAGCGGAGACAGGAGCAGGAAGGCAGCCGCAGACAAGCCCAGTTCTGACACAGTGTGACAGCAGGGAGGACCGGCCAGAACGAGGGACCCGAGAGACGCCCAGAGACAGGGCCGGGGATGAGAACCACGTGACCGGCTGGCGACCGGGGAGACGGGGTGCCGTCTCCCAAGCTGGGGAGCCGAGACAGCTGCTCACGGCTGTGACAGGACGAACAGCTTCCTTCTCTCAACAATTCTGAGGTCTCAGCTGGAATCCACGCGACTTGCCAACACAGGCAGGATTTAACGCTGCCTCAAAGGGGCCCCATTCTCCCTGGTGCTACCCTCCATGGCTCCAGTAAAAGAACGGGTAGGAAAGAGAAGGGGGAGAAAATGCCGAGAATCCCAGCATTCAGCAGCGGCAGCTGGGCCGCTCGCCGCGCCGCGAGCCGGCAGGGGCTCCGAGGCCAGGACGGCCACCACCCTACTTCACAACGTGCCTGAGGCCACACAGCTCCCAGAGGGCACACAGGGCTCCAACCAGGTTCCTAACTGAGAACCATGAAAGACATACCACGTTCCATGGAGTCAGGGCCAAAGCATGCGCCCAAGAGCATGGGGGCGCACGGCGCAGACACCCCGCAAAGACACTGGAGCTTTATCCCGAGCGCCCGGTGACCTACAGAAGAGCTCTGAGTCCCGTCGGCAACTGCAGAGAGCACTGCAGGCAGAGTCGCCCAAATCCGGGCCCAGCTGCGGGTCACTTCTCTAAGCCCCTCGTAAGAGAGTCCCACCTGCCTCTCCAGGCTCTGGAAGGGGAAGTGAGACCCCCCGCACAGACCCATAAAAGACGTAACGCACGAGCTCAACGTGGACAAGAGTTCAGGACGCCACTCACAGCGAGTTACCGCGTGGAGACGGCGCCTGTTACAAAGAGCACACACAACAGTGAAAGCTTCTGGCAACGGTGCCCCCGAGAACCAAACCAGTCTTTTTCGAAACAAAAACAGAATTCTTCCTGCAAGGGACCTCTTCCTTCTAAACGCCAGTGGGACTCCAATATAAAAGTAAGTAAAGGCACAAGTGATTTTTTTCAAGAGGACATGGAAGGTCCCCTCCCGCCCCTCTCCAACTACAGGCACTTGAGGTACAGGGTCCCAGGAACCCTTAGGGGCCAAAATCGTAACACTACATCCCTAAGTACATCACTAGAACTTAGGTCTCGGGGTAACGAAGCAGCACTAACCGCGTGGACAGATGGGTAATGTTACAGCCACGTCACAGATAAGAAAACCACGTCTCTGGACAGCCACGTCTCTAGGGGCTGCTAAGGAGGGTCGTCCTACTTCCCAGCTGTGAAGGCTTCTCTCTCCCCACCTCGCGGCCCCGCTGTCCTCTTGAGCAGAGAACAGACACGGAGAGGCCACTGCTCACCAAGCTCCTCCAGGACAATCCCACCTACCAGTCAGCTCCGCCAGCCCAAGGGATGCGAGGGAGGGACGGAAGAGACTCATCTGCTTCTCTCCAGTGCCGGGAGTCCCGCGGGCAACCTCGTTCTTTTCCTTGTCAGAGTGACAGGATGTGGGTCACAGGCACACAGAGCTCAGGGCCGGAAGCAGGGCTGGCACAGAAAGGACGTGCCGCTCCACCTGCCCTGAGTGAGCTGGGCGAGTGGGGACATGGCCGCGTCCCCGCACGCCACAACCAAGGACACCCAGGCCAGGCCTGGCTTCTGCTCATCTCCCTACACAGGACCATCCAGAGGCAGACGCAGCAGGCCTGCAGAAGGCTCCGGGGCAGATCGTGGTGACCCTCCCAGGCCCGCTGACCCGGCACTGTCGTCTTTGTGCAGCATGGCCAAACCCAGGGGCCACCAGTTCCCAGGATCCGCTCGCCTCCTCAAGACACGGAGGCCGCGAGGCCGCGGGGCCTCCTCGCATGGCTGGCTGAGCAGCATGGCGCGGGGCTAGGTCTCCTGTCAGCCTTGCCCTCTTTAGCTCACACAGCCTGGCAGGCACTCCAAGTTACTGAGAGCGTGGCAATGGCACTGCGAGATGAAAACTCATAGCTACAAATCAGAGCTCAGTGAGACTCGGGCAGGCACCGCGCCACGTGGGCCGTGCCGCCAAGCCGCCTGCGTTCAAATTCCGTCGCAGCCCCCAGCAGCTGTGTGTCCTCACGACAGCTGTTCCCCTCTGCCCATCTCAGTCCTCATTCGTGACGTGGGGGTGACAACGGTACCCACCACCACCTCCCTACCCTGCGACAAGAGCAAAAGGAGGCTCGGGGGGTGACTCGACCTGCCCAAGGCCGCACCACCAGGACGCTGCAGAACCCCACCTGACTCTAGACGTGGACGCTCAGTCTCTCTCGTCCCCGCATGACCCTCTGACTCTGCAAAGAGCCCAGGGCCTATCAGTGGGAAGTCCCTGTCTTGGTGCTGGAGGCCAAGTGTCCCCAGAGCATCTTGGGGAAGAGCCACGAACAGTACAGGGGAAAATGAGAGGACCTGGCCACCCCCACAGGCAGGCGGCGGAGGCACTGCTCCACCTCGGTCAGCTCCATCTCCGGGCAATGCCCAGCGCGGCAGCGAGCGGCCTGCAGCTGGCCACTGACTAGGGCTTTGGGTGGGAAGTAAGAAAGGAGCAGGACTAAAGCCTAAAGGCATGAGAGCCCACCTGGTCAGCCACAATCCCACCCCAGCCTTGCCTGCTACATGGATCAGTCTGGAGGCCCATGAGCGCTGCCCAGGCGGCTGTGGACTCGGGGGAGGTGAGGAATCAGCCCTGCACACAGCCACCCCGTTAGCACCGTGCTGTGCGGGCACAGACGCCCCCGGGAGCTGGGCTTGGACACATGCCTCTGGCTGAAGCTGCAGCACCTGCCGACAGGCACGACATTCTCAGGGGAACCTCTTCCCTCCTGTTTTTTTTTTTTTTTTTTTACAGTACGCGGGCCTCTCACTGCCGTGGCCTCTCCCGTTGCAGAGCACAGGCTCCGGACGTGCAGGCTCAGCGGCCATGGCTCATGGGCCCAGCTGCTCCACGGCATGTGGGATCTTCCCGGACCAGGGCACCAACCCGTGTCCCCTGCATCGACAGGCAGACTCCCAACCACTGCGCCACCAGGGAAGCCCTTCCCTCCTGTTTTTGTAAAGCACTTTCATCCAAGTTACACCAAGTGTAAACAGTCACACTACAAGGCCTGTCATGGGAATCAACAGCCCTCTGCCCTAAATACTCTCCTGCACCAGCTTCTTCGGCCCAGAAGCAAACACTCCCACTCACTGGACCCGGTTGCTTTGAAATCTACCTCCAGTTCTCTGGATAACATGTTTACATTGCTACTTGCCTTGATCTGTTCCGGCGAGGGCATGACCGTGACTTCCCAGGGCAGACGGTGGGGATTCAGTGCCTTCCTTCTCACCACCCCTCCCAACCTCCGCCAAGCACTCTCATCACGGCTCCAGCCACCAAGACAACTGGCCCCAAAGTCCATCTAGAGCAGGCCCGCAGCTCCCTCCCATGATGGTGAACACCGCCCACACGGAGGCCACGACCCCCGCCACTGCCCACACTGCCTTGTGCTCATCCAAAGGCTAGTTTTGTTCCCCTGCCTAGTCTGCAGCGTGCTTAAAGCCAACTCCACCCGGAGCTCTTCATCCGAGCCTCTCGAGGCGCCCAGACGTCCCCGGGTGCCTGTCAGCGCATCTTCAGGTGGAACTCTCCCAGAGCCCACCTTCTCCCCTCGGGGCCTCCCTGGTGCACAACTGTCACTCCCTCCTGCCCTCCTGCCACCAACAGCCCTCTTCCCCATATCCAGATCCTTCCTCTTTCACTTTTTTTAGTAGAATGCATCCGCCAGTAGTTTTCTGGAGAAAGATATGAGGAAGACACATTCTCTTGAAACTGTGCAAATATCAAAATACCGTGAGTCCGCCCTCCCACGGGACTGTTAGTTTTGACTGGTATAAAATTTTAGGTTGAAAATTTTCCTGCAAACTCTGGAAAGCACTGCTCTCCGTGAGATTCCAATGCTGCTGTTCGGATTCTCGATTTGCACGTCTCCTATTTTCATCCTTCGGAGAGCTGCCAGGACCTGTCTCCGTGCTAACGTTCTGAAATTTCACAGTGACATGCCTTAGCGACGGTATGCTTCCGTCCACCGGACTGGGCACTTTCAGTCTACAGCATAGTACCTTCAGTTCTAGAAAAAATTTTTTAATTATTTCATTAGGATCTCCTTCCCTCCATTTTTCTGTTCTCTTGGCAAATCCTCTTATTCGAGTATGGTCCACATGGACCGATCCTGATTTCATTCTGTTCTTGTTTGTTCTTTTTGTCTTTTTGTCTTCTCCCTAGAAAATTTCCTCAACCTTGCCAGCCCCAGCGCTGACTTGTTTTCCATACCCACTCACCTAATCTGACTCTCCCAGAGCTCTTCTTGTTCACTGCAAGCTCCTCTTCCAGCAGCCTGTTCTCGCGGTGGATTAAAGCACCTGCTCTCAGGTGAGGATGTCTGTGGAGACTTCCTCCCGGATTCATCCCCGCGGGCTGCACTCGCGAGAGCCTCCACCCACCAGGGCGTCCGGTCTCCGCTCTTCACGTCAGGGGCCCCTCAGGCACTGGTGTGCCCGGCGCGCCCACAGCAAGCTGCCGCGGGAGGAGTGGCAGGGCTCTCGGCGCCTCCCCTAACGTCCAGCTTCGTGACGAGGGTCAGGCTGCCAGGACGCACAGCCCAGGGGCTGAGGCTCGACACCCGGCCCCAACGTTCGCTGACGGCTACCTTCCAGAAGGCCCTGCCTCAGAAGCAGCCAGTGACGCCTCCACATCCCGCCCTCAGCTTCCACCTCAGCTGACAAGGGAGCTGGGCCCAGTGACACCCAGTCGTACGACCCGGTGCTCACGGTCATGAGTTCAGCTACTATGTAAAGCGCTGATGCATCCCGGCGCTGCCTCTTCAGTGTGAATCCAGTACCGCCTTGGCCAGGGGCTCTCAGCTGCGGGTGCGTGTCACTCACCCACGGAGTTTCAGAGGCTCCCAGACTCGCCAAGTCTCTCCAGTTGAGAGCTGAGGTGCAACCCTGGAGTACTGTGGCTCACGATTACTGTGTGTCATGTCCCAAGACTGTTTTCTCTGTAAAAACGTCCATCCACTTTGATGAATCAGATGTTAACATCCACTGACTTCTTTGAAAATAGGCTGAGTCATTATCCTTACAGATATTTGGTCTAATTTTTTAATTGCCTTTTTATCTTTATTTTGGATGCCACAGAAACAACCCAATTTCAGCATCACTTTCATTATTCTTATTTATAACAACCTCCTAAGACATCTCACATTTGAAAATTATCAGTAATACATTAACCAAAGCCGTTAAGTCTGTCACGTGCGGATCGTCCTGCTTTACTCTGAGGCCTGCCTGGAAGCTATGTATAAACCACAGACCAGAGGCTGCATCTCCCCAGAGGAGGACAGTCACAGAGGCTCCAAGAAGAGAACAGCAGCAGGCACCACAAACCACTGGCCCCTCAGTGCACGGATCGGGGCACAGGCCTCTGACAGACGTCATTCAGACGCTGTTCAGGTGCACTGGGACACGGAGTCCCAGCTTCCTCGGTCTTTCTAGTCAAGAAGCGGGTGGTTTCAGACTTTGGTTAACCCAAGGTCTCACGGGTTAGGAATAACACAGAACTAATGAAGTAAACGGGGCATTTTACTGGATGGATCTTTGTGAATGTTGGTTCTAAGTTCTATTTTCTGGATACTTTAGGAAGTTACTACTTTTTCTTTGTAAGCTATCTAATCTACAACAGTTTAGTGAACTCTGTTCTGATAAAAATGAAACGAAGCATTTTCTTTTTTTTTTTTTTTTTTTTTTTTGCGGTACGCGGGCCTCTCACTGTTGTGGCCTCTCCCGTTGCGGAGCACAGGCTCCGGACGCGCAGGCTCAGCGGCCATGGCTCATAGGCACAGCCGCTCCGCGGCATGTGGGACCCTCCCAGACCGGGGCACGAACCCGTGTCTCCTGCATCGGCAGGCGGACTCTCAACCACTGTGCCACCAGGGAAGCCCGAAACGAAGCATTTTCAAATGACATTGACTCTCGCTGACATCCCAGAATCCACAACCTCTGACTGAGTCTCCTTACCTTTCATGGCAGTATGGTTATTTGCATAGGGTCAACAAAAATCTCTCCACCTCTTTAAGAGGATAGAAGTGGACAAGTTGCACAGCCAATGCCCTAGCTGGAGTGTCCTATTTGAGAACAACTCAGTCAGTAGAGCACAGCAAACCATGGTTAATGGTCAAAGAACGGCTGTGCTTATGCAGCCAATGCCAGCAAAGCCCCAGGAAGGCAGCCAAAGTCCAATCTGAGATTCCTTACGTAAATTTCCAGAGAGAAGTTATTGTTTGTAACTGATCACAACCATCTGGCTCTAGGATTCTGCAAAGCGGAAAAGACTGTGTATGTGATATACTAATACTCCGAGTGTACATACATAAATAATCGGGTCAGACCTATTGAGACCAGCCTTACTTTGTGATCGAGAATAATCTCTGAGATTGTTATAATCAAAAAGAAGAAGGCAAAGTGAAAACCTCAAATGGGCAGAAAAAGATGATACGGTGTCCTATCTAGCTTCCCACTAAGCTTTTGTCTCATCATCTTTAAGCTATTTTACATGTTGGTAAGTAGAAGAAAACTGATAGTGATGCAAATGATTCGTGTCCACAGAATACAGGTTCTAGCCTGTGGAACACCGCCTGCCCTGTGGAGACTGACAGCTTCCCCACTCTGGCATCTAAAATTGACTCCAGTGGTCCCTCTTTGATGATAAATACATGGTACTGTGAATTCTCCTTTGAACCAGCTGTAAGACCTTACTAGTCCTTCATTAATTACTGAGTTAAATAAAAGACTCAATACCTCTAGATGACTAGATAAATAAATACAACCTACAAGACTACTATATTTAAAACTACAAACTACTACAAACTAAAACTACAAACTACAAAAATGGAATAGAGAGGTATACCATGAATTGAAAAGGTCATTAAGGTGTCAATTCTCTCCAAACTGATCTATAAATTCAATACAAAAATCAATACAAATCACAACAGGGTGTTTTGCAGATATTGATCTATTTATAAAATGTATATAGAAAAGCAAGAGTACCTTTAACAGCTTACAATGTTAAGAAAGGAAAAAGTTAGAAGGCTTGCAGTACGCGATTTAAGACCTACTATAAAGCTACAGCAGTCAAGAAAGCACAGTACTGGCTAAGGATAGACATGTATCAACAAAAGAAAACACTCCAGAAAGAGACCACCACATATACCCCGAATTCATCTGACAATAGTAGCAAAGCTGTTCAAAGGGAAAGGAGTAGCTTTACCAAATATACTAAAACTTGATAAAAGCAGGGGGAAAATGAACCTTGACTCCAACCTGAGACTTCACATGACATGGGTCACAAACCTGTACACAAAAAATTAAAATAGAAAGCTTCTAGAAGAAAACGTAGGAAAATGCATTTGCAGCCATGAAATGGGAGAAGACTCCTTCAAGCACAAAAACCACTAACCATAAAAGAAAAAAAGTGATAAATGGATTTCATCAAAATCAAGAAACACCACTGAGACTTAATGGCTATGGTTAACTTATTACTGACAATAATAAGTTCCCAGTATGCAAGGTCTGGGATGGTTTTGTAATGAGAATAATGGAACTGAAGAGGAAACTGGGCGGTTTCTGCGGCACCCCAAACAAAGACATAAAGGCAATCAAAAAATTGGACCAAAACCCCTCTGTGGATCATCTCTGGTATTAGATTGTTCATAGCCAGTGCTAAGGTTTTCACACATTGATCTTGAATCCTGCAATTCCGCTGACATCTCCAATACCTGTGTGCGTGTCCATTAGGTTTCCCTACACGTGAAACCATGTCACCTGCAGAGAGAGTGTTGCTCCTTCCTGCCGGGTCCGGAGGTCTTTTATTTCCTTTCCTGGCAGTATCGCTCTGCGCACACCCTGCAGCACCGTGTTGAATACACGTGGCAAGAGCACCCATCCTCGTGGTCTTTCCTCGCTCTCTCCTCTGTTCCTCGTGCTGGATGACCTCAGGGGAGCCGTCCTCAAGTTGCCGATTCACCCTCTGACGGCTCCCTCCACTGCTGAGCTCATTTTACTTCAGTTACTAAGCTCTTCAACGGAAAAGGGCTTCCTTTTCATTCCTTTTTATCATTTCTTTTTATTGATATTCGCTATTTCTATTGATTACTTTTGTTCCCTGTATGTGAGTTTTACTATGTTCCTTTGCACACCCTGTAATTTTTCTTGAAAACCGGACACTTCAAATAATACAATGTGGCACCTCTGGAAACCAGAATCTCTACCCGCTCCAGGATTTACTGCTGTTGCTGCTAGTTGTAGTTGTGGTTGTCTACTTGTTCAGTGACTTTTCTGAGTGATTCTGTCCTGTTCGTATCTTTGTATGGGCATGGGTTCTACTCAGTTTAGCCACAGGAAATACAGATTTACATCACAGTGAGGTACCACTTCACACCGACTAAGTCAGCTGGAATCAAAAAGACAGATAAAAACAAGTGTTGGTGAGGACTGTGAAGAAACTGGAACCCTCACACACTGCTGGTGGGAACGTAAAATGCCACAGCCACTGTGGAAAACAGTTTGGCAATCCCTCAAAAAGTACCATATGACCTAGTAATTCCACACTAGGAATTCCGCTCAAAAGAGAACCAAAAACAAACATGTCCACACAAAAACCCGCACACAAGCGTTTATGGCAGCATTACTTTTAATCGCCAACACTGTAAACAACCCAAATGTCTATCAACTGCTGAATGGATAGACAGAATGTAATACATCCATCTAACAGAATACTATTCACCTGTAAAAAGGGACGAGGCACAGAGACACACCACAACATGGATGAACTGTGACAATGTTATGCTAAGTGAGAGAAGCCCGTGACAAGGGCTCCACGTGTGTGATTCCATTTAACTAGACCTCCAGAGCAGGCAGATCCACACTGAGAGAAGGCAGACCGGGGGCTGCAGGGAAGGGGGGGGGGGGTCTGCTAACAGGTACAGGGTTTCTTGCGGGGGGCGGGGGGGGCCATGAAACTGTTTTGGAATCAGAAAGTTGCACGATCTTAGGGGTATACTTAGAAGTATTCAATTATACACTTCACGACAGTTAATGTTATGCAATACGAATTATATTTAAACAATTTTTTAATAGTTAAGAAAATGAAAAGCCAAGCTATAGACTAGGTTAAAATATTGGCAAGACATACATTTGATAAAGGACTTGTATCCAGAATATACAAAGAACTCATAGAAATCAACAACAACAAAAAACGCAACAAAACGTTGCAAAAGACTTAGAACAGACACTTGGCTAAAGAACACACAAGCCAGTGAGCACAGGGAAAGGAGCACAACAGAGTCACCAGGAAATGGTCACAGGAGAGACCACTTCACTCACACCCACTGGAATAACCACGTAACTTCTTTGTAAACAGCCCATCAAATTTTGGTGAAGTTACAGTGCCACAGGAACTCCCATATGATGTGGGTAGGAGTGTAAAATCATGCAACCACGTTGGAAAACACTGTGGCATATTATATGTGCTCCTGGGTACTGGCCCAAGAGAAGTAACAGCACAGGTACACACAGATTCGGCCATGAATGTCCACAGCAGCTGTACTCGTAACAGCTAGCAACTGGAAACAACCCAAATGTCCACAAACAGGGGAATGGCTGCACAAACTAAGGTATGTTCACACAACGGACTACTGCCAACACTAAAAAAGAAGGAACTACTGGTAAACCCCTAAAATGTGTCTGGCTCTCAAAAGTAAGATGTTGGGCAGAGGCAGGGTGGGGAATAGGGTGAAGCGAGACAGGCGCTGGCACCAACTCCAGGGAGGGGCTCGCTCAGAGCCTCACTCTTGCTGCACCAGGCAGGTCCCAGCCTCTCCTGCCTCAACCTCATCTCAGCCCCAGGAGGAAGAAGACAGCTATTAAGCAATAAACACACAGTACCATTCCATTTATCTACAACTGAAGAACAGACAGAACTAATCTGCGGTTACAGAAATGGGAACAGTGGCTGTCTCCGGGGATAGGAATTGATTGGAAGTTACAGAGGGAAATTTCTGAGGCTATGGAAGCTTTGTAAACTTCACTGAGGAGCTAAAAGGTGACACATCCTCAAAACTTAAGGTCGGGGCTTCCCTGGTGGTGCAGTGGTTAAGAATCCGCCTGCCAATGCAGGAGACACGGGTTCGAGCCCTGGTCTGGCCTGGGAAGATCCCACATGCCGCAGAGCAGCTAAGCCCGTGCGCCACAGCTATTAAGCCTGTGCTCTAGAGCCCGCGAACCACAACTACTGAGCCCGCGCGCCACAACTACTGAAGCCTGCACGCCTAGAGCCCGTGCTCCCAACAAGAGAAGCCACCACAATGAGAAGCCTGCGCACCACAACGAAGAGTAGCCCCCGCTCACCACAAGCAGAGAAAAGCTTGCGTGCAGCAACGGAGACCCAATGCAGCCAAAAATCAAATAAATAAAATCAAATAAATAAATTTTTTTAAAAAAGAAAAAAACTTAAGGTCGTTCCTTTCACTGTATGTAATTATTCTCAATTAAACATTTTAAAAGGAACTGAAAAACAGTTTTCTTTTCTTTCTTTTTTTTTTTTTAAAGGCCACACTGAATGCCATTGTCAGCAAGTGAACAAGACCTAGCAATACACAGGCACTCTCAAGTCATCGGGCCTCCGTTTAGATTTCTGAAAAGCAGAGACCACCTTTACCCCAGGAAGCTAGTGGGACTGGGGACTGAGGCCCTAACCCCGATAAAGGCAAGAATGCATCCTCCACCGTCACTGGCAGGAACTTCCATTAGCACCTGGGCCACCACACACCCTCAGTGAGCCCGGGACCAGGCGGACAGCATGTGGGAGCCCCAGGTCCCAGATGGAAGGGGTGACTGAGAGCCTGAAACCAGGGCAGCGAGAAAGACTTGAGGAAGGAAGCACTGCCATCTATAATAGTCTGTACCGAAAAGCACCATGATTTAAGAGCCTCTTTTTATGGGAGGAAAAACCCATTTTACTTGACAAAATGACTGACAACAGTTACTCAAACCTGGGTATATGGTAGACATTTTCTACAAAATGAGTTGAATAAGCTTCTCACTTCAAAGAAAACAACTAGATTCAATGCAATCCCTTTCAAAATCCCAATCATGTTTTTTGCAGAAATAGAAAAATCCACCCCAAAATTCATATAGAATCTCAAGGGATCTAGAATAGCCAAAAAAAATCTTGAAAAAAAAAGATCAAGTTGGAGGGCTCACACTTTCTGATTTCAAAACTCATTACAAAGCCACGATAATCAAAACAAAGTGGTCCTGGCTTAAAGATAGAATGTAGACCAGTGGAATAGAACATAAAGCCCAGAAATAAACCCTAGCACATATGGTCAAATGATTTTCGAAAAGAGAGCCAAGACCATTCAATGGGGGAAAGGACAGTCTTTTCAACAAATGGTGCTGGGAAAACTAGAAGAAATCTGGACCTTACCTAAAACCACATACAAAAATAAGCTCAAAATCCATCAAAGACCTATATCTAAGAGCTAAAGCTATAAGGCTCTTCGAAGAAAACATAGGAGAAAAGCCTCCTGACAGTGGATTTGGCAATGACTTCTTGGTTATGGCACCAAGAGCGTAGACCACAAAAGAAAAACAGGTAAGTTGGACTTCAATCAATATTAAAAACTTCTGTACTGGGCTTCCCTGGTGGCGCAGTGGTTGAGGGTCCACCTGCCGATGCAGGGGACACGGGTTCGTGCCCCAGTCCGGGAGGATCCCACATGCCGCAGAGCGACTGGGCCCGTGAGCCATGGCCGCTGAGCCTGTGCGTCCGGAGCCTGTGCTCCACAACGGGAGAGGCCACGGCAGTGAGAGGCCCGCGTACCGCAAAAAAAAAAAAAAAAAAAAAACTTCTGTACAAAGAACACTATTGAGAGAGTGAAAAGGCAATCCACAGATTAGGAGAAAATGTCTACTAATCACATATCTGATAAGGATCTAAGTTAGTATCCAGAATACATGAAGAGTCGTCACAATGCAACACCAAGAAAACAACGCAATTAAAAAATGGCTTAGGACTTGAACAGACATTTCTCCAAAGAAGATATACAAATGGCCAATAAGCACAGGAAAAGATGCTCAACACTGACTAATCATTAGGGAAATGGGGACCAAAACCACAGTGAGGTACAACTTGACATCCATGGAAATGTCTATTATCAAAACAAAACAAACAAACAAAAAACCAGAAAATAACTGTTGGCAAGGATATGGAGAAACTGGAGGCCCTGTGCTCGGCTGGGGAATGTAAAATGATACAGCCACTGAGGAACACAGTAGGGTGATTCATCAAAAAATTAAACATAGAATTACCATATGATACAGAAATTCCACTTCTGGGTCTATACCCAAAAGAACTGAAAGCAGAGTCTGGAAGAGATATTCGTATACCCATGGGCAAAGCAGCATTATCCACAATAGCCAAAAGGTAGAAGCAACCCAAATGCCCATTGTCGTATGAATGAACAAACTGTGGTATACACTTACAATGGATTAGTCTCTGGCCTTTAAAAGAAAAAAAAAAAGGAAATTCTGATACATGCTGCAACACGGATGAACCTTGAGGACATAATGCTGAGTGAGATAAGCCAAACACAAAAGAACAAATACTGTGTGATTCCACTGACGTGAGGACCCTGGAGGAGTCAAGTTCATAGAGACAGGAAGTAGAGGGTGGGGGCCGGGGGCTGGGAGGGGGGGGGAGTCAGTGTTTTAAGGGCTCAGAGTCTCAGTCTGGGAAGATGAATGGATCTTCTGTAGATGGACGATGATGATGACGGCTGCACAACAATGCAAACATACTTAATGCCTAAAATGGTAAATTTTATGTTATGCATATTTTAACACCGTTTTGAGAAAGAAGAAAGAGACTATGACTTGCTTTTGGAGTAGCACCAGAGAAGAATACCCACAATGATCTGCAAAGCGTATTTAAGCGTGTCTCCCTTGGCTGTGGGGAAACAGACACCGTCCTACATTGCTGGCAGGGGTACAGAACGGCACAGCCCTAGTGAGAGTTTTCCAACAGCGGACAGAAAGTATATATATTTATGTACACACACACCCTTTCACCCAGCGATTCGGAATCTTAAGAATTTAGCCTGAAGATAGAGCACCAACAATATACAAACGCACATGCACGAAGTTATTCATTACAGCATTATGTGTGATTGCAAAAAATCAGAAACTACCTAAATATCTAAGCACAGGAGACTGGATGAATAAATTATGATACACAGACACAATGGAATACTATGCTACTATAAACAAAAAGAAGAGGAATATCTATATAAACTGATCATGCAGTGATTTTCAAGAGATTAAGTGAGAAATGCAAAGTGTCAAGAGTACATTATAGCATGCTACTTTTTATGTGAGAAAAGAGGGAAAAAACAAAATTAAACATACTTCTGTTTATCTTTACAAAAAGAAACACAAGAAGGATAAACCAGAAAAATAAAATAAAATTGGTTACCTCCAAGGGAAGGGAGGACTAGAGTAGAGAGATACACTTGTTTGGATATGCTCTTTTGTATAGTTTCGAAAGTCTAAGACATCTTAATGTTCTATATACCCAGAAATTACCCTGATACCAAACCCAGATAAAGATATTACAAGAAAATTACAAAGCAATACTCCTCATTAACAGAGAAGCAAAAAAACTTATCAAAATATTAGCATATCAAACGAATAATATACCACAATCAAGTGGGGTTTACCCGGGGAATCAAGGTTGGTTAAGCACTGGAAAAATCAATTAATATACTAACTACATTAACAGAATATTGAGTAAAAACCTTATCATCATCCCAACAGATATATAAAAAGCACCTGATAATATTCAAAACTCACTCATGATTTAAAAACAAAAGCTCTCAGCAAACAAATAAAAGGAAGCATCCTCAACCTGAGAAACAGCGCCTCCCAAGGACCTAAACCCAGTATCACACTTAATGATGAAAAGCCGAGGGCTTCCCCCGAGATCGGCCACAAGGCAAGCCTACAGGCTCACCACTTGTATTTAAAACTGCACTGGGGGTCTTAGTGCAGCAGGGCAAGGAAGAAGAAATGCAAGATGAACGAACGAGCGAGTGAATGCAATTAACCACACAGGAAGAGAAAGAACCATGCTGCCAACGATTCCCTCAAGAAGCGAGACCGACAGGGAGCAGGGAGGGCGGGGGCTCGTGCCTCCGCAGTGGTCTCTGCAGGCTGGGTTCTCATTCGCTATCACAGTCCGATCACCTTCTGTGGGGAATACAGCCCAAAAACTAAATCATGGGCCACAGTAAGACTCATTTCCCAAGCTTCAGGGTTAACACATTAAACACTGTAATTCAGAATTCTAGGTTAAAACATTTGTAAAGTTAGTTTCCATAGACATGAATTTTTCTGTGCCATCACAACTAAAATTGTTCTTTTTAAACCATTAGAATAATTCCTTTCTATTTCTAATTCTGTCCTTCAAGTAAATGTGCTGGGGAAGGCAGCTTCTGACCTGAATCCCAATACCCCGCCTCCCGGAATTCACCCTCTGCAACCCTCTCCCCTCCAGCGTGAACAGGACTTGCTTCTGGCAAAGAGAATGTGGCAGAAGTGGGATGGTCCCTCTGTGATCTGGGTATAAGGACTGGCTGCCACCCACCAGCACTCTCAAACCCTGCCCTCTGCTCACAAACCGGAAAAGGACAGCTGCCATGTGGCCATGTTGAACGATGCTCTATGGAGGGGCCCATGTGGCAGGGGACAGAAAGAAGCCTCAGTCCAACAGCCACCAGGAACCGAGTCCTGCACCGTGAGAGTGAGTTAGGAAGCGGAGCCTTGTCCGTGGAGCTTCGTGAGAGACCCAGAGCCGAAAGACCCAACTAAGCCCTGCCCGGATTCATGACCCACAGAAACCTGAGATAACAAGTGCCTAAGTCTTGGGGTAGAGTCCGGTGCACAGCAATAGGTAACTAATACGTACAGATCACCTTCAATCTCCTCCAAGAACCCAGGGAGGTGGGACGTGAGCTCCAACCTACAGATGAGGACCTCAGGTCAGCGAGGGAAGCACCTTCACCAGAGATGGCCTGCAAGCTGTGCCCTGGCTCTTCCTCACACACGGCCTCCCTCTCCAGGATGACCGGAGGTGGTTTCGAAGAGGTCAAGTTCAAATCAGACCAGCAAATGTGATCCTTGCTGTGTTTATCAGGCCCCACTGCAGCCCCGTATACAAGCCCTCTAACCCCCAGCCCCTCACCAAGACCAGAGTGCAAAGCCCCAGGCCTCTGCTCCTCAAGAAGTCATTCATAAAAGCGCCTACAAGACAAGTTCTCCCACTAGGAGCTAGAGCAAAAAATGAAATAAAAAATAAATGTTTTTTAAAAAGCTTGGAACCGAACCCGCGCCCCCCACACCCCCGCCCCGGTCAGGTCCAGCCTGGGCCTCCTGCTCAACTCTGAAATAGTGAGAGAAGCGCCGCCCGCGCCCCTGGTGCTTGACTGTAAATTCAGACACAGAGACGACACTGAAGAGTGTTCCCAAGAGGAAGAGGCACAGGGCCCAGCCTGGGGGCAGGAGAAGCTTAGGACACATACAGGGCCCAGAGAGGGGAGGGCGGCGGGACAGGGGCTTGTGGGAGGCTGGCAGATGACACAGCTGGAACGCAGGCTGCACCCATGCTGCCTAGCCAAGCTGCAAACGTGTCATCTACAAAATATGGCTTACTGGCCCAGGCAGTGTTTTTAAAACCAGGAAATTTCATATGAAAATCCATGTTCTTAACTCCTCTTCAAGATCTGGACACACATCCTTGCAGAGCGGCCATCAGCTGGGGCTCAGCAGGACGGACCCTGGTAGCAGCGCGGGCACTCACTCTGGCCCACACCCTCTACCCCGTCACCGGGACCGCTCACACAGTCATCTGCTGGGACAGGACCCAAGATGCACGGACTGCTCATGTAAACAGAACACAGAGGGGAAGGTCTAGACTGTGCGGAGGTACGAGTGATGGTCTCCCTTATGGACGGACCATCTGGAGAGAAGGCAGGCTAGGGAATCTGTCGTCCAAGCTGTCGTTAGAAAGCCAGAAGGGGCGGTGTGGCTCGAGATACGCACAGGAAACACTCCTTACTGGAAGGCCGTGTCTCTCAGAGAATAAGGAGGTGCCCTCTGAAAACCCCTTGCCTATTTTTTCCAGGTGGTTATAAAGAGTAAGTTTGTTCTTTTTTTTTTTTTTTTTTTTTTTTTGCTGTATGTGGGCCTCTCACCGTTGCGGCCTCTCCCGTTGCGGAGCACAGGCTCCGGACACGCAGGCTCAACGGCCATGGCTCACGGACCCAGCCGCTCCGCGGCACGTGGGATCCTCCCGGACCGGGGCACGAACCCGCGTCCCCTGCATCGGCAGGCGGACTCCCAACCACTGCGCCACCAGGGAAGCCCTGTTCTTATTTTTTTTAACAACACCAATGTAATACAGAATGAGGATGAAGGTAGCTTATTAATTATAAATCCGTAATTTGGGCTGAAAGGGAGACACCCCCCCCCCCCCGCCAGAGACTACAATCATTATCCCCCCTCCCACCCTCCTCCTGAAGGATAAGAGCTCTGAGTCCAGGAGCCGCAGAAAGGCTATCAACTATGAAAACTGGTAGACTAGCAAAGGACGGAACGAAATGAGACCAAGTGCAGCCTCCTCGGGAACCGATTCTCCAAGGATTAAAGTTTAAAACAAATCCTTTCTGAGGAAGAGCGGGGAGAAAGGTAGCTTTTCCCCCCACCTGCCTCGCTCCAGCACTAATGTCATGCCCCAAGGAAACAACAGAAAGGATGTCATTAATAAATTTATTTCAACTTTCTTTTCAATGGTGCCGAAAAGTATATGCAAATCCATCCATAATTAGGTTTAAAAATTCCATTTCATGGGATAATCAGACTTCAAAAAACTCAATTTTAGTTTTAATCAGATTTTAACAAGGATATTAAGTCCTTTTCGTTTGGAAAGGGAAAACTGTGAATTTAACACAAAATGTATTCAAGCTTAGCCCTGGGAGATAATTAAATAAAATTAATTTGGCAAGGGTTGTCAGTAAATGGAAGTACTCCAAGCCGTGTTCATGTTCTCGATGGAAACAAAAGCAACTCCTTACTGTACAGACAGACACGAGGGAGCAGTAGCCTGCTCACATGGTGAGAAGACAGGACCTCCTAGGCACTGCAGAGTCAGGGGCCCAGGTGACCTGGGAGAGGAAGTGATGGGAGAGCCCTGGACACCTCCAGGGTACGGGACAGGGCACCGTGGGGCCTGGGTCTCTGCTCTCCCACCCAGCTTACTCACCTGTCCAGCCACCAAGGGGATGAGACAAGGTGCCCCCAGCCCAGATCTGGTAGCCTACCTTCCCTCCCAGAGGGCTGCCCCAGCCCCAGGCCAGGCGAGGCCCGCCCCCTTCAGCCCCCAAAACACAGCAACGCTGAGCTCAGTGTCGGTGCAAGGACCACGCTTATCTCGTTCTCCGTGGCATCTCCAACTCAGCATCTGCCTCGCCGTAACTGCTCAACAAGGACCCGCTGAACGGAATAGATACGATCACAACACCCATTCCTGGGAACTCAACTACCAGGAAGAGGGCAAGACAGAAACAAGCACTCCCAGCCCTGGGAGTGAACTGGCAAGGGCTTTCCCTCCAGAACTCTTAACTGGAAGGTGCCCAGCCCTGCAGGCACCTCCCACCCTCAGTGTCAGATGCCAGCAGGGCAGGTGCTGAACCCGTGACTCAGGCGCCCAATCGTGCACCAGGTTCCCCTCCAATAACTGCCCCCAGACAAGGTCACACCCCATGGCCAGGCTCTCCCGAAGCAGGAAAGGAAGCCATCCCCATAGTCCCGCGTGAGCAAGCCATGCGGAGAACAAGCTGCAGGGAAAGGAGCGAGCGGGGCTCGGAGCTGCTGCTTTAAACCAGACGGCCAGCCCTGTGCCCTGAAGCAGGGCTCACTACATTATGGGCTTCGGGTCAAATCCAGCCCACCACCTGTTGTAAAAAATAAAGTTTTACTAGAACATGGCCACACCCATTCATTTACATACCGTCTGTGGCAGCTTTCCCACTGGATAACCTATGGTTCTGTTCTGTCCTGGATCATCCTAGTTTCAGCATGAAGAGTCCCACATCCCAAGCCAAAAGGGAGGGCTGGTCACCCTGTTCTGTGTTGCAAAGGCAGAGTTGAATGCTTACAACAGAGACTTAATGGGCCACAAAGCCCTAAATGTTTATTACCTGGCCCTTTTCCAAAAAAAAAAAAAAACTGGCCAGTCTCTGCTGTAAATCAATCCCATCACAGGTACTGTTTTAATTATGAAAACTCGAGCCTACTAAGTGGATAAGACAAGAGGAAGTACATTTTCTGTTATCAAAAGTCTTTGTATCCGAAAACTCATGCTTTGGTAACTTGGTAGTGACCCCTATTGGGACACCTCCAGCATTGCAGCTGAGCTCTAGTGAACAATAAAAATGCCCCAACTAACAGAAACACCAGTAGGAGCCACCAGTGACTCTCTTCTCAACGAAGTCTAGTGGAAAAAACCTAACGTTCGCACAGGCAGACCTCGGAGAGATTGTGGGTTTAGTTCCAGACGACCTGCAATAAAGCAAACACTGCAATAAAGCGAGTCACGTGAATTTGTTGGTTTCCCGGTGAATATAAAGGTTGTTTACACTTCACTGTAGCCTGTTAAGTATGCTACAGCATTATGTCTGAAACAACAGTGTACCCGCCTAATGAAAAATAATGCTGTTGGATAATTGGCACCAAAAGACTTGCTTGACACAGGGTTGCCACAAACCTTCAATTTGTAAAAATGCAAAATCTGCAAAGCACAGTAAAGCAAAGCGTGATAAAATGAGGTGTGCCTGTGTAAGAGTCAACAAAAAATGAGCTCTGATCAAGGAGCCGACTCTAAAACCGACCTGCTACAACTTTCCTAGCCTGGAAGAAGAGTGATACCTGACTCCTCTAACCGCAAACCTCACAAAAGCAAAACCCTCCCAAGGCCTAACCGCAGTCAACTCTAGCAGCACAGAAAGGGCAGAGCCAGGAAGGGCAAATGGGAAAACAGAACTGTACCTAAATGTCCTCCACACAGACCCGGAAACAGCTGAGAAGCAGACAAGCAACAGTGCTCTGAGAAATGAAGTGAGGTGGAAGCCTCCTTGCCTTGCTGTGGGAGGCTGTCTGGCTCCACGAAACTGAAGAGGGGTTTGCACGTAACGCAAAACTAACTGCTAATCTGCTAACCGCGCCACCGCTCGCCGTCCTCCTCCACCTTGCAGAGCCTCCCCGCCCCCCGCAGGCTGGCAGGCCCTCCGTGCCCAAGTGCGGCTGGAGCCGTCAGGCCTGAAGCGCTGCCACCAGCTGATGGCCCTCCTGCCGGCTCTGTGCCGTGTGCCACTTGGGCCAAATGGGTGGGCAGCCCCCCACAGAAGCCTGTCAGTGCCAGCAGCAGGCGGACCGGCTCACAAAGACACAGGCTCCAGCTGCAGGCGCCACGTGGCCGGCCAGATGGATGGAGGTGATGGAGGGCGAGCCCACGCACAGGGGCAGGGCCAACCAAGCAATCCAACAGGGCGCTGCAGACTCACGGGATGACCCTGGCCAGCAAGCCCCCCTTGGAGGCTGGCCCCTCCTCGGCCATGGAGAGGTACCAGAGGCCCGCCTCATCGCCAGGGCTGGGAGGGAGGGTGAACGGGACACGGCGTGCACGGGCCTGGCGAGCCCCCAGCAGCTCTCCTCGGATGAAGCCGCCCTGTCGGCGTGAAGACCCTCTTCAGGGCGGGGACTATCTTTAGACAGACAAGCTCTGGGGCCTCTTGTCAGCCTCCAACTTCCAGACCAGAGGAAACGTCTGGCCTTCTGCCCACCAACATTATTCAAGTCCAGCAAAGCTACAACCAAGGTTTGTCTCCAGCTAAGCTGGACACTCCCCAGAAATGCTGCCGTCTATGTGCCCTCCACACAGACCCATCCTCAACTCACCGCGCCTCAAGAGGCTCCCCTTAGTCTCACTGCTTAGAACTGTCTGTCTGCGTGCTGTGAGCGCAAAGCTGTGATGTGTAGCTCGGACCCGCGCTGTCTAGCAGCCAGCGGGGCCTCAACTCAGTGTGCAAGGAATGAACACACGAGTGACTCTCCCCAAGACCACCGTTCTCTCAACAGGCATTAACCCAAAGAGGAGCTAGAAGGACAGATGGAAAGAAACTGGCCTTGACCATGAGACACCTTCACAAGTCCGAAGGGCTCCCGGCAGGAGACCCACCCCCTCAACTGTCCACCATGACTTGACTAACACAACCCTCTGCTCGTGGGCAGACCGTCCCACCGAACCCGACGAGGCGCCCTCACGCAGCAGGCAGTACCACTGCCCTCCCGTGCTACAGGGCCTGGGAGGCTGCCAGCGCCAGACAGCTGCCCAGACTTCTGCCAGGCGGGGTCCAGCCAAGGACCGAAGCTCCTCTAGGTGACAGCAGAGGAGGAGAGAGGCCCACGGAACGGAAACGCCTTCCCCACCTGTCAGCTGCAGGATTAAATCCAAACTCCACAGCGCGACCCAAACGCCTTCACGATCTGACCCCTGCCAACCCCCAGGCACCCTGGCTAGAACCATCTGGAACCAGGCGGCTTCTCCTAGCACTACCAGCCTCTGGCGGGTGTGCGCGTGCACAAGCCACTTCCCTGCCCTGGAACCTCTAGGCCTCGTGTCAAGCACCACGTCTTCCGGGAGCCACACTGGACACCTGCGTATCGACTCTACCAGACCGGAGCCCACTCGTGACCCCCACGCCCACAGCTGCGGCCTGGCACCCAGCACAGGGCCTGGCACGTCACAAGCCCTCAGGAAATGTCCACAGGGAAGGAGGGGGGAGGGAAGGAAGGAAGAGAGGGAGAGAAGAAGAGAGGGAGAGAGAGAGGGAGGGAGGGAGGGAGGGAGGGAGGGAGGGAGCGAGGGAGCAAGGGAGCAGGGAGCAAGGCTGCTAAGAGGCAGCAGCAGGCAATGGAAAGCAGGCAGGCCTTGCTGTCGGACCTGAGTTCACCCCACTGCCTCTCAGGGGAGACCGCAGCTCGTCCCCCTCCCCTCCCCTCTCTTCCCAGCAGGAAGGCTAAGTCCTCCCCAACCCCTTCAGCGAACAATAACCTCCACTCCCCTCCCCTGCCGCGGCCCAAGCCGGGCAGACACTCCGCTTAGCACGCTCCCAGACCGCTGAGGACAGAGCCAGAGGAGCAGTGGGCGCCGCTTTCCGGCTTCGTTCATTCAGATCGCCTTCCCCGGAGCCTCGCAGAAAAGGGGAGTTCGCACTGCTGCTCACTCGGGGCCCCAGAGCTGCCCACGGCTCCCCGCAGCCCAGCCTGGGTCCCAAAGGCTTCCCGCGGGGCCTGCGTGGGCTCAGAGGCTCTCCCACGTGTGTGGGAGCCCGCTCACCGACGGAGGAAGAGGAATGAGGCAGAGAGAGGACCCATGCCGCACCCTCCGGCTCACGCCTGGGGGATACCAGGCATCCCCCTCTCAGGTGGCTGTGCTGGCCGGGCTGTCCCAGGCCCACAGACACACATCCGAACACGCACACACTGCCCCTCAGAAACCCTCCTCCTTTAGAAGAGAGCCCGAGAGCTGCACGCTAAGAGCTGAGGGCAGGGCTTCCACAGAGGAAACTCACTGATTCCAGGGCTTTGCCAGGAGCACAGAAATCCACGAGGGGCTCAGCACCTTCCCGCTCAAGTTTCCAGGCCTAAGTCTTCACAAATGTCACTGTCACAGCCGGGGCAGGGCTGCACGGCCCACCCTGACCTCTGGCAAACTCTATCCTTCAGAAATACACGGGTACGCAGCAGAACAGGCTAGAGTGTTTCTCTCCAGACTGAACGCAGGGAGACCCGAAGGAAGCCAACATCCCATCTCCCGGGACATACGGGGCCTGGTGCATGTCCCAAGGTCTCCTTGCTCCAAGCACACTGTCCCCCCACTGGGGACAGGGATGACACGCGCTGCGGCCACCACACGCAATCGCTCTGCCAACCGTCCGGAAGCTTAGGCTCAGGCACGCCTCGCAGAGCTTTCTGACCCGGGACGGGCTGAGGCCCCGCCCCAGCTGTCTGCTGTCCCGCTCCACGTCTGCCCCCAGGCCAGCTAGGCCAGGCCTGTCGGCGACCACGCCAAAGTGACTCAGGGGAGACCTCACCTCCAGACCTTCAATGACGCCATTTCAATGATGCTTCAAATGCACACACCCCACCCAGCCCACAAGCTCTCCTGCCCTAAGAGCTGAACGCTGAGCCCGCCACTGTCCCAGCTCCCTGCACCCTCAGGGCGTCCCCACCCTCCCCTGTCCCCCACCTAGCCCAGGTCACGTCTTCTCGCATCTGTGTGAGGACACCTCCCAGCTTCCTCTCGGTCCCCGTGCTACTCCTGCCCCAAACAGGAGCCGAATGGTCCTCTCAAGGTGCAAAGCCACCCGTGTCACAGCCGGCAAAGCCCGTCAACGGCTGTCAACGAAGGCAAGCCCCTCAGCACGGCCAGCGGGACACTCGCCGGTCCTCTGTCTCTCAGGCCACCCAGGTGGTCCCTGTCCCGTGAACTCCCTCCCCTCCCACCCCACAGGCCTTGGACAGAAGCCCTCCGCCACCCTTCAGCTCAGCCCCAGGTGCTGTCCTCAGAGAAGCCGGCCCTGCCACAGCCCACAGCACCCCTGCCCTGGGTCAGGCCACCAGGAAGTTCCCAAAGCAGCAGACACCTGTCTCCCGGCCTGGCTGCCCCTGCCTACTGTGAGTGTGATGCTCTCAAGAGCAGGTATCTCCCGGGAGGGCAAGGACCACGTGCAGGGCTAGCTGTGCCCAGCACACACCTACCACCCTGGAAGGCCAGGCTCGGCCAGGCCTCCCCAGGTCCGGCACGCATTCTGCCCACGCGTACCCGAGGCAAGTGATGGGACAGACACCAAGGACCCACAGCAAGGGCAGGGACCACCTGTGGCCAAGGAGTCCCATCACAAGTAACAGAGACTGACACCACACAGGAGTCCAACTTCCAGCAAAGGCCTCCTGGGCCCTTCCTCAGGCAGAGATTAAGAAAGCACGCTGCACAGCACTGTAAAGCGACCATACTCCAATAAAAATTAATAAAGAAAAGACGAGACGCTGCCAGTAACGCAGGTGGAATTACTGACCAATGAAAGACAGACTTCCTGAGAAATGGCCTTGCTCGTTGCAGTGGCGTCGATGAACCACTCCTTAGACCAAGCTGGTTGGAATAGGGTTTATTTGCTCAGAGGTGGAGCTGATTGTACTAAATTAAGGATGGGGATGGGAATTCCCTGGCGGTCCAGTGGTTAGGACTCCGCACTTTCACTGCCGTGGGCCCAGGTTCAATCCCTGGCCGAGGAACTAAGATCCCACAAGCTGTGTGGCGTGGCCAAAAATAAATAAATAAATAATTAAGGAGGAGGAATCACCCAACCTGAGCTCGCTCTGTCACAGCTCAGCACAGTTATCTCCTCCCCTGTAATAAACCACAGCTGTGAGTGGAAAGCTTCCCGGGAGCCCTGTGAGCCCTCGCAGTGATCATGGAACCTGAGGGTGGTCTTGGGGACCCATAAGCACAGAAGGGAGGGCAGCCTCCTGCACCGGCCCCTAACTCTGCAACAGCCATCCAACGAAGCGCGAAATGACTTATTAACGCGCGCTCCCCACGTGCGAGCGAAGGGCCCTGGGAGCTGCGCTGAGCAGGAGGGGCGGGCTGAGGAACTGGGCACTGAGGGCGCCACAAGCGGAGGAAGGGGCAACGCGCCGGCGTGTTAGCAAACACACGCACAAAGCATGTGCGGAAAAACGCACCAAACCTGTTAACGCTGGCTGCCTTCAGGGACGGAGCCAGTGCTGAGAGCGTGTCCCGAGGGCTGAGCCATGAGATAGCGTGGCCGGTTCAGAGAAGCTCCTCCAGAGCCCCCAGATCCGAAACGACAGGCGTCTGTCTCCAGCACTGCTTCCCAAAGGCCAGAGAAGACACCCACTCCGCTCCCTATCCCGAGGCATCCTCGCCATGTAGTACGAGTCTCCGTGAACAGAGGTGGCAACAGGGGAAGCTCAAGACACAACCTCCAGGGATAAAGTAAAAGTGCAGTGTGCAAATACAGTGAGAACTCGCCTGTCTGAAGTGGGACGAACCTGATAGCACCTCCCCGCCAAGTCTGACACTTGTTACAGAAACCAGACCGCAGAGCTCCGGAGAGCAAGGCCAGTTCTCCTCCCCCAAGTTCACGTGGGCTTCTCACCACCTGCTTCGCCAAATCCACGCAAGGCCCCGGCCTCCTCGGCTCACCTTGCATGGGGTCTGGCCACACCAGAGCCCAACCCTCCCAGAGGTGAGCTCTGCTCCTGGTGGCCAGGACCTCTGCTCACTTCACTAACAAGACAGCAAATTCCAGGGCACAGGCATCACTGGCTCAGCCACACAAAGAACCTCACCCAAAGCAGGGACGCAGTCCAGGACTGCTTTGGAATTCTCAGTGAACTCCGTTCATCCAAGTTGTCACAAACTCGCACGCACAGACAAGGGGTAGCACCGAAATGGATAAACCAGGAAGTGAGATCCACCCATACCACTGCTGGTCCAGCTACTGCAGCGCTAAGAGTATGTAAGACCCTTCATTTAAAAAAAAGGAAGTACTCAGCTATTTCCAAAAGCTATTTTTTAACATATTGTTACAAAAACTCTTCAGTTAATGAAAAAAAGGTATTTTAATATCCCCAATCAATAAGCCCTATCGATCTATCATCTTTTAAAAATATCCATTTAACTGAAAAAGCCTCCCCGACGTTCCCATTTGAGTTTAACCTTAAAACTCTGCAACACCACAAGGCTGGGGACGTTAAAAACATGCCAGGTGTTCTTGAGCCAATTAAAACGAAGACGCACCCCTTCCCTTGGACACCTACATCCCACCCTTCGTGAGGGCAACAGGGAGCCTGAGCCTTAGTCCACTGGCCCGGAGACGGGGGTGGGGGGGGGGGGGGCAGGCCCAGGCCCTGGTCAGCACACCAGGGAAGGGCAGGAGATGGACCGGATGCCTTCTGCCCAGTGAGTTCTGAAAATCGTCACAAATGTCTGACACGTCAACACTACCTAAAAGGTATAAAACCCTTTCCCCTGGGACTTCCCTGGTGGTGCAGTGGTTAAGAATCCGCCTGCCAAGGCAGGGGACACGGGTTCGATCCCTGGTCCGGGAAGATCCCCCATGCCGCGGAAAACTAAGCCCATGAGTCACAACTAGTGAGCCTGCGCTCTAGAGCCTGTGAGCCACAACTACTGAGCCCGCGTGCCACAACTACTGAAGCCCACGCGCCTAGAGCCCGTGCTCCACAGCAAGAGAAGCCACTGCAATGAGAAGCCTGCGCACCTCAAGGAAGATTAGCCCCCGCTCGCTGCAACTAGAGAAAGCCCGCGCGCAGCAACGAAGACCCAACGCAGCCATAAATTTATTTATTTAAAAAAAAAAAAACAACCCTTTCCCCTTCACTCCGTCTGAACCTGGGCAACCCAGCGAGGGAGCCCAACATGGTCCTCAGAGATCATCTTGCTCAAGTGCTGGGCTCCCGAGACAGAGGCCAGAAAGCGCAGGGAAAAGCCCCCGAGCCAAGGCCCTGTCCCCTACCATCGGCCCCAGGAGCTGGGAGTCCCAGTAGCAGCGGCCATCTCTGAACGAGCTAAAGGCAGAGACACCCTCTCGGGCTGTGACTCCCAGCCGGTCCCAGGAGCTGGGCTTCCTCTGACGTTCCCAGGGAAATCCAGACAGCAGGCTTTTCAGCCCAAGAGCAGCCTGAAAGCACCCCCACTGCACCTCACCACGGGCTGGACTCCAGGGGCCGTGGCCCGACCCCCCGGCAGCTTTGGGTGCGTGGCCAGCTCCCGGACGGCAGCTGGCCACCGGCAGGATGGGCCGTGTGGGGCACCCTCCAGGTGGGCCTGGAGACGCAGGGCCAGACCAGCCTCTGCCAGGGCCCGTGGGGAGGGCTGACACGCAGCCGCACTGGATCCCCGGCACCCTTAGGGGCTGGGAAGTCAGGGGAGCGGGAAAGGAAGAAGTTGGCGGCAACTTCTAGCAACTTTTATGGGAGAAAGCTCCAAACTGGCACAGAGGCCACACTGCAGTGTAACGACCCTCCTGTGCCTCCCAGGGGCCAGTCACCGAGGTTCTGCCGTCTGGTTTCATCCAACACTCCACCCTCCAGCCCAACCTCATGTTTTCTAACCTGTTTTGTGACGGATGTTTTGCCTCACAACTTTACCTGAACTCACCGACAGGATGCTGACAAGTGGGCACACGTGTAACCCGGGTCCCCACCTACCTCAGGAGGTCCCGCCAGTCCCTTCCCAACTAACCCCTCAACTAACTTCAGGCAACTGCCAGGCTGGGTTGTTTTGGTCTTTTGTGGGGCTCTTTCTGGCCTTAAGATTAGTTTTGCCTGTTCTAAAACAATTTTTAAAATTCCAGCAGCCTTCTTTCTTCCACCGAGTTCCCCGATGTGTGTGCGTCTCAAATGAAGCCCTGTTGATGGAGGACGGCCTGAAAGCGAGTTC
The DNA here is from genome assembly GCF_011762595.2 of Tursiops truncatus. Classification (NCBI taxonomy): domain Eukaryota; kingdom Metazoa; phylum Chordata; class Mammalia; order Artiodactyla; family Delphinidae; genus Tursiops; species Tursiops truncatus. Next base: position 1,472,143 of record NC_047048.1, read on the forward strand.
TGCCGCTGATTAGGCCAGTCCATCGCCCTGGACCCTGAGAGCCCCTCTTGCCCGGACGTCCTTCCCCACAGCGCCCCAGCCTGCACTGCGTTCAGGACAAGCAGAGGCCCAGACACCCCATGCTGTCACAGCTGTCATGAGGCCAGGAGTCACCACAGCGGGGGACACACATGAGGGCGTTCCCTCCAGTCTCAGTGCCAATAACAGCAACACACCAAGTCACGGGGTGGCTCCTACTCCACGGATGCCAGATCGTGAAGAACCTTCCAGGCACTGCCAGGAGGCTCCAGGCCAACTAAGCAGCCACCTGGGACAGGGTGACAGGACCAAGGCAGGCAGCCAGGGCTTCACCTGGGGCGCCTCCCACCCACACCTCCCGTCTGCACCCACCCTCCACGCACACATGTGTGCACGCGGCCCGTGTGCACACAGGAACACCTCTGTGCTTTTATTAAACCAACGTGAGTTCTCTTTCGAGTTAGAATAAAACCACCACAGAGGAATGAAATGCTCCCCATGTGGTTCTCTCCACAACGGAAAGTGAGGAGGGGAATGATACTTCCCAAGTCTCTCCAGCATCTTCTGCTTCCTGAGTCAGGGTGGAAAAAGAACAGGAAGGAAGTCTGCCAGGAACATCTGCACCCCTTTCTCCCCCGAGCCCCACTTTCCCAGCCCCAGGGTGCACCGTGGTTTGCGCCAAAGCAGCAGCAGGAGGCCCGCAGTGGGCGTCCCGCTCTCCCCTCAGAGCCCCCCCCCCCGCTCCTGCCAGCCAGCTGAGCTCTCCACCGTCTGACGGCCAAGACCGCCCCCCACCCGGGCCACGCTGCTGCCTAAGCAACAGCCTGCTCTCAAGGCCCAAGGCCTAGACCACGGAGAGCTGGCCACCCCGCATCCCAGACACGCCGGTATCCCCGAGAACACAACACGTAAACACCTTCCATCTGGGCCACCAAAGCAGCGGAGGTCTGGGCCACGTGGTCTTCAACAGAGGAAATGCCCACTGGGGGTACGGCATGCCAGTCGTGGACTGGGGGCCACATCTCCTTGCCACACACTGGCGACAGTCCCCAAGAGAAACGCCCCTGCCACGTGCTCTCAGCGGCCGCCTGCCTGCCGGGCCCTAGAGCACGAACCTGGGCACAGTCGTGGGCGTAGGGCAACTGGGGGAGCAAGGGCCCAGCAACCCGCCCGGAGGAAACCATGCCACAGTCTGCAGACAGGTCGCGACGGCCCCACGAGCCGAGGAGGAGAGCCAGGTCTCCCCTCACGATCCCCCAAGCGTTGTGGGCTGCCCACCCTTCCGGCCCGGGGTGTTTCGCTTGTGACTGTCTCAGTAGCCAAAGAGTGAAGGAAGGACGCGTGCGTTTCTTCTTGGACGCCTCAGTCATGGTGCCTTGAAGAGTAAGTCCCCTCTATAGACACAGGCCCAGCGGCAATCCTAGAGGGCTGCCCCCTGCTCTCCGTCCCCAGCCACAGCCCCACTTCCCTGTGACAGAAAGCTGAGGATGGGCGGTTAGCACGAGGACCGGCCTGGGCCATGAGAGGGGCCGACACAGCACACGTGGACACACTCAGGAATACAAAGCACTGAAAACCAGAGGTCCAGGTCCCCCAGCTGAGGGCACAGGACGACACACTGAAGGGGACAGAGAGCTCTCCAAGGCCACTGCTGAAAAATCCCCCACAGCACCAAACCCTCACGAAGACACAACGGCAGAAGGAGCCACTGACTGGAGCCCTGCCTGGGCTGAGGGTCTCGAAGGAGAGCTACCCACTCGCGCCAGCCGCCGCCCACCATCCTGGGTGCACCCAAGGCCGGCCAGGGAAGGAAGAACGAGACATCAGGGCAGCGCCCCGTGGTCCCGCCTCCGCCACACGCAGACTGTGACACGGCGACACCAACCCGTGTGTGGCCGCCCCCACCTCCACCACCACCGGCTCGCCAGCACCACCCTCGCTGGCGCCACCTCGCCCTCCACCCGGGACACTCTCCTCCCGCTTCGCCTCCCTCCTCTCATCCTCAGGACCCCACTCCCACCTGCCAAGGGGTACTTCCCAGGAGACAGAGCTCATCCAAGGCAACAGCCAGAGCCTGGGCAGCGCCGAGGCCGGCACACAGTGGGTCAGGCACACAGTAGGCCTGGGAGCACTTGCTGGACTGGCCCAGACACCATCCCACAACCACTGGGTGGGGCCCGACAGGAGCCCAGGCAGCGCGTCAGAGCTGCGGTGTGTGCAGCACAGCAGCCTCGGCATTCGGCTCCTGAGACGCTCAAATGAAAACAGAACTTCTGACGGCAGGGCGGCCTGGCCTCTGCGCCAGGACAAGAGCAGAGCATGAGGAAGAGAAGCTGGAGTAACGCCAGGCCGCCGCCCCAACAGCCTGTGCTGAGCTCCTCTCCTGTTCTCCGGTGCAACTCAGCAAAAAGGGCCCTGCTTCACGGGCACGAGAGCCCCCAGCTTGAGCCCCTCACCACTAACAACGGCCAGCCCACCCCCTGAGCCCATCCCTGGCCTCCAGCTGGTCTTGGAGAATCTGAACCATGTCCCCAGGTGGTCAGCCACCCGTGGGAAGGGGGCGCCAGGCCTTGGGAGGAGTGGGGTATGGGCACAGACTGACCCTGGACTCGGGGCACCTGCTCTGCCCTCAAGAGACCCGAGGCGGAGCTCGATGGGACGAGGAGCAGCTCTAGCTTCTGACAAAGTGACAGTGGCCGTGGGAAAGGATGACAGAGCTTGCGACCGTGTGCAGCTAACCCCCAGGTGCCCTGGATGACACTGTTCAGAGGCCTCTCCTCGCAGCCTCAAAGCTGACATTCAAGGGTGTCAGGTGGGGAAGCCCAGGCGTAAATGCCCAATGAAATACCCCTCCACTGTTCCCTGCAGCCACCCAAGATGCTGGCCCTCCAAAGGCCATGGTGACTGCTGGAAATAGCAGGGCAGGCCCTCGAGGGACTGCTCCAGAGGAAGCCGTGCAGCCACCCAGCCCCTTCGTCCCTTCCTGTCCTCTCAGGACACCCCCCACTCTGCCTGGGGACGGGGGACCTGGGCCTCCACAAGGGAGGGGCCTGGTGCATAACGGGACCTCGGCAAGCACCTGCCAAGTCTGAACCGACTGGGACCCCGGAGCTACCTTCTCGTTCTCCCAAATGAGCCCCTGGGAATCCAGCAGAGCCTAATTTGTCTAAATCCTTTTATTATCTGGCTTTAGGTTTTCTTTTTACATGAATTTAAAAAGAGGCACAGAAGTAGAAGAGCCGTATCTACAAAACTGGGAGAAAAGCCCCCAAAAGAGCCAAGTGAGAAGCACAGAAGCACAGCCCCGCCTGAGTCCGGGATCCGCTTCGCTGAGCGCCCGGCTGCTGCGCGGCCTGGGGAGAGCACATGCAGGGGATGCAGCCCGGGAAGAGTCGGGAAGGGTTTCTTCTGGAAAGCATTTCTCTCTTACGTTCCCTACAATGGTGCAAAGCCCACAGCCCGTGGGCTGCTCTGAGCACGCAGAGTCGGGGGACGGGGCTGTGCCCACTGGGTCTCCGTCAGAGCTTCCCAACCTGCCCAAGCCCAACCAGAACAAAGCAGCTTCTTCTCCCACTGGGGCCAAGCGAGCCTGTCAGAGACGCTGGTCCGTCCACACCTTGCTGCATAAATCCAGCAGGCAGAGACCGGTCCACACTGCTGCCGACTCTGAAACCTCACCGGGGAGCGGGAGACGGGCAGGGGCTGCTCCCCCGAGCCCCGTACTGGACTGTCGCTGAAAGAATGACCGCTGTCAGGAAGCTCTCTGCCACACTTGTTTTCTGGTTCCCACCGGGACACGCTGTGCATAACGCTGGGGCTCTGTCACAGCAGCCAAGCGAGCCAAAGGATGCCCTACCCAAGTCACATCAAACCACAAACGCACCAAACAAAGCCGTCACGATGCCATCACCCACTCACCAAACGTTTATGAAACGCCCACTGGACTTAGGCACAGAGGCTCTAAAGACAGGCCCCGCTCCTAGTTCACGAGACTGAAGCCTGAGGCTGACCAGTGCAGAAAACACAACCTCCAAGGCAAAAAGAAGCTGGGGACTCAGCCGCCCACAATGAGTAAACGCACGGGAACAACTGTTGTAGGCCTCCACGGGGATGTAAGGGGCTGAGATGGGTTCAGAAGTCCCCGGCCTCTGCCTGCGCCCTGTGGGGGAGGAAACTCATAGCTCTGGGGCTGTTCTCAGGGAGCCTGGCTGGGAGCTGACACCTCACAGAGGCACAGGGCTGAGGGAGAAATCAAATATGTTTCAAGGCCCCCTGCAGACTCCAGGCTCCCTGAGAACAGCCCGTGGGGAATGCACGAGGTGGTGAATGAACCAACAATAAAAAGGATCACAGCCGAGACCAAGGCATCAGCAGGAGGGACCAGAAGGGGCCCCGCTCACGAGCCCCCGGAAGGCCAAAGCCTTCTCCTTCCCCCTCCTCTCGTGCCTGCAAAGAAAACACACCAAGACCAATGAAAACGACCCAGACGTGCGACAGCCCAGCTACCTTCCCAAGCAGCCACAGCGCGGCCTGTATTGATCAACCCAACACCTAGGTAATGAGAAATTGCCAACACAGTCACCAGGGTAACAAGTGTGTCCAGGGTGGTCAATACGATCTGTTCTCAGGAGGAAGTTAGGCACTCCCCCTCGCCGGCCTCCTAATTGGCCTCAGAAATCAGGGGAAACTAGTCCCCAGGACTCGTCATCTGGCCAGCCGACAAATGCTTTGGAGAAACGTCCAGCATCAGCACTTGTCAGTTCCCAGCTTTCACTCCAGATGATGGGTCAGCAGTTTGCGGGGGTGGGGGGGGGCGCAGCTGCCAGGCCTCAGAGCCAGCAAAACCCGCCTGCCTTTCCGTCTCCCCGGTACCAGCGTCCTCTGCAACCCCGCAGGCTCCGTCACACCTGCACTCACAGTGGCAGGTACTGTGCCCTCCCAGCCTGACTGAAACCAGGCCAGCTGCAGGCACAAAGGGATGGGGAAGGAGCCAAGCCACAGTGGCACCCTTGCCACGAGCAAACTGTTTCCTCTATGAAATTAGAGGCCTGGCGACAGGGACTCAACAGGCATCCCATGCCTACTGAATAAGGATCCCGCCAAGAAGGGCTGCTAAGAACTCTTTCTCAAAGCCCAGCCACTGCTCATTTCCTGCCCCCTCACTCTACTGGGACCTGACTTGGAATCTCTGCTAGAACCTCTGAAAGCATGCTGCCTGGAGCGACTGACGACGCTCTCACACTGTGACAGAAAGGTCAAGTACACGTTTTTGGAGGGCAATTTGGTCAAACACATATATCTTTTAGGTAAAAAAAATTCAACTTCTAAGAATTTATCCAACCAAAACAATGCTGCTTATTGGTGGGGAAAACAAAAAACAAACCTGGAAATATCCACCAACAGGGGAATGAAGAAATCAGACCCATCCACACCACGAACACTGTATAGATTCTGAAAACAATTCAGTAGGCCCGTCTGGGTTGGTGCAGAAACACTGTCAGAAATTAGGTGGAAGAAAGCAAGGCTGCAGAGTACTAGTACAGAATGAGCACTTCTTAGGGGGCGGGTACATAAAGAGCTACTATGACAAGGAAAAAATTCTTTTTAATTTTTTAAATTTTATATCTATATGAGACAATAGACGTTCACTAAACTTACCGTGGTAATCATTTCATGATAACGTGTAAGTCCAATCATTACGCTGCAGACCTTAAACTTAACAGTGTTATTGCTTGATTACATCACAATTAAACTGGAAGAATAAAAGAGCTTGGGGCTTCTTCCCTGGTGGCGCAGTGGTTGAGAGTCCGCCTGCCGATGCAGGGGACGCGGGTTCGTGCCCCGGTCCGGGAAGATCCCACATGCCGCGGAGCGGCTGGGCCCGTGAGCCATGGCCACTGAGCCTGCGTGTCCAGAGCCTGTGCTCCGCAACGGGAGAGGCCCCAACACTGAGAGGCCCGCGTACCGCACACACACACACACACACACACAAAAGAGCTTGTATGTACACACATTTCTAGAAAGATGCCCAGGAATTTATCAGGCATTGCCTAGAAGGACGGACTGGGGGTAAGAGCGGTAGCGCCCTGCTGCCCACCCCTGGGGGCAGCCCTCAATCCTGCTCTGAGAATGGCACCCCCGGGCATAACTAGAGCACCGCGTGATGGCGCCGGACAGCAGTGACACAGGGCAAGCCCGGAGGAGGTGAGACGGGGAGGACTGAAGACCACCTTCACTTTTCACCTTCCTCCTCTGCAGAGCTTGGGTTTACCATGAAACCACCTGCCCTTCTGCAGCCCACACCTGGCCTCCCCTGGTGACACTCCCGCAGCACTTGCCCCAAGTCCCCAAGATCCAGGAACACTGAAAAAGCCTGGGCTGGTCCCAGCTGCCCATGGGCCTTTGACAAGCTCAAGAAATGGGTTCCTTCCCAAAATGAAGGCTTTAAAAAGCATCCCCATCCACTCCTGACTTCAGTCCAGGCCACCTCCTAGGCCTTCTCCTTCCCCTCACAGCTGTCAGGAGCACCGATTACTCATCATCCTCGGACCAGCTTGACTGAAGCGTGACATACATACAACTGTGTAGCTGCTGCCATGACAGTCACAGGTGAGGGTCCCCCAGGTCCCCAATCATATCCCAACCCAAGACTTAAGGAGCCACTCACCCTCCTTCTGTCACAGGTCAGTTTTGCCTTTTTTAAAATTTCAAGTAAATGGCATCATGCAGTGTGAACTGAATGAGTTGCCTTCCTTTGCTCAGTGAGAGATTCACGTTTCTGCACACAGCACCTGTCTCCTCCTGTTTCTTGCTCAGTGATGTTCCGTTCACGTGATGGACACCTGACTTGGTTCCCGGTTTGGGCTACTATGAATAAAGCTGCTGTGAACGCTCACACACGAGTCTCTGGGGGCCACACGTCTTCGTTTCTCTTGGGTCAGTAACCAGGAGTGGAACTGCCGGGTGGTATCGCCCGCATACAGCAAGCTGCCCCGCGGTGGCCCAAGCAGCTGTGCCGTGTCCCACGGTACCACCAGCGCGTGAGACCTCCAGCTGCTCCACATCTTCACCAGGCGAGAGCAGTATTTCACCGTGACCTTACTCTGTACTCCTCGTTCTGTTTTTAATTAATTATTTGGCTGCGCCAGGTCTTAGTTGCTGCACGCAGGATCCCTGACCAGGGCTTTTTTTTTTTTTTTTTTTTTTTTTTTTTTTGTGGTATGCGGGCCTCTCACTGTCGGGCCTCTCCCATTGCTGAGCAACAGGCTCTGGACACGCAGGCTCAGCGGCCATGACTCACGGGCCCAGCCGCTCCGCAGCAAATGGGATCCTCCCGGACCGGGGCACGAACCCACGTCCCCTGCATCGGCAGGCGGACTCTCAGCCACTGCACCCCCAGGGAAGCCCCCCTATACTCCTCTTGTGACTAATGACACCGAGCATTTTTCATGTCCTTTTTCATCACTCATATCTTCTCAAAGTTATTTGTTCAAAGTCTTTCACCCATTTTTTAAATTTGGTCATCTTATCAATTTGGAGGAATATTTTCTGTACTGTGGATAAAAGTCCTCAGTCAGACACACATGTTGCAAATATTTTCTCCTAGTCTATGTTTTGCCTTATTTTTCTCTTAACTGTGTCTTTTGAAAGCAAAAGTTTCTAATTTTGAAGTCTAACTTACCAATTTTTTTCATCTATGGTTCATGCTTTTTGTGTCCTAAGAACTCTTTGCCAAACCCAAGCAAAGCTTCCAGAAGTTTGTTTTTACATTTAAGTCCATGCCCCACTGAACTGATTTTGTGGACAGTATGAGGTCTCTATTTGTACAGATTCCCTGCTGTCTCAGCACCATTTGTTGAGACTCTCTCCCATTGAATTACCTCGTCACCTTCGACAAAAGTCAATCGGCTCTACACTCTTAGATTATTCCTGAACTGTCTGTTCTGCCCTATTGATTTACACGCCTATCCTTACACCATGACCACCCTGTCTTGATTAATGCCGTTCACAGTGTGCCTGCAACCAGCTGCTGGAAGCCCTCTAACTCATTCTTCTTCCAAACTCTGACAGCTGTCTTAGGTCCCTTCCATTTCTATAGAGATTTTAGAATCAGTTTGTCAATTTCTCCCCAAAAATCCTCCTGGGACTCTGATAGGGATTGTGTTGAATCTATGAATTGTCTTAACAACACTGAGTACTCCAATCCATGAACACGGTCTCTCTCTCCAGTTACTTACGTTGTTACCAGGTTACCCTTAATTTCTCTCAGCAACTTCTTACTGTTTCCAGTGTATGGGTCCCATACACATATTTTGTTAAATTTATTCCCAGGTACTTCGCAGACACATCACAGGGTGTCCCTCTTCAGTACCTTCAAATCATCCCGACACACCCCGCTACCGAGGAATGAGGCTCAGCGAGTCACAGCCCTCCGCACCACTGCCCACTCCCTCAGTCCAACCCTCAAGACCCTGGGACAAGAACGTCCGGACACCAGACGCAGCCACCCTCCTCCCCACACCAGCACCTACAAGTGCACAGGCCCCACCTCACCCATGCAGGGCATTCCCTCGCACCCTCAAAGTCCTGATGTCAACCTGCCCCTGACTCACATGACCCACGTGCTGCAGACAGGGGATCAGATGACGTCAAGGGTGGACAAGCTCGTCTGGCAGATAAGGACACTCGGCCCAGCAGGTTCCCTATAGGTTTGCACTGGCTGACCCACCAGCCAAGTCACCCCCACCGCCCTGTTATCCCTAGGTCCTCACGATTTAAGAAATCCCAAACTAGGAAGAGGGTGACCACCGTGGTGCCACGTGGACCCTTCTCTGTCCCTAACCTCTGCAAGACCGCAGAGCCCTCTACAGGCCCCAAGGTAGCAGGGAGCCGCCGTCACCAAGGGGGGGCGGTGCCACCTGGTGGCGGCAGCTCTCAGAAAACCACAGAGACGCTGGACGGCGGCCAGAGCCTGGGGTCATGACAGGCCCCAAATGAGCAAAATTACAGCAACGCCCTGACCGAAACACCCAACAAGGCTTCCCTGGTGGCGCAGTGGTTAAGAACCCGCCTGCCAATGCAGGGGACCCAGGTTCAAGCCCTGGTCCGGGAAGATCCCACATGCCATGGAGCCCGCGAGCCACAACTACTGAGCCCGTGCGCCTAGAGCCCGTGCTCCGCAACAAACGAAGCCACCGCAATGTGAAGCCCGCGCACCGCCACAAAGAGTAGCCCCCGCTCAGCACAACTAGAGAAAGCCCACACACAGCAACGAAGACCCAACATAGCCTAAACAAATAGATAAAAATAAATTAAAATATATATACATTAAAAAAGACACAACAGACTCCTGCCTGCCAGGCCAGGCCAAAACACCCTCCCAGCCCCTTGAACCTCTAACGCCAGGGCAACTGCTGGACTCCAACTTCTGCTGTCCGCTGAGGCTGGCTGATCACACTTTGGGGAAGGGGTCCCTGGACTAGCACGCAAAATCTCACGTCCACACGCACCCACTCGCAAACCTGTGTTTTTGTGGGGAGAAAGTACGACTTTCATCAGATTTTGAGAGATTCGTGACCCCATGGTGAGAAACTAACGTTCCAGAAGACTCTTCCATTTACAGATGTGGAAACGGGTGTAAAAGAGACCCCACAACACACAGGGGCTAAGCTGGGGTCAGACACATGTGCAGCCACAGTTTAACAGGGTCTGAGATGGCCCCAGTCACTACCGCTGCACTGAACACTGCGAGAGTGACAAAGGGTGTCCTTCAGCTCCTGGCGGAGCCCACCTCCGCCCACCAGGCAGGGACCCCCAGACAACGTCACCTTGGAACAGTGCACGTCTCTTCCTCCCACGCCCACCCCTTTGCAGGGACCCCACACTGCAGCAACGGGCCCCCAGCCTCTCCCTGTGTCCGAGAACCCTATGCCCATTTCCCACCCCCATACTCAATTTCAAGAGACGTGGGCTCCACCAATTTACCCTCCCTGCTCAGAAACCGCTAATGACGGCCCAAAACCCGGCAACAGAGAGCCAAACCCCTCATGCTATTTGTGGTCACACCAAGACTCAAGTCCAGCGCTGGACAGGCGGACTCAATGGGCCTGACCTCAGCCCAGGCGTCTGCACGTGCACCAAACTCCCCAGGTGATCCAGCTGATGGGCCACACTTACACCGCAAGCCTGTGACCCTCCAACCGGCACTCGACACGCGTACCCGCGTAAGCAGGGCAGGAGTTGCCGGAGGTGAGGGCCCGCCCCAAACGCCCTAGTAGGGACAGGAAAGGGCGGAAGAGCTAACGTTTCCGAGGAGCCCCCAGAAGCGGCCCAGGCACAACTGCCACAAAGCACATGAAAAGAAGGCTTCTCTTTACAGGGGCTCCCACCAGGAACCCCAGGAGACGAGGACAGCCAGCCACACCTCACTGCTCTGCAGTGTGCACGGCACCCAGCGCACAGGCGCATCTAACCTCCACCAACACAGCGAGGCAAGCCCTGCGGCCCTGCCCAAGGGCAAGGGACTGGCCTGGAGCAGTGCGAAGACTCGAAGAGGGGCGCCCTGACAGGCGGGAGAGCGGGACACGACTCCAGCCTTCGCGAACCACCTGTTTTCCCTACAGGGAAACGCGTGCCCCCCTTTCCTGCTGACCCCGAGCTGCCAGCAGGCGTGGGCAGCCCCCACCTCCGCCAGCGCTCCAAACCACCCCTTCCTCCCGCCTCCAGGGCCTGGTCACTAAGGGCAGGCGGGGTAAACACACAACACGCGTAAGCACGGGACCAGCCCAGAAACCCGCGGGCATAGGCCCCAACCATGTGCCAGCCGCTGGGAGGTGGGCGGCGGTGGTCAAGTTTGGAAGCGGGACCAAAAGGTCTCAAGGAGCAGCTGCACCTTCCATCGTGTCCAGCACACTGACCCTTGCGCCATTCTGGCCAGAGACGGCAGCCGGCTGCGCGCCGGCCCTGCTGCCCTGACTGAGGCGTTCAAACACTCCAGCAGCCGGTGCCACCCGGCGCGAGAGGGCCTCCGATCTCCCGCACAAGAGAAAAGTCATGGAACATTCTCTTCTGACGTGAGCCTTCCTGGGAGTGGGAGGGAAGCTTCCCCACGAGTTCATCAGCCCAGAGAAAAGGAGGAAACACAAAACATCTAGGCCTCGCTGGGGCAGCCCTACATGACCCTGCGTTCCGCAGGTGGAGTTCAGGAGGGAACAGCCTACTCTGTCCTCTGAGACTTAGCGATAGCGAGGCAGAAGGAAAACGAAGGGGCATCCTCAAGTGACAGACAGCTGGAGTCCATGGTGCGACGGAGCTGGTGCAGGTCCCAGAGGAGCAGTCAGAGGCTGTGATTACAGGACGGCCCTTTGAGGAGGGCTCTCTATCTAGGCCCAGCTTCCGAGAGCAGCAGGACAGACCCCCGAGAAGACACAGGCTTCAAGTCACACAGCAGACAAATAGGAGGCTCTCTAAACCCACAGGCCCCAGGCGCCAGGACTAAGCCTGAAGGACCCATCTCCCACCCCCACCCCCAGACCGGAGCAGTGGGCAGTCCGTCTGCAGGCGGACCGGGCAGGGAAGGGACCTGGGGGCTAAGGGCCAGCGGTGGAGCGACACTGGAGAAAGGGGCAGCGGCCCCAGAAGGACAGGCAGCAGGACAGATGGAATCGGGAGCAGGGAGCGGTGGGAAGATGCCCGTCTGAGAACCAGGCCCGCTCGGCCATCCAGCAGCCCCGCCTGCCATTCACCTGCTGGCGTTAGCTCAACAGACAAGCTGAGGCTGCTGCCAGGGCCTGATGGGAAACAATCCTCCATCACCCTGTGTTCCTTTTTTGCCCCTGAAGACTCAGTTTATCTCTACTCGTTACAACCACCTAAAAGAAATGACTCCCCTCAAAAGCAACTACTTCCTCAGTATAAACAAAAAAGAGCCCTTCAAGAAAACCCAACAATGCAGGGCCCACGCCTGCCAGCGCTCTGTCGAGAATGTCCCGTCCTCGGCGGGGAGAGTCCCTACTTCCATCTCCTTAAACCTAAGCAGCCGCAGGCAGGGCCTCTGCTGGAGGGAACCGGGCTGGCAGGGCCCATTCTGCCATCCGTGCGGGGAAAAGGTGGGGACCCTGTGGCCCAGGCGCCGTCCGCCTACCTGATGCTCAAGCCCGTGGTCTGGTCCAGCCTCTCCCAGCTCTGCAGTTTCGTCAGCAGCCTCTGAAAAGACACGGAAGTAGAGCCCTTAGAGCGCTGTGCCCGTCATCTCCGTGCAAGCGCCGGGCCCTGCCACCTCCTCCACACACGCACCTCGACCCCTAGCACGGCAGCACCGCACAAAACCGACGACATCACCTCCCTGATCCTCCGGAACGGCCCGCCCTGATCGCTGAGCTAAAACGCAGAAACGCGCTCATCCGCTCCAAAGCAGACAGGTTGCTTCCCAACCGCTGAAGCTACACTGCGTGCTTAACATCTCATTCATTCCTGGCTCCGTAACTTCAAGATTCCCAGCAGGCCAGAAGGACTGCGGGCTGGGGAAAGGGGTCGGGAGCAGACAGCCTCCTGGACGGTCCTGCGATAACCACCAGGGGGGCAGACGCTGCCCACGGCCTTGTCGCCCATCCTCCGGGTGCTCCTCAGGATGCCAAGCCCCAGGGCAGACAGACTTGGGCCGAGAGCCAAACCCCACCCCCCAACACACGCACGCGCGTTGGGCTGGGCCCCTGTGGCCGCTGGGAAGAACAGGGGGCAGCAGCGGTGTCCCCACCCGGCCCGCATCCCGGGCCTCCCGCCCTTGTATTCTCACAGCCGCTCCACTGACCCACATCCCACATCGGAGTCTTGCTACCTTCCCAGACCGCGTGCCTTTGTCTGGCCTCCCACTCCTTCCGGGGGCCAAGCCCAGCGCTGTTCAGTGCGCTCATTCAGCCACTCAAGTACTTCCTGACCCCTATCGTGTGCCGGGCACAAGACTGGTTGATAAATCTATTACTACAGCTGACGCTGAGTCAGTGTTTACCACTGTTTAAGCACGTTACACTACCTCATTTAATCCTCACAACCCTGTAGGGAGACACTCGTTCCTCGTTACACAGGTGGATAGAGACGTTAAGTGATTTGCCGGGGTCACACCGCCAGCGGGCACGCGACAGCAGGGCTGGAACCCAGGCAGTGTGATTCTACATGCAGAATCTTAACCAATTTCAAAACAAACTACGTCCAGAGAAAAGCTGCTGGACTCCGGAACTGCCTTTTCAGGCCAAGTGCCCACATAAGCCGACGCCTGAGGGATTTGTGCTCCAGACCCACGATGCCTCAGCTGGCAGTGAACCCACTGGGGGGCGCAGCTGACGAGCACTCTGACCAGACTGCAAGCTACGGGAAGTGGTGACATGGTTTACGCCGGGCAAACCAGAAAGGAAGGTGACTGAAGGTGACCACGGGGAAGCAGTGTGGAAGGACAGAAGGACCCCGGGCCTGGAGCCGGGAGGCCTTCGTGCTGGTCTGCTCAGCAAGCGAACAAGGATGCTTTCGGCACTGACGTCCACGACCATCTCCACAACAACCCACAAAATGTCCCCATGAGTCCCAGCAGCAGCCACAGGGAAAGGAAACTCAGCACAGGTGTCTGTTCACATCCATGGGTGGGAACAACGTGCTCCAGGTACCACAGCCACCTCCGCTCTCTGACTCAGCATCAGAGCTCCTGAAACAAACTACTACGAGCTCGGTGGCTGAGAACAATACACACTGACTGTCTCACAGCTCCGTAGGTCAGAGCCCAGCAAGGGCCTCACTGTGCCAGGTCAAGGGGTCGCAGGGCCACACTCCTCCTGGATGCCCTGGGGAAGAACCCGTTTCCTCGTCCGTTCCAGCCTCTAGAGGTGCCCACGTTCCCTGGCTCACAGCGCCTTCCTCCATTCATCGCCACCAAGAGCAGCAGCAAGTCCTCCTCACCTCACATGGCTCTGACCTCCAACCCCCTCCGGCCCCTGTCAGGACCTGTGAGCACAGCGGCCCAGCTGGGGCCCACCAGGAGCCCCAAGGGAGCCTCCCTACCACAGCTAGGGATCAGCACCCTTCGATCCCCTTTGCCCACAGTTCTGGGGAGCAGGATGGGGCTGTCTTTAAGGGTCACTATTCTGCCCACCATACTAGCCCAGCGGCTGCCACATTTTAGCTGAACAGCTGGAATGTAGGACTAAAACACCCAGGGTCTCCCCTAGCCAGCCACAGGACACCCACGGGGACCAGCTCACCTCCTTCTCCAGCTCCAGGTCGACCAGGGTTTCCTGCATCTTCTCCTGCCGCCCCAGCCTCCGCTGCAGCCCCTCCAGCTCCTCCCGGAGCAGCCCGTTGGTGTCCCGCATCTCCCTGGCAGGGGAAGCACAGTCACTCAAACAGCCGCACCGCCAGGGACGGTGCAGGAGCCCCTGGAGCAGGGGCTGCACCCAAGGAGGCTGCAAACATTTTGCACACGCACGCACACACCGCCACCAACCCCCCCCCCGGGCCCCTCACCGCAGGCAGGCGTTCTCCTCCCGCAGCTGCCGCAGCTCCCTCTCCACCGTGGGCAGCCGCGCCAGCTCAGACCTCATATTCTTCACGATTGCAGCATCCTGCTCCTGCAGGGTCAGCTTCTGCTCCAAATCCTGATCGAGGCCGGAGACAGAGGGGAGACAGTCATGGGCGCCTAACTGTCCCAGGTCCATGGCAACTTCCACGGCCCTGGCCCCCGCCTCTGGGCAGGCTGCGCCGGCTGTGCCTCTGCACGGTGTCCTCAGGGGACACTCCCAGGGTAGCCCCACGCGCCACGTGCCGTGCCGCCTGCAGGGCAGGAGCCCGTCACACGTCCGGCACAAGGACGCGCGGCGAATGCTCCATGAATCGACACCCACCCTCAAACGCTGGCTCTGCTTGCCACTCCCGTGGCACAGGGTCCTGACTGAGTCCTTGTACGGTGAGGACAGCCTGTCCATTACGACATGTAGTCCCCGGGAACACACGGAGACACCGGGGAGACTCAGTGACGAGTCACAGAACAACAAACACTAAGGGGCCCAGCTCTGGGCCAGGTACTGGGTCAAGCAGCGGGGACACCATGACACAGAGGACAGATAAGGTCTCTGCAGGGAAGAGCGTACAAAAGACAGACATCAGGTCGTGCAGGCAAGTCACTACTGAGAAGCGGGCCAAGGACTCAGTTGGGCGGACGAGGCAGGGGAGACGTAATGGGTCGTGTGAAGCAGTGAGGGCCGGGGAGGAGAGACGGACGAGCCGCAGAGGACAGCACGTGAAGACCAGAGGCGAAAGCGAGCCGGGAGGTCTGGAAGCTGACACGATGGAGCTGGGGGTACACGGAGCCAGAGCACGGGAGCGGGGCCCGGTGCGCGGACGGGGCTCTACGGGCAGCGGCAGCCATCACGGCTCCCGGCCGCGTCCTCCCACAGAGCGGCAGCACGGCCTGAACTAGAGTCACGCCGACCTGGCTCTGAGACCCAGCTGAGTCCTGCACTAGCCGTGCGACATCGCGCAGGCTGCTGTTCACCCTCTCCAGTTCTGTTCTATCATCTGCACAGCATCCCGTGGTACCTGAAGTTATCACACGTTTACTTTTTACTCTATGTGTTTGATTCTGATCTTCATCCAAAAGCATACGAGCTTCCTGGGAGCATAAATACGCACCCCGGCATCCAGCACAGCGCCCGGCACATAAGGAGACAACCGACATGTGAACAGCTACAGTGGACACAGGCAGCTAACTGCCACTAGATGCCACTGAGTACGCCCCCAGCTCTGAAACAGCCACGGGTCATGGGGGCCGGGCCCGGCGCTGTGACATCTCCCAGGCACAGGCCAGGGACTGAAACGGAGCAACTCACCTTAATCCTCTGCTCTTGGTCCACCCGTGCTTCTTGGCTGGCCTGGAGCTCCTGAACCTTCTGGTTAGCTTCCTGCCATTTCCTATTAAGAAAACAGTACACCATGTGCAGAAACAGGCATGTGGTAAAGCCAGCACCTGCCCGCACTCTAAAAGCTCTCCAGCACAGACACACTCACTCACACACGCGTGCAAGCACACTCCTGCACGCTCCCTGCAAGGACGCCTCAGGGTCCAGGGCCCAGCCCCTGCTGGTGGCTCTGTGGCCTGAGTCGCAGGGCACGTGGGTAAGTCCAGACCACCTGCGAGTCCTCTCGCCTCCCCACACCTCTCACAATAGGAGCTTCTGCTGGCCCTGGAACAGCCAAAGCCAAGGACCCGCTCAGGACCGGCCCACCCCCCCCAGCCCTGCCCCATTCCACCGAGTGGTCAGAACTCCCCTAAGGCAACACCTGCTAAGGCAGAGGCCACGAGCTTTGGGAGAGCGCTGTCTTCCACCTGCATCTCCTGGCGAGCTCCTCCATCCTGCCGTGCCTTTGCTCAGAGGGCTCCCTCCCCAGGAACGTCCTTTCCCACCCACGTCCCCCCTGCCCCAGGGCATGTCCTACGCACGCTCAAACCCAACATCTTCTCTGAAAGCTCCCTCCAGGAAGGCATCCCACTCCCAGAGGAGGAAAGAAATGACTGTTCCCGCTTCTTACTCTTGGAACATTTGAACACTGCTCTGTTCTGGCACTAAAAGGTCCTGGCTTCAAAGGCCTCAGTGTGTCCCGACAGCTGTGGGTGGGAGGCCAGCACACGAAGGGCACTCGTGGAACCTCAGAGCTTCAGTGCACACGACGATCGTGAACGCTGGGCGCTCACGCCGCAGAGGGCATACGCAGGAGAGCGAGCCTGGGTCTGGCACATGGTTAACGAGTGGACGCCCAGCTCGGCACGCAGCCCAGCAGGCTTCGGGCCAACTGCACCCAGGTGGACAGCTGGCCAGGCTTACCTGGCAAAGGGGCGGGGACCCCTGCCCTGAAGGGGGCGGACCTGCCCGCCTCCACGCTCACCTGTGCTGCAGCTCCAGCTGCTCCTTCAGCTCCTGCCTCTCAGACTCCAGGCGTTTCACCTGCATCTCCTGGTTCATCACGCTCCACTGCAGGTCCGAGAGCCTCCCCTTCAGCACACTGACGGTCTGAAAGCGAGACAGACAAGAGCCGGTCCCCTCCCGTCCCGCTCTGGAGGGCGAGGACAGAGCCATCTCCTCCTTTGGAACACGTGACCGCCCCTCAACCCCACCTGGGCCCCGCCTCGGTGACCCGCGGCCTCGGGAGTGAGAACGCTGCCGGCCAAGGCGGGCCCGGGCCTCACGCCTGGCGGCCTCCACACCCACACCCCACGTCACCCCTTCCCAGCCAGCGTGTGCACAGCCCCCCAGTCCGTGGCGGCCCACACCCACTCTGTCCTCAGCCCAGAATCCCTTCTCTAACCACTCCACCCCAGCACCGCGCCCCCCGCCCAGCTGTGCAGGAGACGCTACACGGGGACACGCCGGGCACCCGCCAAGCAGTCAGAAGTGGGCGCCGAGGCTCCTCAGCATGACGCCACGAGAGCCACACACAGCGAACGGGAGCTGCACGAGTGCCGCGGAGGCCAGAAGGGGTCATGGGGGAAGGCACGGGGAGGCCTCCAGGACAGCGAGTCCGCTAGACGGACACTGGGGCGGAACCGCAGTCCTCAGCTCGGACCACACCCTCCCCAGACAACCTTCTGGTGAGGGGCCCCCACTTGTGGCTTTCCTGGGGCAAGAGAGCACGCCTCCAACAGGAAAAGCCAGCCCACTCAAGGGCGTCACTCTAAGTTAACAAGTGGAAACATCGCCCCATCAGCCTCTGAGAGTCAGACATCCACCTACAAGCTGAGGGCAAGAGGACGGCCCGGCAAACTCACCACAGTGAGCAACCCTCGCACGGGGCACCGTCTGCAAACACGGAGGCCACAGCAGGCCCCCCAGGGAGGCTGATGGCGGGGTGGGTCTGTGTCCTACCCTCTCATCGACCTGCATGGTTTCCTTTATTATAACAGTGACTCTCAATCTGGGACCCAAAAAAGAACGAAGATACTTAAGATTTATTTAACAATGAACATATCCTTTGAGGATTCTTCCTGAACTAAATAAAGGTACAGGCGCTGTGCTGAATACAGGAGTCAGACAGCCCACCGCCTGGAGGACAAAGCTGCGCGAAAGCCAGGCCACCACCAGGATGACCTCAGAGAGCACGAGCATCTAGGCCAGGCACCACGACAAGAGAACACAGCTGTGCGGGCGGGAGGTTTACAAACCTAGACTCGGAACCAAGGACGCCTTCTCCACGGGGTGAAAAGGGAGATGAGCAACGTCAGGGTCTCCGTCCCAAACCGCCACAACCCTTGCCACGCCAGGCCCCACGGGTGTCTGCTCTGCAACTTCTGTGCCAAGGGTGCCCCCCAAATTGCTCCTCACTGAGCCATGTGCAGGACATGCCCACCCCCGTCCTCCAGAGAAGCCTGCGAGAGAGCACAAGCAGGCACACACCCAAGGCGGGAGGAGGACTTGTCTTACGGCCGCTCCTGCCAACATCCACGTCAGAAGACAGATGTAGGAACAAGCTTAACATGCTCTCCAGCGCCGCCAAGGCAGAGATAACCTGGCGCTGCTCCGAAGAGCCACCAAGGAGAGAAGACCACGCAGACACAGAACCCCGGTGATCCCGCGGCCCCCGACTCCCCCCCCGGCAGCGTCTCATCTTCCTCCTCGCAGCACCTGTGATCCTGAGCAGCACAGCAAAGACACAGGGAAGGTCAGAGGAGTCCAAGTTCCACAAGCATCAATGTCTGGGTTCTGTCTCTGAAGTTTACACAACCTTCGGTTGGTAGAGACCATAAGGACTACGGTTGATCTATGCTCTGGTTCCAGACATATTCTCAGATGCTAACAAACCTTATTAATAATCAAAGAAATGCAAATCCAGAGGCACATCTCCAGGGGCGGGGGCGGGGGGGCAGAATCACAAGTATTTCCAGAAAACACCATTATCCGTGACAGGTAGAGGTTCCAGTGAAAGTAGAATCCTCAACAACAGCTACTAGGAGAACACAGCAACTGGTAGCAAAAGCCATAGAGAGACCTGTACCTGGTGATCGTATAACCCCATTCCTAGGGACCTGTCCAAACGAAATCATTCAACAGAAACAAAAAGGCTACACGCATGAAGCTATCTACCACATATGTATCTGTATCAGGGTGTGTATGTGTGTATAAAAAAAAAACACTTGAAAGTGACCAAAAACAGGTTAGTCAACCACTAAAAATCATAATCACAAAGACTAAAAAAGTATTCAACTTACTAACTGAAAACCACAGAATGGAAAATTAGTATTTCTGCTACGATCACAACTACGCAAAAAACGTAGGCACACACGTGGGAAGCAGAAGTACACAGGGGCGCTACCACGGAGCTACCGTGCTGGAGGTGGGAGTTCGTCTCCTCTCCGCCCAGAGACTGCTCGCAGGGAGAGGGCAGCACCCCAGCCCGGGGCCCCAGCCCCTCACCTCGCCGGCTTCGGCCAGGCCGTCCTCCTGGTCCCGCAGCCTCTTGCTGGCCGCGTCCAGGCTCTGCTGGCACACCCTGTAGCGCTGCAGCTGCTCCTTCATCTTCCCCTCCGCCTCGGCTTCCCGCTCCTGCAGCTGCCGAATGCGCGTCAGGAGCTCCTGGTTGCGGTCCACCTCGCGCTGCCAAGGAGAACGCCTGGTGAGACGGCGCGTGAGCGGGCCGAGCCCAGCCCACTCTGCCCGCCGGACAGGACCGAGACCCAGAGCAGAGCCACCGACAAGGCAAGAGCCAAGCCCACAGGCACCCCGAGGCCGCAGCGGGACGCCCTCCAAGGTGAGCGCCCGGCCACAGCGGCGCGACGCCACATCTCACGGCGCCCCCCGGGAGGGCGCTCGGCACACGTCACCGCCACCGACCACTGCTCACGGTGGCCATCTGCAAGGAGGAGCACAGCGATCTCACTCAGACTCGACCTTGGGAAGATGCCTCTGAGCTTGGCAGCTCCGGCAGGCTCCCGTTCCAGTGAGTCGGCACACCTCCAGAGAGTGGACGACCGGGCAGGGACAGGGGGCGTGGCCAGGAGCCTGCAGGCAGGAGCACGTGACCCTGGGCCCTCATCTCCCCCAGAGCTTCAGAGCCACCCTGCACTGGCCCCCTCGAGGGGCCGCGTGGCTTGCGCTGGTAAGGAACGCACAGAACTCAGACTCCTCACTCTGACGATCCCTCGGGGTCCGAGGGGCAAGTGTCGGCCACTGAGGTTACCCTTAGCCCAAGAAGCAAAGGGACCACAAGTGGCAGCCAGAGTCCCAGGGGCAAAGGCACCAAGTCCTAGTTACATGGAGCCTGACACTCTGCTGACCTCTGACCTCTCATCAGGAAGCTGAGCCGCAGAAGCTCCCGCCAAGGGCTGCCTGCCGGGCACTCGCAGGGCCTGCCGTAGTCAGAGGCAGTGCTGAGACCAGGACTCTCCGAGCCCAGCGGCAAGGAGGAGCTTAAGAAAAGCACGGCCAAGGCCACGGCCTCTTGCTGATCCAGGGTTCAAAGGAGCCACCAACCGCGGGTACAGCCTCCAAACCACCAGGAGGCCTTAAAGCCTGGGGACCTGCCAAGACGCAGGAGTGAGGTGCTGTGGCTGTGCAGGGACCCGGCCAGCACGTCACAGGGCAAGACGTGGCATCTCTCCTCAGGCTGCCAGTCCCAAGTGCACATGCGGCAGTCCAGGCAGGTCCCCAGACCTTGGACACTGAAGTCTCACCATCTCATAGGTATTTCCAGGTGGGAGGGCTGAGATTCCCACCCACCTGCCCTCTCCACCCACTACCAAACTGGCAGTCCCTGAAAAACCTTCGCAGATACCCAAGACTCAAAGGGACAAACTGAAAACCACTGGCTCAGACGGTTCGAGGGCCGTCTTCAGCTAAGTCCACGGGCAGCGGGGAAAGGCCTCTCCGAGAGGAAGGCGCAAGTTCAGCGAGGGGGCCCCAGGATTAAGCTCAGTCAGCCCTGTACCCTTGGATTTCCCCAAGAAAGACTGTCAGTGACTCACTTCAATACTTGCAAGATTCCCCTGGCCTCTCCCTCTTCCTCTTCCCACCAGCTCCCCCAGGACATCTTTCCTAGGACAACCCAGAACATCGGCCGAAGCCCCACACTGAGCAGTACCAGGGCCAACGCCGAGGCAGCATCCCCCACCTGCAGCACACTGGGCTACTGAGTCCACACAACACACCACGGCCACGGGCCTGCACATCGGGCTCGAGTACATCCAGTTAGCATCTCACCCTCGAAGCCATCAGCTATTTCTACAGAGACCAGGAAAGAGTGGGAATATGCCACGTAAGGTGAGAATGGGGCCAGACATCCATCCTCAGGGAAGCACAGAGGCCAGAGACTTTCTGGTCCAACGCTCTGCCTGTGGCAGCATTTCCACGACTCATCAGCACTTATTAAACCCTGGCAAAGTGCCGTTAATCAACGCAAAGGAAGCGTGGGATTGATGCACGAAGTAAAAACCTAGCATCTCCTCTGGGTAACAGCCTGCCCTGGGTAAGGCAAGGGCAACCTGAAGCAGCCCCCGAGATTGGGGCTCTTGGCGCTGAGGCCTTATAACCATTTGCACAAGAGCCAGCCTGGACCTGAGACTCTTACACAAGCCGGTGACTTTCGAGGCCTGTAACCCCCAGGCCACCTGGCATTTGTGCCAGACCTCCATCCCAATTCTCACAGAGAAGACAGGGCAACGAGGCAGCCAGCGGAGACGAATGCCCACCAGCACCTCACTGGGCAGACGTGGCAGGGCAGCCGTCCCTTCGTGCTGCCCTCCTCGGGGACACAGAGCACACCTGAGGCCCGACCCACTTCCTCAGGTGGCCTAAGAAGGCAGGCCCTGGACACCTGGAGGAGAGCACCTGGGCCGCTGGCTGGGCTCTTGCTCCCCGCGGTCTGGCAGGTACACGCACCGCCCCCTTGCTCTGGGGGGCCCCACCAGAGCCCACCTCATAGCTCCTGGCACTGGCGCTGGCTGCCCGCTCCAGTTCCACGCGGGCCCTCTTGTGACTCAGCTCCATCTGCGTCTTCTCCCGCTCCACCTGGATGAGGGGGGACCTGGAACGGATCTGCTCTGCTCGCTCCTCCAGCTGACCGGGTCATGTGCAAAGAAAAGACAGGTCCTCAGAAGCTGCGTCAGCCAGGCGAGGGGCTCACTCAACACTCCCTCACCAAGCACCTGCTCCCAGCAAGGCCCTCGCTCAGCCCTGGGGAGGAAGGAACACCGGGCCCCCAGGTGGGAAAGGAGTGCAGGGAGGCAGCAAGACAAGAGAAGGTGACAAAGGACGAAAGAGGAAGGTGCGTTTTCAGATGACAGTGTGAGGGCTTGTTTCCTATGCCGTGTAACAAACTACCACCAACGCAGCAGCTTAAACGCCCATATGCTGGCTGTCGGTTTCATGGGTCAGAAGGCCGGGCACACAGAGCCAGGTTCTCCGATCAGGGTCTCAACATCTAAAATCCATGCAGTCGGCAAGCTGTGCTCTCCCCTGCAGCTCAGCAGCCTCTTCCACGCTCCTATTTCCTTGCTGGCTGGAAGGCCCAGGCTGCTGTCAGCTCCCAGAGGCTGCCCACATTCCCTGCCACACGGCCCTCTCCACCTCCAAAGCCAACGAGGGAGAATCTCACACGTGTGGAATCCCTTTCCTGCTCTGCATCTCTGACTTCTCTGTCTGATCTCTGAACCCAGATTTTAAAGACTCACCTGATTGGGTCAGGCCCACACAGGTACTCTCCCTACCTTAAGGTCAACTGATTGGAGCTATTAATTCTATCTGCAGAACCGCGGGGCCACAACACCTAGTTAGTGTTCGATTAAGTGGGAGAAACTCCAGTCCACCTGGGACCAGCAGTTTGGGGCCCATCTCAGAAGTCTGCGTCCCCCAGAGGGTAGGTAAATAAGGTGGAACTGAAGCTCTGAAGGGCCTCAGAAGACACAGCCAACAGTACCACCAAATCACCGACTGCAAGGGCCTTGTCTTCAGGGGGCTAGAGCCCAACCCCTCCAAGAACGGCCTGCAGTCCAGCAACACAGCATCTCCTGGGCACTTAACAGAAATGCAGAGTCTCGGGCCACACCGCACAGATACCAAATTGGAACCTTCCTTTTAACCATATCTTCAGGTGATTCATATGCACGTTAAAGTTCAAGATGCTCTGGGCTATAGAAAGTGGTTCTCATTTCAATCAGGGACATGGGGCACTGTCTGGGGACACAACTGATCGTCACAAGAAGGGGCAACACTCTGTGTTGGCTCCTGGCATGTAGTGGGTAGAAGCCAGGGATGTTGCTAAACATCCCACGATGCACAGGAATGTCCTACAAAACAAAAAATTATTCAGCCCAAAATGTCAACAGTGCCAAGTGTGAGAAATCCCAGGCCAGAGAAAAGACATTTTCTCCACCCTTCCCCCACATACTTTGGAGGCCAAAGTCCACACTTTCTTTACCCCTCTGATATTTTCTCTCATTTCAATTCCCACCTGTTGACATTTGGGAGTTCCTAACTCTACCCTCCATCAAACTCAGTCTTCCTAGTCTCACTCTGAGTCTGCAGCTAGGGCCCAGCTTCTTCAGAGGATGGCGGGACCCCAGCTCCGAGGGTGTGGGTACCACACGGAAGTCCCGGAGACACACATCCATTGGCCACATCTTCCTGGAACATTGACTATATCTGAAGGAAAGTCACTGAACATATTTTTATATTTAAGTCAATACTGACACGTAGCACAGCAGACTATAAACACCTGCACACAGAAACAGGAACCTTAAAATAAAGCAGGGGAGGGGACTAGTAGGCAACACACTGCTCTCTGCCTCCAGACTCCCCAGACCTGCAGCTGCTCTGTTCCCTCACTTGCTATTCCCTCACCTGCCAGGCATGGTAGGAAAGAGACAGAACACTGACTGAAGTCCTGAGACAGGACAGGTCCAAGGTCAGGGCTCCTAGGCAGGTCCGGTGCCACATGGCTCTCTAACCAGCTCACTCTGGCTACAGCTCTCATTTACTGATCTCCCAACCGGGGAAGCCTTTCAGGTCATAGGTGAGTGAGAACAAAGGACCCTGGAAATTCTAGACTCTATAGTTCCAACAGGCCAAAAGTTCCCAGACATCTCCATCAATAAAATTATAACTTTCTTAGACCAAAGATGCCAACTTCATATTCTGCCAGTGAGCAAGGATCAAAAACAAAAAAAAACAAAAAAAACCCTATAGTCTGTCACCACCACCATTTCAAAAAAGGTGTTTTAACAACAAAAACAAATATAAATGACCTAATTTCAGGATAAAGAACAGTCCTTGCCAAAAAAAAAAAAGGGCAGTGAGCAACTTAGCCCACTAACAAACACATAGTGATTCAACTATTCAGCAAACGAATGCATACAAACACAGCAGCCCCTGTTTTAGCAAATGTGGCATGGACTCATCAGGGCTCCCAGAGCAACAGGAAACCACTGGCTCGTCTGACACAGGACATTAGAGCAGAAAGGCTGCAGCAACACAGGCAAGGCTGACAAGAGAGAAGGAATGCAAGCAGAGAAGCCAGAGATCCCCTGATGCAGCCCTGACAGTGGCAGGGGCCTGGACATGGCTCAGACACCACATCCCCTCCCTATGTGGACCCAGTGATCCCTGCCCCAACTAGCACTGACCCCACGACTCTTCAGAACCTGAAGTCCTTCAGGAGACCTGAGCCTTTACAACTGTGTCCACAGTGAGCGTTGCCGACAACTTGGAATAAAGTGAAATGAGACTATGAGCAAAGTGAAACGATAAAAATCACCCCACGGCAGACTGAAGCGGAGATGTGCAAATGGCCCCCACAGTCTGAGGCTGTCATGTGCCCAAGCCTTCACTCCCTGCCCTGCCTTTCCTGCCAGGCTGACCGAGAACCTGTGCTTAAAACACAGCCCTCCCATGTGTTACACCACCAAGGGAGCCGGCAGCTGGCTACACAATTCCAGCGGTCATGTGCCCAGGCAGTTTGGGACTGTTTCCCTCGATTAAATGAATAAAGTGGCTTTCCAATCCTAGCTCTAGTGTCTGCGAGCTCGTTGGTGTCAGCACAATGCTGACCCACTCTGGGGGTGCTGTTATCTCAGGCTTTTGAGCCAGGACAGCTCAGGGCCAGACCATGACCTCTGGCTATCCTCCAAAACTATGCCTATCCACGTTGGAGATGCGGGAGATGGCCAGCTGACCTCTAGGCTGAGAAAGCGCACACCTGCCTCAACCATATGGGAGTTGAATCAGCCCTACCGAAGGGAAAGTCTCTGTATGTAGAGGCCCTTATCCTGACACAAACCGCTCTCCTACACCATCTGGAACTCGAACCAGCCCCACCTAAGAGCAGGTGTCTTTACCTAGAGGCCCCTATCCCAACACATACCACTCACCTGCATGCTCTGTTGGTACTGCATCTGCAGAGAACCTTGGGCAGAGGTGGAAACATCCAGTCCAGATCCTCCCTCCACTCGCTGAGAAATGAAGTTGTTCAAAGACCTCAGGGTGGACAGGACGGTGGTATTCTCCCCCAGGTCTTCCATGGCCACTTCCCTTCTGGAGGAAAGCAAGGCAAGGGTCACAGGAAGCCTTTTCATGAGCCATCAGCTCTGCCAGCTGCCCAGTCAGGGGGACCTTCGGGCAGTCCCACTCCCCTAATGCTCTCTCAGAGCCCTTATAATATTCCAGTGTCCGTAACCACATTCTTTGGAGTTCACTGGGAGCCCACACTGCCAATTTCTCAGAGAAGAAACGGAGGCATAAAAGTACAACACGCCGCCAAGCTGCTGACCTGCACACCAGGAGGACAGACAGACGGCTCTCAAGATAAGGTGCTCGACAATCAGGTGGCACGTCTCCCACATAAGCAATCACAAAAAGCCTAGCTTCTGGGAATCAGAAACAAAGCACACAATGGTGGCAGTAAGGATGACAACCACAGCAACGCTAATTACAGGATAACAAAGACGTTAGTAAGTGTCACTACTATTTCAGCCACAGGCACCACACAGAAAGGCACCTGATGTTCACTGGGCACCAGGACTTCCTGAACCTGTCTCCTCATCTGTACACTGAGGATCCCACTTTTCAAAGTTGTGAGGATTGTAAGGGCCCAAAAGAAGTCTCCAAATGGCAGACGGCACAGCTATTGCCGCGGAGTCTATCACTTTGCTTGTAATTTAACATATGACACGGCAATCATCACAATGGGCAGATAAATGAAACCTTCTTACACATTCTTTTAGAGATGATAGAAAACGAGGCTCCAAAAGTTACAGAACCTAGACTGGAACCTGGGTCTGTCTGGCTCTAAAGGTCGAGGGCACTCCACAGGCCACTGTGTGAAGGGCCCAGGACACGCAGAAGCAAAGAACACGCATCCCCAGCCCTGCGCTGATTCCAGCCTCACACCAGGCCGTCTACCAGTCAGAAAGTGTGGAAGTGTCCTAGGCAGAGTTAACAGCCAAAAGGTGTGAATTCCTACAGGTGCATACTGTGTTCCCCTGAGGAAAGCAGCCGGCTCTCACTGATTTCGCCTAAGTATTAGACTGAAGGCACCTGCCCCCAAAAAAGGTGAAGAATCTTGGTTTGATTCTGCATTTCACACTTAACAAGAAACTTGGCCTTGGGCACGAAGAGCCCTTGTCTTCTGTAGGCCATCGTTTCCACCGCTGCACAACACAGCTGTTCTACCTCTCCTTCATACTACAAATGGAAAATGGGCTAGAAGACAGACCGGGGAGGGGCACTCACAGTGCTGTGAGCCTCCCTGAGAGACACAGGCCCACGTGGAGCCAGGCAGCAGCGCTCTGCTCTGGAAGGCAAATCCTCCCGTTTGACCAGGACCATACTTTCCATCCCATGATGGGAAATTTAGGCAATACACCCTCTTCTCAAGAGCTGATGCACTTAATACAACAGAATGAAAAGCACACGTCCATTTTCACCTGCCTGGAGCTAAACCACTCCATAAGGCAAGCGATAAGGTGAAAGCTCAAACTCCATGCTCTCTATCAAAGACACTCACTTCCAGAAGTCTAGTCGCTGAACGTGAACTGCTCTCAGCGGAACCCCTGAGCTGGGAGTCAGAGCACACTGCCTCTCGACTGCCCTCCTTGGCAAAAGGACACCCGAGGGCACCTACAGAAATTGCGAGGATGCTCCCCACCCGGCAACACCACTTCACACCGCCACGGGCACTTGCGCTCCACCCGGCAACACCACTTCACACCGCCACGGGCACTTGCGCTGGCCTAAGTTCACCACCCGTTTGTCTGCTTTCTCCTAACTTAGGCAACTCCCACGCTGCTCAAGTGAAGACATGCGGGCGACAGTGCTGTAAACTCGAAAGGGCGGGACTGGGGGAAGGGCTCCTCTCTCTGCACTGGGCCGTCTGGGGGCGGCGGGGGAGGGGGGGGTGCGCCTTCTTCCCGGAGGCCGGGCGGTGAAGCACCTCTCCTCCGTGGCCGCCTCCGCCCCGGCCCTCGCTCGCCCCCCGAACCCTGGCCATTTCCATTTGCTCCTTTCGGAGAGGAAGCCTTGGGGGGCTGCACGGGACGCGCCCAGGCTCGGAGGACAGAGCACGGAGCGGAGGGGCGCGCCGGCAGGGACCCCGGCCCCGGTGAGCACGCGGACAGACAGTGGACACGCCGGTAACAGCCCCAGGGCCGGGGTCTAAGAAGGAAGGGGGGACGCCGAGGGGGCGCCGTCTCAGAGCCCCAGGGCAGGGGGCGGCGCCCGCACCCAGACCCGGCGGGCTGCCCCAGCCTCTTCTTCGCCCGAACCCCGCCGATTCGGCTCAGCACCCGCCCCCAAGCCCAGCCCGGTACCCCTCCCAGGACCCCGGCCGCTCACCTAGACGCCTCAGCCTCCGTGCCGCCGTCGCCGCTGCTCAGATCTCCCTCTTTTACGCCCGCCTATCGCGAGACGTACGCCTGCGCTCTCGCGAGACCTGGGCGGGGCAAGCCGTAAAACTCCGGGCCCGCGCACCAACGGGTCCTGGGGCCTTCGTGTTCGCCCCCATAGCCACCCACCCGCAGGAGACCCCGCTCGGAGAGGACTGGGAACCAAAGGCCAGCCCGTGGGACTATCTTCGTGGCCCAGGCCTCTGCGGGTCAGGCTTCCACTGGGCGGCTGCCTGGCACCGTATTGTGGGAACAGCACCGGCCAACGGTGGCCTCGCAGGGCCAAACTTTCCAGCCCGCCGGACTAGTCCGCAGATTTTGCCCCTACAGTATTTGCCTGAATGAATGCCTTTTTTACTTTCCCCTGGCCCTCTAAAACAACGCGAAAAACCGGTCTACTAAGCTACCCTCCCAGCGCCCTGTGAGCTGTCGGGGCGCGATGCCGTCGTCTGGGTCCCAGTTCTCCAGGGCGCAAGGGCAGAGCGGGGCGAGGTCAGCCCACAGCCAGCAGATCCCTCCTGGAACCACAGCAACCTGCGTCCACTAACGGGTCTCACCGGCCCCTCCTCCTCCCCTCCCCCTGCTAAGCGTCCGAGGGTCTGCACCGAATTCCCTTCCAGAGAATAAAACACAAGGTTTTGTGGCCGGAAGGAAACGGGATGGGGAGGTGCAAGCAGGACAGGAGGCTCTCTGGGCTACATTAGCGGGCTGCGAGCGCAAATAAAACAAAATTTTAGAAGTCGGGCCTGCAGCCTACTTCAGTGATCTGGACTACCCTAGGACCCTATGGAGATTCCTGGGTATCTATTCTTTCCCCCAGCGATCCTTCGGATTTGTGAACTAAAACTGCTGCCTGCCGTATCAGTAAATAAAAGACGTTCCGGTCACCAGCCACTACAGCCACCCCCGATGGTGAGACCAGGGAACTCGGGATGGAAACAGCATGCCCGCCGTCAGACACTGCAGCCACCACCTCACCGCCCCGCCACCCCAACGGCACACCGAAGAAACTCAGGAAGAGAAAACATAGGACGCTGGCCCCAGAGAGCTGAGGTGCACATCAAAGAAATGATTTCAGTGACCCCCGACTCTGGCATCTTCCCAAACGTAGAAAAGCACTAAATTCCTTAACTTGAGATGTCTTGCTTTTCTTTTGTTAACAGTGATCATTTGATATTCCAACTACCTGGTCTTTGCTGCTAAAACTCCTATAGATCCTGGCTCCCCCCTTGCCGCTTCGGAGCAATCTCCGAGTTATCTGAGATGCTGTGTCCGGGCTTAAGTCCTCTGTTTTGTCCACCAAATAAAACATAACTCTCAGCTTTCAGGTGGTGCGTTCTTTTTTCGGTCTGCACATTTAATCATCATTACAATCAATAAACTCTTCTTAAGAGATGAGCATACCTCCAGGAAATGGCTTTGAAGAAATTAATTTTTCAAAAGATGGACTTAAAAGCATGGAATTCCATAAAGTAATACGGCCTGTATTGTTTTGTAAAGTTGCATCGAGTTCCCGGAAGAGTAGAAGGAAACAAACGCACACACCACCTCTCCGCTTGCTCCGGCACACTTACCTGTAAGTCTTCGGAGGCCGGAGTATGACAGCAACAATCCCAGCGAAAAGCAAAGCACACCCACCCCGTACATAATTCATACCAAACGTCTTCCCTGATTGTTCTGAGAACTCTCACTGCTTGAAGAATGGATGTATTTCCAGATCATTCGCCAGAGAGATGGACACAAATCCCCAGACTGAAACTTCAGATTTTTTCTACATTACGCGGTAAACCCAAAATAACACCTGGAAACCTGTGGGTTGTTTTGGAGCAAGGGTGGAAGCCTGTTTCTCTGTAACATACTAACGTGGGTATGAAGAGAAAGTTACATAAAGGTGTCCGTGTGTATGTTTCTCTGCCTCCTAGTGTTTTTTGTTTGTTTGGTTTGTTTTTTTTTGCGGTACGCGGGCCTCTCACTGCTGTGGCCTCTCCCGTTGCGGAGCACGGGCTCAGCGGCCATGGCTCACGGGCCCAGCTGCTCCGCAGCATGTGGGATCTTCCCGAACCGGGACACGAACCCATGTCCCCTGCATCGGCAGGCGGACTCTCAACCACTGCGCCACCAGGGAAGCCCGACTGCCAGTGTTTTTATCCTTCCCTCAGTCTGCCTTCCCATCCTTTAATCTTTGCCTATCTCTTCCTCTTCACAAATCATGTTATAGAGACTTTTTTAGCATATGTCTTGGACACTGAATATAGGTTTGTCATATCTTTTGGGCTTAAAAAAAGGTCCCCCATTTGTCCTGCCCGCTGCATCCGAGATCAAGCTCGGATCTCCCCAGCCACACTTCAGGAAAGGGCTCAAGCTACATTTGCAGTGAAAAAGAACCAGAAACAGCAGAAGAAACTCTCATTCCTTCACAGACCTTCCCCCTTCCCTCTTCGGTACTGTGTGGCCAAGAGGTACACCTCTGATGATTCCTTCCTGCTGGCTTCAGGTTTTACAGTCCTTGTTTTCTGGAATTCCTCTGTCAGTCTCTTCTGTAACCGATGGCTTTGACTTCCAGCCCAGGTTTTACACAGCAATGTTCCCCCAGGGTGCAGGACTTCTGGAGCCATGTCCAGAAGGGACAAGCACAGGCTGATGAGCCTGTCGTGGTCGAGGCCCCGGATCCCTGTGGCGTTGGGTGCCATGTCACTCAGAATCACATCTGCTCTCCCAGCAGGAAGCAGTTCTCGGATTCTCTGCAAGGTTCTTGGGTCAGTCACATCGGCAGGGCACAGAAAAGTTGCTCCTTCCAGGGGGGACACGTGAAGGAGATCTACCCCAAGCACAGAGCCAACAGGAGCACTGGGATCTAAGGAAGAAACGGTGACTGTGTTTATTTACACCCTGAATCTTCCCACAAACAATAAATGCAACAAAATAATAAAATAGAAACAAAAAGTCAGGACCGAGGAAAAGAGCTAATGTGCAAATATGTGGACACAAGCCTTTCCCCACTTTCTGTACATCCTACAAAAACACGTGGTGGGGAGTGGTGGTCCTTCTACCTCTGAGGAAACTGAGGCCCAGAGAGGAAAAGTGACTGTCCCAGGGGACAGGCAGACCTGGGGCCACACCCTGGGCCCTGACACCGTCTGATTTCATTGCACTCCCTGAGCCTTGCGGTCCATGAAAGGGCTTTTATCTCTGAGTGCTCTTTTTGACAAACTGAAACAGAAAATGACACACCAGTATACAAAGTGCCTCTGGATTA
This sequence comes from Tursiops truncatus, assembly GCF_011762595.2. Taxonomy (NCBI): domain Eukaryota; kingdom Metazoa; phylum Chordata; class Mammalia; order Artiodactyla; family Delphinidae; genus Tursiops; species Tursiops truncatus. Next base: position 1,503,318 of record NC_047048.1, read on the forward strand.
AATCAACAAATCCATTCTGCAGTTTAATCCAATTTCTTTCAATGCAGAAACTAGCAGAAACAAACTAAGAGAGGGGGGAAACCGACAAATGCAAAATAAGGTAAAAAAATTTGATACCCTGCCCATATGTGAGTGATGCCAGTGGTGAAAGAAAAAGATGTTATTGTTTCACCTCACCTGAAACAAGATTTCCTGCCCGCACGGCCGCTGCACCCAGGCTCCACCTGCCTTCCCTTCCCTTCCCGTTCCAAGCTCCCCTCTTCACAAGCCCTGGGGGCCCCTCCCTGCACCACCCCTACACGCCGGGCTCCCTACATGCCAGGGTAGATACAGGCTAGATACATGAAGGGAACAGACTCTTTTGTAGCTCACTCGGCTTGGTAAAAATCCTGCTCCACGGGTGAGGGGGCGGGGCGTTTTACCTTGATCTAAAGATTGGAAGTCCAGGTATTCTGCAGGATACCTCATTTTTCAAAGGCAAAAGCTCTCCATTTTCAGCCCTGGCTAGTGGGACATCTCTCATTCCATTTTATACACTTCTGGTGTCTCCTTTAACGTCCCACATACTACAGCCCCAGGAAGTGTCCTCTAAAGGCAAATGGCTTTGGTTCCACTTTTGCAACTTCTGGGAGTAAAAGAACCAAACCATTTGATCCACACACTCTTTGCTTCTGCCACCTCTTCCTACAAGTTAAACTTCGGCATTTTCCTGCTTCTACTGAAGAGAAATTAGGGGGACAGGAACCACTAAAATCAGTTGTTAGGAAGTCTGTGGATAGACTCAGTGGTGGGAAAAGGAACAGAAGTTTCTGACTCATTCATTCACTTAGCTGATAAATACTAAGCTCAAAAGAAATTTTTTTAACTGTTTTTAAGGTGTCTGGGAGAGATCTTTGTGAACTTCACATGTGTCATAATGCCAGTGCATGTGGTACCCTCAGACTTCACAGCAGGAAATACAAGTGGTAAGGATCGTGACCACAGCACTGCACACCCAAAAGCAACCTTGGTGCCCAAGATGGGGAGACTGTAAACACCAACAGTACGACCGTTATCTGGAATACCACGCAGCTGTTTCAAAGGATGGCACAGTTTCCTGCCTTGCATAGTTAGTTGATCTATTAGTGAGAGGAAACTTTTTTATATAGACGATCTTAGTCAAAACCCCTAAATATAAAACAGATAAAAGCTAAGTCCCTCAAGTTGAGCCGAAGTGGGGAATCCAGAGCCACGAGGGCCCCCCCGGGCAGCCCCAGGAGCACCTCCAGGAAACCCAGGGCTTCAAGGACCAGGACCTGGAAACCCCTGAGGTTGACTCAGTTGTACTGTCATGGAAAGACATCAATATATCAGTCAGCCAAAAATATATATATGTATATCTCTGTTGAGGCTCCAAATCAGCAACAGAGGTACGGGACGTACACCAGTATATTAGTCTACACACTACTGTGGTGTGATGTGAGGTGATTTTCACTTTCATTATCCCTTTCTACCCTGTCTCTCATTCTGAAAATGTCAGTGTTGTATCGTTCCTCCTGAACAACCACGCAGAAGCGTGTGCCTTCAGGGGGCGGCTCAGCTGCTCTGCATCCCCTGGCAGAGGGCAGCGCCTGCGTCTAAACCACGGTGGTCGGGAGGCCCCACCTGTGCCTGCAGCGTTGACACTCTGCACAGCCACCTGGCTCCACGCGCCGGGAGCGGCGCCGCAGTCTAACACCCGGAGGCCCGGCCGCAGAATCCGGTGCCTCTCGTTCACCTCCAGGAGCTTGAAGGCACTTCGACACCTGTAACTCTCCACCTTCGCAGCCTTCACAAACGGGTCCCTCAAATGCCGCATCAGCCACAGGTGCTCAGCGCCCGTCCGGCCCTTGAAGCAACTCCCACTGGTGTGGAACTTTTGACGCTGAAAGGAAGCCCACACCAGCTTCGAGGACCTGGTGAGGAAAAGGGAGCAAGCAGGTTGGCATTGCAAAGACCAGCAGGTCAGGAGCTCGCAGGCTCAATCCGCACGTTTTCAGAGATGGGACAGTGCGGCCCAAGAGGGAGAGGTGACTTGACGAGGCCCCACAGCCGGAAAGAAGGTGTGACGGGCTGAACCGTATCCCCCCGAAGCCTCTACGGTCAAGTCCCAACCCCCAGCACCTCAAGAGGTGGCTGGTCTTTAAATGAGGTAATTAAGGTAAAATGAGGTCACATGGGTGGGCTCTAATCCCATATGACTGGTGTCCTTGTAAGAAGAAGTTAGGACACAGACACACACACACAGCGAAAACCACATGAAGACACAGGGAGAAGGTGGCCGTCTACAAGTCGAGATGTCCCAGGAAGCACCCCTGCTGACACCTTGATTTCAGATTTCCAGTCTCCAGACACTGAGCCAGAAACTTCTGCTCTGTAAGTCGCCCGTCCTGGGTGCTGGCTTATGGCAGCCGGACCAAGCTCCTCCGGCAGGCCCCTCCCCTTCAGCCCAAAGGTGTTTTTTTCCCTCCTGAAGTTTTCTTCAGGAAAACTCAAACAGTAATGGTAGTCACCTTGTTTGTGTCAACCAAAGTTTTCCCAAGACTGCTTAAAAATGCTGATAAAATTACTGAAAGTAACATTCTTTCCCAGCGGATAGAAATTTCCACTGCACTTTGAGAAACTGTGAGAAAACCCCGTGAGGACAGGTCCTTCCCTTGCTTAGTTCCATGGCTTTGGTGGCCAGTACAGCGTCTGACTGGCCTGTCACATTTCTTAAAAAACCTGAACTCACCCCGTGTGTGAACGCAGCGCAATTTCCAAGCCTCTTAGGGGAAGGGGGTGGTTAACATCTTAGCCACTGCGAGTTAGCCACGCCTCCATTCATGCAAGTCTCAGAACAACCCGACAAAGGAAGCTCTGCGTCCTTTCTTCTGATGAAAAAGGCTGCCATTAGCCCCATGGCTAGCAGCCAAAAGTTCCTTCAGCATGAAAACATGGTGACAAGATTTGGAGACAATAACGTGAGAACTGCTGCCTTTAAAAGGCGTAGAGTCTCGAGGAAAGAGGACACAGGGTGGTCCTGGGCGCCAGAACTAATCCCACCGGTCAGCGGAGGCGTGGAAAGCGGAGTTACACGCCCCGAGCCCACCTGATCTGGGCAGCGGGCCTCCAGCCCCATCCCACGGCCTGGATTCAGCCACGTGGGCCTCTCACCTCTGGTACGCAGGCTTCAGGCGTGCGGAGCTCTACACAGCTTCACCTCCACCCGCGGCGCCCCCCCACCCGCCCCTCCCTTCCTAAAGCCCCCTCCAGCTCTCCGCTCGCCCGCCCCTCCCCGCGAGCCTTCGCCGACCGTCGGCTTCGTGCTGGCAGGTCTCCTTGTCGGGGCTGACCCTCTTCGGGCCTGGAAGAGGTGGGCTCTGCGCCCCTTTTCTGACCGGAAACCTGGGACAGGCCGCTGGTCACTCCGCCTGCCGCAGGCATGCAGTAGGTGCTCCACAAATGCCGGCTGAGCGCCAGCCGCCCCGCTCACCGACCGCCCCGCTCACCGACCGCCCCGCTCACCTGGCCATGAACGCCGAACCGCTCCAGCTGCCGCCACCGGAAGTGCCGGCCTCACTTCCGGCCCTAGGCCACGCCCCCGGAAGCGGCGCGCGGGTGGGAAAGGCGCGTGCAGAGTCCGGGAGCGGGTGAGTCCGGGAGCGGGTGAGTCCGGGAGCGGGTGAGTCCGGGAGCGGGTGAGACCGGGAGCGCCGCCACGGGAGACGGGCCTGCGACTTGCCGGGGAGCGCCTGGTGGGCGGGGGCGGCTGGAGACCCAGCACGGACAAGGCCCCAGACACGGGAGTCCGAGCCTGGCGCTCGACTGTGCGTTGTCTTTAAACTCCAGTCGCGGGCCTCGGTGTACAGGCGACCCCGCTGAGAGGCCACCCGGCTGACACGGGGCGCTGCCCGACCCCTGACTTTAGGCGGGCTCTCTGGGGACCCGTCTGATGGCAGAACCAAGAGCTGTAGCCAACTAGACTTCAACGTGCGGTAGACGCAGGTTGCGGTAGACGCAGGTTTGGGTACCGGCTCCGCTGTCTGATTTGGGGTCAAACGTAGCCTCTCTGAGCTTCAGTTTCCTTGGCTGAAAATGGAAAAGGTAAGTGTCAGCTCACAGAGTTGTTGGGTCTGTTAAAGGGGATAATTTTGGGGAAGTATATAATCGGTGCCTAATCACTGACAGCTGACAGTTCTAGCAGCCGCAGCAGCATCCCAATTACCTTAGGAAGCCAGGGATTTGGACACGAACAGGTCGGGGACATGACAAAGTCCGCAGACTAAAGGGAGGCTGGACCACAGAGACCCACCTCTCCTGCCTGACCTACCGCCAGCACCAGGACCCAGGCCTAGGGCCCTTTTCTCAGACACTGTAACTTCCCAGGAGGATCGCTGGTCCTGAATCCTGCATCTCGTCCAGTGTGGGCCCCAGACTGGGGTGGGGATGGATCGACAGCTGACTTGGTCCTGGTCTTCCAGCATTTCTCCAGCAGTGGCCGACGTCACCCTCCGAGTCTTTCTCTGGACCACACAAACCCATTCGAGAAGGAGAGGCCCTTGGGCTCCAGCACCAGGTCCCAGAGCAGCAACAGTTGTGAGCAGAGTGTGAAAACCTGTCACAGGAGTGGGGACTATCCACTGTCAGGAGCCATGCATTTCTTGGGAATCTGGGGGTCTGCTTTTGCAGAGAGGCAGAAACCAGAACACAGTAGGCCAGAAGAAGGCCCCGTAATGAGAAGGCCAAGGCCAAAAGCCAGACGCAAGAACCGCTGGGTAAACTGCAGGGTTCTCTTGGTGCCCGGCGGGCTCGGGCCCTGGACACAGGAGCAGGGACAGCCCTGTGCCGAGGAGTGGGGAGGGGAAGGGATGGGCCGTCATCTGACCTGCTGCATCAGCCCAGTAAGCGAAGGGCCTGGGCACTGATGCCCCTGGGTTCTGGGGGCCAGGCCTCTGTCTGCCCCAGAAAACCTGCTACATGTGACAGAGCTGGGACATTGCCTCTCCGTGCCTGGCAGAGCACATTTCCTGTCCACCCGGCCCCTGGCCACCGCAATACACACGCTTCCGTCCACACCCAGGTCAAGCTGACCCAACCCCTTGCCTTCCCTGCAGAACCAAGGGCACCATGTGTGCCTCGAGGCTCTACACCTTGGTGCTCGTGCTGCAGCCTCAGCGAGTCCTCCTGGGCATGAAGAAACGAGGCTTCGGGGCCGGCCGGTGGAACGGCTTCGGAGGCAAAGTTCAAGAAGGAGAGACCATCGAGGATGGAGCCAAGAGGTGAGGGGAGGGGCAGTCCTGACCGCAGAACCAGCTTCCGCAGGCGACAAGGATTCGGGCTGGAGAGCCAGGCCCCTGATTTGACCACTTAGAGCCACGCGACCTGGAGCCCAGACCGAATCCTTGAGCCTCGGTTTCCTCATTTGCAAAGTGGGGATAGTAACAGTACCTACCTCTTAGGACTGTTGTGAAGATTAAGTGAGAAAATAAACATAGGGGACTGAGCGAGGCCTGGCACATGGTCCGTGCTCAGTACACATTAGCTGCTGCTCTGCAGTCGTGGTTTTTAGGACGTTTGGGAAGCTGCTGTGCAGTGGCTTGGGTGGAAGAATCCTGGCTTCCTCTTTCTCGCCAAGGGACTGGCCAGTCACTGGGCTCCTTCCTTTGTTCAGGGGAGCTGGTGACGAGCGTGTCTGGAAGCTTCCGCACACAGTCTCAGTTCTTCCTTGACACACTCACTTTCACATGGGAAGAACCGAAGCCCAGAGAGGTTGAGCAGTGTGCCCGAGATCACACAGGCCTCCAGGCCGCAGCCCCTTTGCCTTCCTGCCCCTCGCAGGCTTGTGTGGATAAATCCAGCCTCCTGTGTCATCCACTGAGCCCCACGCGGTCTGGCCTCGCCCCCTCGCTCCCATCCCTGCCCCCCCGGACACCCCAAGCTGTCATTGCCCACCCACTCTTCCTGGCTCCTCCTCTGGCTGACCCCTCCTCCGCCTTCACATTGGAGAAGGTGCCCCTCCCCCAGCTCTTCTCCATAGACCTCTGGACTTCCTTCACACAACCGCCACCTTTCTGATCACACCGAATTACGCCCTCTGTCTGTCGTGAGGCCAGGACTGAAGACCTTTTATAAGTCAAGTTTGTATTGAAGTATAAAGTACATGTAGGAAAATGCCAGTCTTCACCAGGGAATTTTTAAGAAATGGGTCCATCATTTAACCAGCACGTAGATCAAGAAATGGGACTGGAGGGTGGACCCTGCCCCCAGGGGGGCAGCCTGCACCCTGACTTCTGTCCCAGTTGACGGTTTGGCCCATTCAGAAATACCCTGTAGGAAGAGCCTTGCAGCTGTGGCTTCTTCCTGGTATCATGTCTGCATGTGGCAGTGGTCCAGTCCGGTTTATGAACACACTGCAGCCTGCTCATCCCGGGCGTGGGCTTTTGGGCCGTTTCCGGGTTGGAGTTGCAAGTGATGTAGCTGTGGACGGTCCTATACGGTCTTTCCGGTGGATGCTGCCCTCGAGAATTCGAGGTGTTCCGCCTTAGCACATACCGCCAAACAGTTGTGCTCATTTAAAGCCCCGCCAGCGGCGTGTGAGGTCCGCCTCCTCCAAATCCTCAGCGCCACCTGGCATCTTCTGTCCTTTCCATCTCAGCCATCCCGGCAGGTGTGGTGCAGTGTGTGAGATCCGCCTCCTCCAGATCCTCAGCGCCACCTGGCATCTTCTGTCCTTTCCATCTCAGCCATCCCGGCAGGTGTGGTGCAGTGTGTGAGATCCGCCTCCTCCAGATCCTCAGCGCCACCTGGCATCTTCTGTCCTTTCCATCTCAGCCATCCCGGCAGGCAGGTGTGGTGATACCTTGTGGCGGTTTTACTGTGTTTGCCCCAGTGACTAATGACATTGAGCCATCTGCTCAGCGTCCGTGGGCCCCTGGCGTTAAACTCGGTGCAGCCGAGCAGACGCCGTGCTGGGCCCTGCAGGCTGCCCTCCAGACACTCGCTGCACCACCAGAAGCACTGGAGCGGTGGCCCCGTGACCCCCAACCTCACTCCTGTGCCGACCTCCCCACAGATCGCAGAGCCGTCCTGAGATCGCTGCCTTTCTGTTGTCGCTCAGGCTTGCTCACTGCTTTAGCATCAGGGTCTCAGTTACCCTCTTAGAGCCTCGTGATTCGTTGCCCTTCGGAAGCCTCGTCCAGCAGGTGGGGCTGTGGAGGGCGCTTCCTCCCAGGCCGCCCTGAGCTCCGTTTTGATACCCGGGCGCCCTTGAGGGCACACTCAGCCCCTGCAGGCAGCGTGCCCCACTGGGGGACATCCTCTCCACAGCCACGGGGCACTAATGGTCTCCATGCTCTGCCCGGGGGACCTTCCTTTAGGCAGGGTTGGCCTTACCCTGAGACTGAGGCCAGAAGTGCACCACCCAGGGCCCACACCGCGCGCCTGATGCAGACCAGTCTGCCCGTGGCCGCATGGTACCACGCTGGCGCCCAGGGCCTGTGGGGCAGCTCCGGGCAGCTCTCTCCAGGAGCCCCGCGGCCTCTCCCCAGGGTTCCAGCCTGGGTGTAGGATGGAGCCAGGTGTCAGGACCACCCCGGCAAAGGACTGTTGAGCCCCTGCAGGGGGGGTCGGGACGGGTGGCAGGTTCTAATGCACGGGGCGCAGGCTGAGACCCACCCCAGGGCCCTGGGACTCCAGCAGCAACAGGGCTTCGCCCACTTTGGGGATGACTCAGCCGTCGGCCCCAGGCCCCTAGGGCAGCTCTGGCCTCTTTCCGTGCACGTGCGTGGGGCTGCTCCTTAGGCCCCAGGCCCTGGCTGTCCTGCCCTGACGAGCGAGGTCACGGCAGCCTTGGGGGTATCTGGTGCACTGCGCTTTGGGGTCCCAGGGTGGGCCCCACTTCAACAGCTGGGTTAACGTGCCAGCAGACTCAGGTGGCCGGGAGACTGGTTGTCCCTTCCTCTGTGCTGGATGTCCTTGGGGGGAAGCCATCTGAGCACCAAGGAAGATGTATCCTTCCTCTGGGGGGTTGCAGGGAGTTGCAGGCACCTGGGGACCCAGGGTGCCTCACAGCCAGGTTTCAGCTTCGGGCGTGGAGCACGCCCACCTTTCTGGCCAGCACCCACAGAGCACTGTGTTAGAGAACTCTGGAAGGCCGTGTGGCCGGCGGGCCCCCGAGCTGCACCGCGGGCTCCGGACCGCAGGGCCCCCGCGTCCCCCGCCGTGTGGGGAACATCCCAGAGATGCAGTCAGACACGTCAGCAAAACTGGATCAGTGTCACCCCCGGCTTCCTGGTTATCCCGGCCCGAAGCAAGCTCAGCTCTGCCTGCGAGGACATTATTGACATTTCATACACTGCCGTGGACTCCCGGAAGATGAGCCAAAATCAGTCAAAACATTAAATCAGCAGGTGACGGTTTTAAAATGCGCTCGCCAGCCTGCTGCCGGAGGTAGGGCGGGCCCTGCCGAAGGCTTCTGTTACATTTAATTGGGGAGCCATTTCCACCCTCGCAAGTGAAAACACACGTTCATTTTTTAGGTCGTGTCTAATTTTAATTAACCATCTCAATGAATAAATTCCAGCTTCCAGAGCATCACCTGGGCTGCATCTGAATGGCAGCAAATGGATACAGTTCCTCTCCGGGCCTCACGGGAAGGTTAGGGCAGATTCCAAGCTCAATAAGGCGTCCATTTAAATAAGACCATTTAGCCCAGCACACGTGTTGAACAAACACTGGTTTCCCTGACTCCTCATTACAGGCAACAGGAAGTAATTATGCATTGCGTTCCTAACATAACTCAGAGATCAAAGCTTAAAAAGACCTTTTTTTAAGCTACCACTCTAAATAGGTATAATTAGAATGTTTTTACAGCAACAAAAATAAATACAGGGCAGTAGGGAAGTGAGACTCTAGCAGGAGACACAGGTGCTGAGCTTCACGGGTGCAGGGCTGGTGGGGTCCCCAGAGTCCCGAGCACAGCAGAACATCCAGAAAGCGCTCGCCAAGGATGGAACGAGACGCAGGATGACGGCGGCGGGGCCGCCGGTGGGGTGAAAGGCTGGTGGCAGACGGTGTGTACGAGGATGCTTATCACAGCGGGTTTCGTGATGAGCAAGGTGGGTCTTCTATTCTATGATACACAACAGCCGAGAAGCTGGCTGAATTCCTTGAAGTGTAGGACGTGGCTCTGCAGTGTTGTGTGAAAAGCACAGGTACAAGGTACGGGCGGCATGTGTGCAGTTCTTAAAAGGGATGCACAAAGGAGAAAGACCCCAAGGGGAAACTGCAGTGGTAGCAAGGGTTCTTGCTGGGTGAGGAGTCTCTGTGTGTTTGCTAGACTGTCTACAATGAATATGTAGCTTGGGGAAGCATTGTTAAATTGAGGGTGGGGATCCCGGTTCTCGTGAATCGCCCGGCACTTGTGCACTCAGGTGGGGAGATCAGCCCCCTGACCCCTTCCTACAAGCACAGGTGGTGGAGCTGGGGGAAAGGGTCCTGAGAGGTGGGGACACAGCGAGACAGGCCTAAAGCTCATCCCCTACCATCAAGCGCGGCTGAGGTGAGCTGGCTGGGGTGGGGCCTGTCTCCTTGGTGAAACAGGAGTTAAAACAGCCCCTTCTCTGGAGAAGAGACAGTAGAAACCTGCAGTCTGCTCCTGAGCTCTGTGCGGGGACAGGACAGGGCAGGAGGACTTTGGCTCAGGGCCGGGTTCCGGGGGCTGCAGCCCGCAGAGCACCACGCACACGTGACGGCCTCAGGGAGAGCCAAGCAGGACAGGTGGGGTCCCCTGGCTCTAGCAGTGGCCTCCCGTGGGACCTCCGAGCAGCTGAGCTGGGCCAGGCCTGACCTGCCCAGTGGTGCGCCCAGGGTGCTCAATTACAGAGGTCTGGCTGCCCCTTAACAGCGGTCCCCAAACCCGAGCCCTTGGCCACATGTACACACTCCGCCCCTCCATCCTCCCAGCACCATTCTCGGGTGCCGCGTGGGCGCCTTGCGTTAACTGTCACCTTATGTCCGGGTGTGTCCATCCGCCTCTGCCCACAGGGAGCTGCAGGAAGAGAGCGGTCTGACCGTGGACGCGCTGCAGAAGGTGGGCCAGATCGTGTTTGAGTTCGTGGGCGACCCCGAGCTGATGGACATGCACATCTTCTGCACAGACAGTGTCCACGGGACACCAGTGGAGAGCGAAGGTGAGTCTCTGGGCTCGTCCCTTCACGGCCGGTGAGGGAGGCAGGTGATGAGCGGCACAGCAGCCCTCCCCTCCCCCAGGGGCAGGTGCTGAAACACACCAGCACCGGAGCCTCCCTACTCTTCTGTAAGATAAGGGATACAGTCACAAGGATTAAATATGAAAGTATGTCAAATTCCTCACACAGAATAACTCAGTAATTCCTCACAAAAAGTCAGTTTAAAATCTGGATTGAACATCGATGACAGTTCCTTTTCACTGACTTCAGAAATGCGCCCCCAGTGGTTCCAACTGGACCAGATCCCCTTCGCTGACATGTGGCCCGATGACAGCTACTGGTTTCCCCTCCTGCTTCAGAAGAAGAAGTTCCACGGCTACTTCAAGTTCCAGAGTCACGACACCATCCTGGACTACAAGCTTCGCGAGGTGGACACAGTCTAGGACAGAGCTGAGCTCGTCCCTCGGGCCATGAGCACCCCTGCCCAGCCACGCCGAGGCTCCAGGCTCAGCACACCGGCCGGGCCTCCAGTCTGTCTGGCGCATGATTGGATGGAAAGGAAAATAAACCTCTTTTACTTTTTCAACATTCCTCACCGGACCTCACGAAGTCCCATCCTCGGGGAGCTGCCAGACGTGCCTGGCTGTGACCTGCACCACCGAACAGAGATGGGGGAAAGAGACACAGGCGCAAAAGGGGAGGGGACGGCTTTTCGGACATCCCACGGGGGAGAACTGGTGTGGGAGGCCCGGCATAGGTGTGCATGGGGCCGCAGGATCCCGGGGGTGGGCTAGAGGCCGTGTTCTCCTCTCACCACCCCCCTTATGGGGAAACCGAGGCGCGGTCAGGGCCCAGGGCTCCAACCCCCGTCTAATGTACCATCACTTGGTCGCCCTCCCTCCCCCAAGACAGGCTGATTTCATCCTGGTTTCTGACCCTGGAGAGGGGGCTGGGGGGTACCAACCACTCACACAAAAACTTCACAACTTGACCCGACTTTTATAAACACGTTTAATGATAGTTGTTCATGTAAGTTCAGTGATAAAAATCTCGGAATGTAGCTCATTTGTAAACAATTCCAGTTAACTGGGTGTGATGGTCATTGATCCCTGCAGCCGTATAAAGTGCTTCATACATAACCAGACTCAACGCAAAGCAAGAGGAAAGGCCTAAGATACCGAACCGTCCTGACCTCCGGCAGCCCGAGCCCCGGGTCCCCATGGCAGCCTGCCTTAGCCACGCCCTCCCTCGTCCCCACTCTGCGTCTTCGCACCGAGTCAGCTGGACGCAGGCTGGAGGGGCGTGGCCTGAAGGCGCACGCCTCGGGCCAGGCCTAGGCAGTGGTGAGCCACACTCAGCCCTAACGGGACGGGAGCGGCCGAAGGTCTCCCATCGGGAAGACGGAACCGGACGTCCTTTCACGGGGCTGTGACAGGCTCTCCCGGGCACGAGGAGAGCTCGGACGCAGAGGTGTGCGTGGCCCACCTTGGAGCTGGGGCAGCCTCTCCTCCCCCTCCCCGAGCGAACACTGAGCAGGAAACCCTGCCCGCCGAGCCTGGGAACCCAGCGGCAGCCCAGGTGGAGGGCGGACGGGGAGCTTTGTGGAAAAGGTGCCTCTGCGCCCCCAGCTGCCACACGAGGGGGACACGGTCACTCCAGCATCTTCCCACTGACCCCTTTCCAGCACCTGGGGTGGGGGGAGCGGGTGGACCAGAAAGTGCCCTGCAGGTGAGCCTCTGAGGAAGAGCGAGGCCAGGCCTCCAACCAAGAACGTGCTCCTGGTTTCCACGCGGGAGCCAGTCCCGCCAGGAGGATTCTCTCCTGGAAAGTGCATCTGATGTCTTTGGTGTCAGAGATCTCCCTGGTGACCCGTGTGGGGAGGGCAAGCCTCAACCTGGCCGGGAAGACGCTCCCCACCCTCCGTGCCGCTGTGCCACCACCCACCACGCGGCCAGGGCGTCTCCCCGCTGTCCCGTGGCCTCGTGTCCCTCACCACCCACGGACAGACCTCGGGGGGGAGCAGCCACCACCGCGGGGCCAGGACAGCAGAGGCCGGTGGTCAACGCTCCACGGCTCGAGCGTACACAGCACCTGGGGACCAACCTGCCGGGCAGCACAGAGCCACTCAAAGCGGTTGGGAGCCCGTTTCTCCACAGAGGGATCAAGCGCAGCAGCAGCCCACAACGGGGCACATGGCACAGGCGGGCCCTGCTGGCCAGGCTCCGGGGGCGCACCACCCCTCTGCTCGTCCTCCAGGAGACCGGCCAGCCCGGCACCGGAAGGCACACGCTGGCTGCCGTGGGGCTCCGGCGGGTGGGGTGCAGCCGGCCTCCCCGCACGCCTGAACCCACGTGTGAGTGAGCCCAGGCCCCGGTGGGCACACTCACTTTGCCCTGCACTGTAACGTGTGTCAGCTCACCAGGGAAGCCTGCCTGTCACCCAGAGCCTCTGGGTCCCACGTGCGTGCCTCACACCAAGGGCAAACCCCTAGAACCCCCAGGCTCGTGTTGCAGGAAGGCAGGGACCTCAGAGCCCCTCGGTGCAGTCGGCCTCCTCCAGCGCCCTCCCAAGCCAGTGAGAACCGTGAAGGACGGGGGGCACTTACACAACAGGGGCTCAGGGCAGGACACACCCAGCCCCAGGCGGACATAAGCCCACCCGGCTCCAGACCGCCGCCCCCTCAGAGCAGGCTCTGGGCCGGCAAGCGTGGCAGGGAGGCTGGAAGGAGGGTTCCTGCTGCCCCAAAGAAGCGAAGTCGGTGTAACAGAGGGTTACCAGAGCGACGCAGATCCCCCCGCAGAGCCCACTGCCCTGCCAGCCTCGACGCTCACGGCGTGGCCTCCCAAGAACAGCCGGGCAGCCGCCTGCAGCTGCAGAGACGGCGGGAGCATCGGCTCACGGACCTCCAGACGCTTTGGTCCCCGCTTTGTCCTCCGCACCTCAGACCGCCGGGCACACGACAGGGCCACAGTGTGAGCGTGCACACGTGTGCGTGCCATGGAGGGAGGGACACAGACACCAGGGCCGCCAGGCTCACAGTTTGGGCCCAGGGACCCTCGGGCCCCCGCTCGCATGGCCAGGGCTATCTGCGGGCCGCAGCGGAAGGTCTCGCTGGCCAGTTCCGTGTCGGACACGGCCACCGCCGTCCGACGGCAGCGCGCCGGCCGCGGGGACGGTCCTGCCCCGCCCCCGCTCAGCTACCCCAGAACCCTCCCGACCGTTCTAGCACAGGGGCCCCAGCACACGCCCCCTGCACGATCTGCTGTGTGCAAACCACCCCTCTGTGGGTCCTGGGAGAAAACCGTTCCGGGGACTCTCAACACTCTCGCCACCAGATTGACGGGCCACGGTGTGCTTCGGGAGGGCCAGGCAGGGTCGAGGGCAACCGGGACAGACCCCGTGTGGCCGCGGCTTCCGTGGACGCCCGGAGGCCTAGCGCGTGTCCTCGGCCTTGCTCCCCGCGAGGGGAGGGGAGCCACGGCCACTGGGACCCGGCCCCAGCCTGCCCGGGCATCAGCTCTTCCACGAGGGGCTGCAGCCCAACGCTGGGCCCCCTCGGGGTCGGGGCAGCCACCACGTGAAGGGAATTAAACAGGAACACACCATTTGGAAAGAAGTTTTAGTGAGGGCGCCGGAGCTGCCGCCCACATCCTCCCGGCACTAGTGAGGAGACAGGCCGTCCTGCGGGGACCTCAGTGGGCTTGGGGCGCCGTGCGGTCCAGCGAAGAGGCACTGTAGCTTGGGCTGCAGGTCATTCCACACCTTGCTCATCTGGAGGAGGAAGGGGAAGCGCGGGGTGAGGAGATGGAGGCCGCCTGTGGCCTGACGCACCAGCTCTCTCCTCCTAAAATGCTCACGGAGAGAGGAGACGCCCGTGCAGCCACGCCAGCGCATGTGTCACCTCCCCCAGAGCTCCCAGAGCTCCCAGAGCGGGGGCGGGCCGGCCTTCCCACCCGCATCGCGGCCCAGCGCTCCGAACACCCCTCCACAGACCAGCCCAGGTAAGGGCAGACCTGCAACCAAAGGTCATGGTGGCCGTGCCACCACCCCTGCACGGGGACAGAAAGGCACGGGTCTGCTCGACGTAACAAATGTTATCACGGGGTTGCTCCCTCTGACAGGTCTGCAGGTGCCGGCCTTCTGGGCGGCTCAGAGGCCAAGACAACGTCCACCAGAGGAACACAGAGATGGGCAAAGCGAGAGCAGGGCGGCTGCCACCACAGCTCCCGGCCCCAGGCGTCTGCGAGGAAGGAGGCTGAGCAGCGAGGCCCGTGTCCAAGGCCAGCACTGGGGCAGCGGGGCTCGCGTCACAACAGGAAGCAGCGTGGCCCTGGGAACGTGCGGCGGGAGCAGAGCCTAGTCCCCGAGTTTCGAGACCGGGGCACTCACGAGTCACCCACAGCGGAGAAATCCAGGATCGCATCAGGAAATGTCCCCACTGGCCACCCGGACCTGCCCGTGAGGTCTCACCAGCGTACAGCCCTACCTCCCCCAGCGCTGCTGCTGCCTTGGCCACACCTGCAGGTCCTACACTGTGCCCGAGGGCACCCTGGGCACCCCAGCGAACTCCAGGGGCACCACGAACTATGAGAAACGCTCAAGGGAAACTCAGCATTTGTCACAGGCTACATGGACCACTGCTCTGACGCTGTCTGGAGCTAAGAACGTAAGAAACAGAACCATTAAAACGGTACTTTGGCCTCGGGCTGCCGTGAAAAGTCACTGAGGCACTAAGAGAAAGTAAAGGAACTTCTGTCTCAGGCGGGCAACATTTCTCACTCATGCCCGACTCCCCTGGCGTCCCACTGAAAGCACAGACCCTTGAGTCCCAGGCCCAGCGGTTCTGAAAGCAAGTCTGAGAGGGACCTGTACACTAACCACACGCTGACCAGACCCTCCAGACCGCTCTGGCCCGGCCACCTCCCGCCTGGACGCACCATCTCATGTCTTCTACCCCTGAATCCGCACACCCAGCCACCGCCCGGCACCGTTCCGAACTACAGGTCTGAGCTCCCTCCACGCGCTGCTCACAAAAGCCTCCCTGGCCCTCCGGGCAGGGTCGCCAGCTTCCCAGACTGCACCCCAGCCCACCCCCGGGGCCCCCCGTGGGACCCGTCCCCTCCAGCTGGCCGACCTGTTGGGATCTCCCACTCCTTTGGTGTCAGGGACGGCTGCGGGGTAGGTGTGTGCCCAGCACGGCCACAGGACCTGGCACGGAACGACGACCAAGCAGCCCACTTCCACCAAATCCCCGAGCCGGTCTCGGAAGGCTGCAAGGGTCATACTCTACGCCACTTGCCAGGTGGGGAAACTGGCGCAGAGCTTAAACAACCCAACCAAGGCCGTTCAGAGCTCAGAACTGGTGCACAGCTGGAAGCTGAGACAGCTAGGATGTGAGGTTCAGAGAGTCTGAGCCTACGCTACCTCCCCGCCCCCCGCCTGCGTATCAAAGAGCTAGACGCGGCGCCCGGCAGGTGTGTCCCTCACAGGAGGTGCCGGCGCCCCCAGAGCCGAGAAGGAGCCCAGGGTGGAGGGCGTCAGGGAGAAGGAGGGCGTCGGCTACCATGAGGCCAGCGAACGCAGAACCGGGCAGGGACCTTGCAAGTGTCCCTTCAGCCCTGGCCGCACACACACCCCAGGCTGCACCTGGGGGCAGTGGGCGAACAGCCACACCCAAGCCAGAGCCGTGGCTGAGCCCGGCCGTCCGCGCAGTCCGCAGGGCCCCCGGCCCGTCACGTCGCCTCTCAAGGGCTCAGCAGGGTTTGCACAGAAG
The DNA here is from genome assembly GCF_011762595.2 of Tursiops truncatus. NCBI lineage: Eukaryota > Metazoa > Chordata > Mammalia > Artiodactyla > Delphinidae > Tursiops > Tursiops truncatus. The sequence goes on from NC_047048.1 coordinate 1,519,278, forward strand.
TATCCCCATCTGCGGTCCCCCTGCACCTCCTCGCACCGACACCCGCTGTCTGCTCTCACTCCTGGGGGTTCCATGTGCTTTGCCTCTGACCTCTGTCTGGAACTCCTCCAGAAGCGAAGAAATGCTTCCTTTACGGTCCTGCTCTGCTCTCCCACCACCCCGCCCCCCGGGAGCCACAAGGACAACGTCAGGAGTATCATCGGCTACAACGGGACGAGCAGATTTGGACGGGAACGGTTCCGAGTCCTAGCTCACCCACTGCCCTCATTTCCTAAGTAACTCTTCAAGGTCAGCCGCAGGGCTGCCAGACCTGCAGGAAGGGCTGCTGCAGGACGAAGGGCGCTGGCCCAGACGGCCAGGTGTGTGTGGGGGACCCACCTCCTTGTGCCCTTGGATCTGGGAGCTGACGAAGGCCCCGAGGATGTGGGAGGTAAGGGGCAGGTAGACGTGGACCAGCTGCGTCTCCTGGTGCAGGCAGTACAGGGAGAAGTAGTTGCGAAGCTCCATCGTCTGGATCACGTTCTCCTGCTGCAGAGCAGACAGCCCCTCGCGACTGGCCCAGCACACGGTGGGAAGCAGGAGCGCCAGGGCCCACACCCCGCCCCTCCCGAGCCCAGGGCCAGGCCCCCCACTCCGTGCAACACATCGGTCACACCGGCTCCGTCAGCCGGTACTCGGGCGTCAGCGTCCCAGCAGCTCAGGAAGCCGGGGGGGGGGGGGGGGACGGCCCGGGGCCCGGCGGCAGGTGTGGGAAGGTACCCTCAGGCCCGCCCACCGCCCCGCGGGCGGGCCCAGGCCGCCCGGCCCACCTCCACGATGCGGGACTCCAGCTGCTCCACAGACTCGGGCTCGCGGTTCTGCACGGCGGCGCTCATCAGCTGCCTCTTCATCAGGCTGTACTTGTGCAGCGCCCGCTGGTGCTTGTGCAGCACGCCCTTCTCGTGCCGCTCACACAGGTCCTGCCGGGAAGACGTGGCACGTCAGCCCAGGAGGCGGGAGACACAGACGGCACCCGCTGCACGCGGCCTCCACGCCTGGGGGCGAGGACGGTGTTTCCTGCTTAGAAACAGCTCACACGCACCCCGCTCACTCCACTCTCGGTGTTCGTGGAAGGGAGCGTCCAGCTGGGCCACCCAGGGCGAGCTGTGAGGGGGTCACGGTGCGAATCAGCAGCGCCAGAAACCCACGGGGAAACGACCAGCGCAGAGCGGGGACAGCCCTGGACCTCACACGCAGTGCTGACCGACCTCCAGAAGCCAGTGCGCCGCCAGCAGCAAGGTCAGTCTCCTAAAGGCCGACGCGCTGGCGTTTCCCCGGGGCCCTAACGTAGCCCCGATCACGATTCCTGTGGGAATACTAGCCACGGAGTCACAGGGCTGCAACTCCACTCACTGGCTGCTGCCCCACCCAGTAGAGGAACCCCTTCTAGAACCTTCCCCACCGGCGCTGGGCCAGCTCCCCCTGAGCTCAGCCCAAAGGATCCTCAGGGCTCACAGACGATCCATCCCACCACCGATGGCTGGAAAGCCGCCCGCCCCGAGCTGAGGCCTGACTTCCCAGAACCTCCACACCCTAGAAGAGGCGGCTCCCAGCGGGCCAGCCCCTCGTGTGTTTATAAAGAGCGATGGCAGTCACGCTCACACTCACGCGCACGCGCCCCTCGCTCTCACATCGGGGAAGCCAGACGCCTGCCCACAGCACCCTGCAGGACGCACACCCCCCTCCCCCGGGAGCCTGCAGGAGGCCCATCTGCACCCCGCAGCCCTGGCTTCAGGCTCTTTTTCCATGTCCCCCAGAGTCACACCCTTGAAAGGTCACAGCAGCCTTCTCAACAGCTCTGTCCCTGACCAAGCAGCAGCCGAGACTCACTTTATAGGACTGGAGCAAATCCAGGAAGAGGTTCAGTTTCTCCACCACGTCGTTCTCCTCCTGTTTGCCCTGGAAAACACACGGCAGGTGGGCCAACACCGACCGAGCACACAGGACCCAGAGCCAGGGGTGCACACCCACCACGGGCCTGGGCTGGCTCGGCCCCCAGAACCGCGGGCCAGCTGTGCAGGGGGCCCCGTCCACACGACAGCCCGCCAACGTGAGGCAGAAGCCTCAGAACCCGCAGGTGGACAAGAACAAGGGCCGGGTGCCCTGTGCCCACCTTGCATCCGCTCGCCTCCCTACCCGCCCAGCAGCCTGGCCGTCCGCAGACAGCGGGGCTGGGTTTAAACGGGCGAGCAAGTGGGAGGGATGCACCGGGGACAAGGGGAATCGCTGCGGTTCCAACGAAAGGGAGAGAAGCGCGGCCTGCGAGGGGCCGAGGGGAGGGTCTGCAGCTACGGGACTGAGTCTGAAGATTTGGGGGGGCGCGGACCCCACACACACCTCTGCACCCAGGTTGACGCGGGGGGCCCCACGGCGTCATGGGAGGGGGCTGTTCGCCGACTGGGTGTCCTGGTAACGACGGGGTGAAGCCCCGCTCCCGGAGTCACCCACCGCACCCACGAGGCGTGTAGCCCAGCGCCGCTCGCACGGACGAGCCACGTCCACACGGCCAACGGGCACCGATGCTCGGAGCCGCTCCCGGGCAGGAGGAGTCAGTGCCAAAGCCCTGGGCTGGGCTGCTCTGGGCTCAGAGTTGGTGGCTGGAGACGAGGGAGGGCAGCATGAGGGAGAAGCGCGGTCTCTCCACCTCCTGCTCCAGGCACAGCAAACACGGGCCTGCAGGCCACCACGCACCCTCCCCCCGTCGCCACAGCAACGGTCAGGCTACGGTGGTTTCCAGGGAACCCCCCATGCTAGCTCTGTGGTCCCAGCCACGTGTGCTGGGGGGCTCTCGCACCCTCACATCCCTCAGCCACCAATACGCGTCAAGTCCCCTTTCCGGGTGCACTGAGCACCTCTCCCAAGTGCAGCACTGGCTCCTCCGGGAAACCAAGCCCCTTCTAAAACCTCTAGAGCTCCAGCCACGGCAGAGAATGAAAAGTTCACCCCATAAACCACACATCAGACTTGGTATGAGGAGGGTGCAGGCAGAAGAAATGAAGAGAAGTCCAAGACCGATGGGGACACAAGCGCTGGACGGGAGCTGGGGGCTTCCACCCAAGCTGCAGCACCAGCTCAGGGGACCCTGGGCCCTCGGGCCCGCTGAGCCCAGAGGTTCCCAGCCATTCAATCCCGCACCCACAGTCAAGGTTCCAGCCAGTAAGGTGACAGGAAAATAACAGGCATGTTGCAGGTTTTTCCAACTCAGAAAGGGAAATACCAGATGGCCACAGGTGCCCTGTCCCTCCTGACTGGGCAGGGGACACAGGAGAACAGAGGTTCCTCCCCGGGTGTGTAGCAGGGGGGACTCCTGCGTGTGTCATTTGCTCCCATTTCTGCTCTGATGCTGTGCAAGACGCGTGTGCCTTTACAGAAAGCACAGGCCCCGGCACCGAGGAAGAAACAGCCCCACTGTGAGTCCCACTTGTCTGGCTGGAAGACAGTTATCAGCTCTCCTACCAGGTCTGGGGAGAATAAAACCGTGATACCTAAAAACGGAATTAGAACTAGCCTTCTGGTATCTCCACTTGCACAGCAAGAGTGAAGTGGAACCCTAGCTCTGACGGATGAAAGTCCTGACAGGCCATTTGATCCAGTTTCGTGTTAAAACTGTATTGATGGGGGGCTTCCCTGGTGGCGCAGTGGTTGGGAGTCCGCCTGCCGATGCAGGGGACGCGGGTTCGTGCCCCGGTCCGGGAAGATCCCACGTGCCGCGGAGCGGCTGGGCCCATGAGCCATGGCCGCTGAGCCTGCGCGTCCGGAGCCTGTGCTCCGCCACGGGAGAGGCCACGGCAGTGAGAGGCCCGCGTACCGCAAAAAAAAAAAAAAAACTGTATTGATTTCACTTCAACATAGAAACCACCAAGAGCAATGAGGGATATTCAGGAAACAGCACCACACAGACATGACACTGCAAAGCAGCATTTGTGAGGAACCTCAGAGGCAGGAGGAACTTCAAACCGCACCATGTCAGAAGCCTGACGCCCGTCTCCCCTCGTCAGGGCAGAAGCAGCATCCAAGTCTGAATCAGAAAAGATGCTGGAAATGATCGAGTTGGGGTTCCCACCCCGCTCTGCACCCCCTCCAGGTGACCTGTCCAGGAGGGAGCTGTGGGCCCAGGGCCTGGGTCCCAGCAACAGAACAGCTTCGTGTGTATGTTTTACGACTCAGCTCTGAGTACAGGGCCAAGGGTTAAACAAAAAGCTGTTAATGATCTAGGCCAGCTCCCTTGTTTCTAATCACAGAGAAAAGTACCCAGGGACCAAAGCAGCCCGAGCGAGGTCCCAGCACAAGACACAGGCCAGCACAAAGCAGGCTGCCCGAGCTCGCCCGCCTCTCTACCCAGCCAGTCCTCTGACACCACGTTCTTGGTCCCCAGCCCCACCTCGCCCGCCATGGAAACGTGGGCTCCTCTCACCTGGAGATGGACTGGGCCCCAGTGCCAATTCCGCGCGACACTCAGTGTCTGAAAGACACACTCAGGCACGGGGACCACAGGGGAAGAACACCCAGCACTTTCCACGCCAGGAACGAGGTCAGATTCCCTTTTCATCACTTAGAGCTGTCCTGGCACCTGAGCGTCCCGCCTGGAGCCTGACAACCCCCCAGACCCCCCCGCTGCTGTGGTTCCATGACTCGCTACTAAGGAGCCGTGAGCCCCAGCCAGGTAGCAAGGCCTCCATTTCAATGCATTTAAAACCAGCTGCCAGCCGCCTAAAGCCCACTTCCCCAAGCACCAGGAAGCAAACTCTCACCCTCCAAATTATGTAACGGTTTTATAGCATAAAAGCTCCCCGATGAACATTCCCCTCGGATGGTAAACACTGTATCTGCAAATTAACCCCAACGACTACAAGACTGCAGATTTCCACAAATACCACCTGCCCACAGAGCAGAAGCATTTCCTGAGGTAAGCTGGGTGTCTAGGGCGAGACGTGGGGGGAGCCTCTGGGGGTGCTGGGAGCTTGGCTGTTCTGATGAGGTTTCAAGTGGCCAAATGCTGCTTGGCTACGACAGCACCATGGGAGCAACCTGGGTCCACCCGGAACACCCTGGGAAGTGCAAGGTTACATCTCCAGGGACACAGCACATCTCATCTCAGCAAGGGCAGATCTCAGAGACCAGAATCCAATCTGTCCACGTCATCAGCAACTCTCTCAAGAGCATAAGGGACTCACAGGGAGCCCCACCCGGAGCAGACGGGGACGCGCCCTTCCGACCCGAGAACTGCCGCCACTCACTCAGGACTCAACCGTGACGTCATCTGAGAAGGAGACGCTCCCGCACACCGCGGCACAGAGTGTTCTCCGAAACAAGCACCTCGGAGAACAAACCCACTCACCTGCTGTGCAGCCTTGTCAGCGAGCAGTGCAAATTCAACGGACAGGCCTTTCAGCGCCTGTTTGAGGGACCCCCACGTGCTACTGTTCAGAGTGGCCCAGGAGGGGAGCGGGGTCGTGTCAGACCCCAAAGCACTGAGGAGAAAGGACACACACAGGGGAAGAGACACTCAGGCCTGGAAGCTGGGCGCGCAGCCCACCCGACGCCCCCCTCTGCCCAACAGCACACCGCCCCAGGGTGGCCGCCCTGCACATCTCCCAACCGAGACCCCTGCTACGTGAAGCACAGGAGCGCTGGGAGTCGGTCAGAAAGGCAGGATCTCGATCCACCAGGACCTGGAGCCGACTGTCGGTGAGACCCGAGGGAACGCGTGCACAGCAGGGTCGAGGCACACAGGTCTGGGGGCAGCTGCAGAGGCCAGCATCCTGGCTCAGGCCCGGCCCCTCCTCCAGAGGAGGCAGTGTGACCAGCCGAGCACGGCCCTTCCCGGATCGGATGGACCTTTTCTCAGGTCTGATCCTGACAACGGGGGGCGCCCCTACATCTGGGAACCCCGGTGCTCTGCCTACTCTCTCCATCTCTCTTCTTTCTTCTAAATGCGATCTCGTCTCCCCAGCCCTTTCCTTCCCCTTTGGGGAAGAACGAGTCAGAACGAGAGTCATTATGATAAACACACTTTCTGCTCCAAGCCCGCCACCAAAGGCTAGAGACCCCGCCCCACACAACTGGCCCCACGGAGCCCACCAGGGTCACCTGCCTCAGCTCCTTCCCGAAGATGAGGAGGTCAGCAGCATTGTCGATGGTCCGCGACACCATCCGCTCGGCCCTGTCGCGGAGCTTGTGGAAGCTGTTGTAGATGTTGCGAATCAGCTCCCGGCTGATGGCGAACTGAGTCTGGATGTCGGCTGGGAGGAAGTCCTGACGGGGGAGGAGGGAGGAGACTGCATCACCAGACGTGAAAACCTTCCAGAAAAGACGACCAGCAGGAGGGGAAGCAACTCCGTCCACCGAGCAGGTAAACGAGCCCAGACCGCCAGGCCAGGTCACGCAGCGCCCAGCCCAGGAGCCCACTTCGTTCTCCAGCGCCTGCCCTGGACCCCCTTCTCGTCCAAAAGAGACACAGAAACCAACACTACACGCACACCACAAAAAAGACGATCTGCAAACTCGACACGATGAACGTGCGGTCCTGACTCTGCACGAGGGCCCGGCCTCTGCATTTCCTCATTTATTCCCGAAGGGTAACTCTTCACCAGCTTTACTAGTACCTACCCATTAATAGTAACTAATGTTAACTACACAATGCTTAGGAAATAAAATGCAGGTAAAGGAGTCTGTATTTTTGCACGGAGAAGTAGTTTAAGAAGAAATAACAAAAAAAAAGGTACCAAATAGCTACTTTCATCCTTTTGAGAAAGAGACCAGATTAACTAAATTTAAAAATAAACCCGTGCAACAATCAATCCCCTGAAATCCGAAAAGCTGATGACTGAGCACCCACCCATCTGATCACGAAATGCCTGAGGACACGGCACGAGGGGCCGCTGGGCCCTGTGGTTGGAGAGCGCTCAGTCACACCTGGGCCCCTCTGCCTAGGCGTTTGGGACCTTGCAGATGGCAGCCTCTCTCTCTGTTTCCTCGTCTGTAAAATGGGCGTGACACCCCCTGGGTTTCAGATCAACTGAAACAAGGGTCAAGGGAGAAAACCACGTGACCCGTCTTAGCACGATGTCCGGCACACAGTAGAGGCAAAACAACCGTCACTAACTGCTCACGTGATCACTGCTCTGGGGGAAGGATCATCAAAATCAAAAGGTACCTTGGCCCGAGCAGCCAGCTTACAGTTCATGAACTCGTCTCCCACACACTGGGCGCATTCCTTCAACTTGTTCTGCACATCCTGCAAAAGCGAGAGAGAAACACTTGACCCTCAACCAGCCACAGAACCAGAGGCGTGAGACCAACCGAGCCACCAGAAAGCAGGGTCTCCACGTGTTGGCCTTTTTTTTGGGGGGGGGGGAATGCACTGGGTCTTCATTGCTGCACACGGGCTTTCTCTAGTTGCAGCAAGCAGGGGTTACTCTTCGTTGCGGTGCGCGGGCTTCTCATTGCAGTGGCTTCTCTTGTTGCGGAGCACAGGCTCTAGGTGCACGGGCTTCAGTAGTTATGGCTCGTGGTCTCAGTAGTTGTGGTTCACGGGCTCTAGAGCGCAGGCTCAGCAGTTGTGGCACTCGGGCTTACCTGCTCCGTGGCATGTGAGATCTTCCCGGGCCAGGGCTTGAACCCGTGTCCCCTGCATTGGCAGGCGGATTCGTAACCATTGCGCCACCAGGGAAGCCCTCCGTGTGTTTGCTTTAACGTAAGTATTCTATAATCTCTTCCTGTCTCCTGTTCCATTTGTTTCCCATTGGCCTTAACCTTTGGGGTGGTCGGTCTTCCAGAGGCAGGAAAGCTCGACCTCGTGACAGGACTGCAAACTCCAGCTCTGGAGTGGAGCTCTCTCTCCAGAAAAACGGAAACTCCACCTCCAGACCAGGGACATGAGTACTTGGGACAGATGTCGGAGTCACTAGATCCTGGAAGGTCCCACGTGGGGCACAGAGACAGGGACTGAAGTCTCCTTCCTTCCTATGATCAGACCCATGGGGTCAGGGCCCCCAGAGCCCTGGGAGAGCTGATGGCAGAGAAAGGGCAGCACTTGTGTCCCAAGCCCTGGCTCTGAGCTCTGCCCTCTTGAAGGGAGGCTCCCTGGCAAAGCTGAGCCTTAAGACGAACCCCACAGAGAGCCACGGAGGATACAGGCAGAGACCCTAACGCGCAGCTGTGTGTGGGTAAAGGAATCGTAACATCTCAGAGATGCCTTGAAGAGCATCTGTCCCAATTCCCTCATTTTACCAAGAAGCAAATGGTGCTGGGAGGCCCAGGGACAGGCATCTCTGGAGCCTGACGCCACTCGGCTTCTGCAGCAGCTCGCCCTCCCACCACCCTCCCTCTGCCTGGAGCTGAGCGTAGCTCCCTCGTCCCACCACATCCCTCTGCTGTGGTAAAGATCCCAGGTCTACAGAAGTCTGTCCAGCCCCAGGGTTCGAAAGACCCGCCCTCCCAGCTCAAGGGCAGAAGGCCGCAGCATGCATTCCCTGGATGTCTGGACCGGGTCCCATAAAAGGGGCAGACCGACAGGCCCCCCGGGCATCGCAGAGTGAAAGGCCACAGTGTCTCTGGGGTCAAAGGCCCCTTTGGCCTCCAGGGAGAGAGAGGTAAAGGAGGCGGCCAGGCTCGTGTGGAATCCACCTCTGCGTCTCTGCGCCCGCATCTTCCCACGGCCGGTGAGGGCGCGTCTGTCCCACCGCAGGCCACGTGGGGCGTCCCCACTGGGGCCCCCTCCGCCCACCCCAACAAGGAGAGGGTCCCTCGGGGAAGCCTCCCCGCCTCCGAAGAGCTCAGCCCTGGGCACACGGGGCCGTCCGGGCAGCGCGTCGTCGGGCTGTGCCTCGGCGTCCTGACAGACCAGGACGGCCTGACGGCAGCCTGGAGGACGGCGCTGCTGCTCCAACGTCGCGCCGGAGCCAAGGCCCACACAGAGCTCACTCCCCAGGACACACGGCCACCCTGCAGCTCGGCCGGGGAGACTCAGCAGGCGCTCCCCGCGGCACCGAGCTCAACCCAGCCTTCCTTTTGTTTTATTTTTTTATTTTGGCCGCACTGCACAGCATACAGGATCCTGGTTCCCCAACCAGGGACGGAACCTGCTCTCCTGCGGTGGAAGGGCGGAGCCTCACCCGCTGGACTGCCAGGGAAGCCCTCAGCCTTCTTTCTTAAGTGAATGCACATTCCCATCTGGAGTCGCCAGCCTGCCTGTCAACCCTCCAAACCACACAGGCTCCTGTGTGTCAGCTTCAAACCCTCAGAGACTGCGCTGAAAGCCACCCCTTCCACACAAAACCCTGCGACGTCGGAACCGGGATGCCTCTTAGAATCGTGCTCAACCTGTTACCTTGGGAGAATATAAGTCATATCTGTGTTTGTCCCATGGAACTAGATTCTGTCATGGCCCCCAAACAAGGGGATTAAGGGGAGAGCACGAAACAAAAGCAAATTTAAGAATGAAAATAAGTGGGACTGCTGTGGGCCTGGGTTGGATCCCTGGTTGGGGAACTAGGACCCCACAAGCCGCGCGGCGCGGCCGAAGAAAGTAAGAATGAAAATGAGACTCGGGGAGCTTCAGGCCGCTGCACGCGGACAGCTGTGCGGCAGGTACTCACGGGGCCACTGAAGGACAGGAAGAGCTTGAGAACAACGTCCTCGGAGAAGGGCGGGTGCCGGGCCACCAGGTTGATGAAGCGCTTCAGTGCTCTCCTCCGGGCCTCGATGAACTCCCTGTCGGCTGGACGCAGAACACGGAGTGACCACACAGAGCGACCTCGCTCTCAGTGCCCAACGCCTCCCACGCGGAGAGCTCTCCGAGCCACAGGGCCAGCCGGGGGCACTGGACACGGACCACAGGCTGCAGAAGGCGCACCAGACCCCCAGCTCCGCGCCCTGCCGCCTACGGACACACCCGGTCCGGGATCTGCTGAGGAAAACCACACAGCCCGCTGGCTTTACTCAATGGCGTTGGACCCCTCGCTGTGATCCCTTTCTGCTGCTGCTCTCTATGAACAAGCGGGTTTTCCTGAACTCATGTATTAATTTGACCCAGTTTTCCTGTTCACATCACTCATTACTCACTCTCCAATTGTGAACTGCTTTCGTTTGGGTCACGTATTTTCACTCCAAGGGCAAAGAAAGTCCAAGTGTACAATGATGCACTGAGAGTGTTTAAATCTGACCACAAATAAAAATGGGATTCAAAGTATTATTTTTAAATTATTGAAAAAAAGCTGGAAGAGGATCTCCCCCCTCGAGGCCACCAGGACCCCGTCCATTGAAGGCTACATTTTCCTTAAGGCTGAGTCACACGACCAAGCATTGCACGACAGCTTCCAGGTCCTAAACCCTACCCGCACCCAATCAGCCTTGATGCCTGGACTGCACTAAGCAGCCACCTTGCTCCCGAAGTATTTCCAGCTCCTGCCCTCAGCATCCTTCCCCTTCCGCGTGATAGTGTCTGTTCCACGTGCTCAGGTGGGGCAAAAAGAAAACGACACTATCAGACTCTGATCTAGTCAGAGACCAGTGAGCGCGCAAGCACTTCAGGACGGTGGAAAGCGGCAGAAAATCGACGGTCAGCCTTGGGTACTTGCCTTCGGATCGGGTTTCATCTAGAATCTGAGCAAAGGGCTGTGGGTGAAGATCAACGAGACCTGAGAGGAGGCCTCAGCTGCCTCCCGCACTCTGGAACCCTGGGAGAGACGGGCCAGTGCAGGGGCCCGGGGACACCTGTGATCCCTCACCTAGCCCCAGGTAATTGCCGGTGAAGCATGAAGATGAGACAGCCATCTGCTATCGTTTTCATCTCCTTTGAGATGCAGGTTAGATCACTGGGCTGACATTCACTTCTGTTCTCTCGCAGAACACGTTACACTATGGTGGTACCCACTGCTCTCCCAGAGCCGGCGTCCCCCCCTCAGGAGCCCCAGGACGCCTGGCCTCTGCCCTCTGGGAAGGAGAACTGGGGTTCACTCCTTCTCCCCTGCAGAAGGGGGCACTTCCCCACGTGTCAGTTATCAAGCAGGAGGCTCACGTAGCTAAGGGCACCAGGTGATGTCACCGTCCCGTTCCAGACCTGGGCTCTAAGCCACAGCTGCGCCCAGACCCCCCAGGGGCTGGGGCTGCACCACAGCCCTGCTACCGTCCCATCCCTGCTGGGCAGAGGGCCAGAGGAAGACGGGCCACGAGTGGAGAGTGGCGTCCATCACGGAGCCAGGACCTCAGCACAGGGCGGGGGGACCCCACCCCCCTACGCCCCCTGGCCACCAGCAAACCCAGCTTTACCTCCCAGCATCCTCTTGGGCGGGAGGGCCGGCACCATGCGGTACGGGAACTTCTGCAGCAGCATCTCGTGGAAGACCACGAAGTCATTGTACCGTCGATACACGCAGGACTTGAAGCGCTGCAAGAGAAGAGGTTCGGAGCTCAGTAGAAACCCTCACACTTCACGGCTTCCCCTTACCTTCCCCTTGCACCACTAAATAGAACCTGTGGAAATAACAGGACTAAGTTCCTCACCTTCTCTCACCAGGCCTTTACCAGAAGGAGAAATCCTCCATGTCCTTGATGGATGGAAATACAACTTTTAAACACTGCATAGCTCTAACTGTGTATTTAATTAAGCGCCTATTATTCTAGACCTTCTGAACAAGACGAGTCTCCTTACAGGAGTTTTCACCTGTTTGGCAGCATCCCTCCTCCCCTAGGTATCACGTGGGATACCTTTGAGGGTATGTCCTCAACACACACTTTCAAACCATGCTAACACAGCAGCACTGCGCCTCCTGAAACAGACCCAACCGCCTGAAGGCAGACCGAACGCCGAACGCGGAGACTGAAACACGGCAGGCATGCAACTCAGATGAAAGTGCAGACAGAGTCCACCGAGAGCCCGCCCTTGGTAGACCCGCAGCTCCCACAGGATGAGCACCCCGTCCAGGGCAGCCTCACAGGGGTCGCACATAAGAGCTCTCACAAGAGCCAGCACGAGCAGCGACCTCTAAGATTAACGACGTTACACTAGTCACTCATTAACATCGCTGACTGGAAAAAGCCAGCCTGAGATGGTGACATACTGTGTGGTTCCAATGACACAACACTCAGGAAAAGGCAAAGCTACGGAGACGGTGAAACATCAGTGGTGTCTGGGGGGGGGGGGGTGGAGGGGGCGGAGCACAGGGGACGCTCAGGGCAGTGAAGCTACACTGCGTGATTCTGCAACAGGGGACCAAACCCAGAGGATGCGCAGGAGTAACGAGCGTGACCCCTCATGTCAACTCTGGACTCTGGGTGACAAGGACGTGTCTATGACAAATGCACCAGCTGGCGGGGGCGTTGACAGTGGGAGGAGGGGAAGATGGGAAATCTGTTCCTTCAGCTCAATACTGCTGTGAACCTAAAAACACCTCCCAAAACACAAAAAAGCTAAATACACTACACGAAGGACAAGTATGAAGCCACGTGTGTCCACCTCCGGCGGGCATCGTGCCACGTCTGCACCAACTCCAGCAAGCATGCCAGCAGGGGGCACAGCCCGAGGAGCCCCACGGCCCAGGAGCCACCCCCGCGGTCCTAACATTAGCGGGCCGGCCCCTCCACGCACGTTGCAGGAGGTGACCTGGGCAAAACGGCCCCCTTCTAAAAATGTTCGTTACGAGCTCATCAGTTTACTTCAGAAGCGGGCAGTTTAATGAGACTGAAGATAAGGCCACTCTCACAGAAGAGCAGCTTGTCACACGTGCGGAGCGCCCGGCCCGTGGGCGACGGGGCGCCAGAGGAGGCGCCGGAGCCTCCTTTCTCACCGCGGCCGAGGAGGCCAGACAGCGGCAATGCCAGACGGCCACGCTGTCCCCGGAACACGCGAGGGCCTCCTTCCCTCCCTGCCCTCTGCCCTCCCCCTTGGCAGTGGCACCGACCAGCGTCAGAGCGAAGTTTACTCCCAGATTTCTGTCATCCTGGCTTTAAAACACAACGAAACAAAAATGCAGTGATTCTCGATTCTCACGGAACACGGCAAACGGCGTCCGCGACGGGGAACGTCCCGGGTTCCGAACACGCGCCTTTCTCCCTGCGATGACGGTCGTGATGCTTTCCCAGCCCAAGCCCAGCAGCGCTGCTGCCTGAGCCTGTGACCCGGGCAGCTCTCCGTGGCGGGGGCAGCACTGACCCTGCGAATCTGCCCCCCCCGCCACACACGCACGGGTGCTCTTAGCTCGCCGATGACTTAATCCCCAGGATAAAGAATAAAAGCTCCCATCAAAACGTATCCTAACTGAACCGAGATAACAGGCGAATGGACAAAAAGATAAACGCTGCAGATGCCACAGGGTTCTACGCGCCCAGCCAGCCCCAGGGCCAGGCGTCTGGCATCAATGAACTCTGATTTCAGGGGTGCCCCTAGCAGAGACAGCAGCACCATTTGGGGGATGAGCCACACACACTTGACTCGGGGTGTGGAGCCCACATTCTGTGGGGTCCACACTGTCACCCCCGCGGACATCCCAGCACTGCGAGACCGCCCTAGGCTGGCCCGTCCGGGGCTCGCGCTCCGGAGCCCGACCGAGCGTCTTGAGAGGCAGGATCCCAGAGCTCCGGCGGCGAGCGCGGGCAGGGCCGCTGGGGGGCGGCCGCAGAGGCAAGCACGCTGGGGGACCTGCCCGCCACTGTGGGTCTTCCCGGCGGCCCTCCCCCTCCCACCACCTCCGCCCCCCACTGCATGCCGCAGGTACCTGGCTGGAAACCTCATACTCCACGTGCTTGAGGAAGAGGCCCTTCTTCTCGGGGATGAGCTCCACCTGCACGGCGTCCCTGGCCAGCAGCTCCTGCAGCGTGAGCGACAACAGCAGTGGGTTCCCCGGCGGCATCTGCATCCGACTGGAGTCTGGGGCCTTCGGCTCGCTGACCTGGGGCACTGGTGAGTCTGCAGGAGACAAGGTGAGCGCAGCTGCTCAGACAGGGAGGCCGCCCCGCAGATGCCGCCTGCTGGCTCAGCACGTGGACTCCGGCCACGTCACCCAGCCAAACCCCATCCTGGCCCCGGTGATGCTCATTCATTCAGGCTGGGGGTCCACTCAGGGCCACGTCCTCCTCTCTCATAAACCACCACGCCATGAATCAGCAAACACGCCCACATGTCCAGGACCGGGCAAGTCTAGTTTTCAACTTGGGCAGAGAAAAAGAAGTGAAATATTTACAAGTTATGTGCAAAAATAGAGTCCTCCTTTTCTCCAGAGTCAAGAAAACGGTTAAAACAGAGAAATGGGCCATCCGATCTTCTACACGTGCCGGCATTTCCAGAGGCAGAGCACACTGCGTTCCCGCCACCACAATCATTCTGATGTGTGAGAACCTGCATGCTCGCTTGAGCTAGAGCTCCTGCTCCCACAGATCAAAGCATTAAGCCCTACAACTTCAGCTCCTTAGACACAAGAAGTCACCCACGTATTGTTCACAGGACAGGGAAAGACAACTCAGAGATTTTATATCTAACAGCCTGCCAACAAACACAGAAACCCTGTTAAAAGGTCAGTTTGGTTTTTAGTACAGAGAAGAGCTTAGAACTTTAAAGAAAAAAAGGTTCTTTTCAGTTAAAAAAAGAAGGTTAAGGTATCCCTTGGGGGAAAAAGGTCTCATTCCAAGTAACACTGCTATAAACATAGAACAAAGGGTAGATCACATTTCTCCACCTTCTCAATTTTCTACAACGTCATTGTATCACTTTTTATGATTTACTTCTTAAAGTAATTCTTCAGTGCAAGATTCTGGTTTACATTCTAATACAGAATTAATGACCAGATTTTTTCATCTGTGAAATCACTCAGCATTTTAGGATTTAACATATAGCTGCCTTGAACTGACCTTAAAGATTAAAAGAAAATAAACAAGGGCTTAGCTTGTATCTGGGAACCCCCAAGGGCCTCAAAACTCCATACAAAAACTAAATGTCGGGCTTCCCTGGTGGCGCAGTGGTTAAGAATCCGCCTGCCAGTGCAGGGGACAAGGGTTCGAGCCCTGGTCTGGAAGATCCCACATGCCACGGAGCAACTAAGCCCGTGCACCACAACTGCTTAGCCTGAGCTCTAGAGCCCCTGAGCCACAACTACTGAGCCCACGTGCCACAACTACTGAAGCCCACATGCCTAGAGCCCTGCGCTCCACAACGAAGAGTAGCCCCGGCTCGCCGCAACTAGAGAAAGCCCACACACAGCAACGAAGACCCCACGCAGCCAAAAATAAATAAATAAATAAATAAATGAAAACACTAAATGCCATGTGCTCTAAGGCAGGCTGCTCTCAAGTGAGGGCATATGTCCCAGGGTCGCGACGATCCACCAAGTGCAGGAAGAAGGTATTAGCGGCTCTACTTGTATTTTCTTTACTTTTTTGAATTGTTTCATTGCACTTGTATTTTCTGTCTCTTCCTTTTTAATTTACATCACAATGTACATAAGAGTAGTAGAGTGTAGTACGTGCATACAAGTTACTAAACCATGCATATGTATAAATTGTGTACATGTGTGTCAGTGTGCGTACAGGTGTTGCATGTGGGGGTGTGTGCGTGTGTGAGTCTGAATATGAGGTGTGTGTCTATGTTTAAGTGTGTATGTGTACATGTGTGCACACATGTATGAGCGTGTGTACATAAGTGTCTGTATATGAAGTGTGTATATGGGGGGTGTCCCCAACTGGCAGTCCCCA